>NC_133659.1:332411064-332780231 GCF_037893015.1 Macrotis lagotis
ATTTAGGTGAACCATTTTGTTTTTTTACTTTGTGAAACTACTTTATAACATGGGAGGGTATAGGAAAGGAGGGGGAAGGGAAGGAGCAGTGGAATAAAGGAACATAATGTGCCAGGGTAAAATCTAGAACTCTCAGTGAGGGAAAGATGAACCCTATGGTCTCAGAAAGAAAAGAGCCTACAGTGGAATGAGCAAGAAAGGGTGGGGGGAGACTTGAGAAAAGAAATGAGGCCTTGCTTTGGTGGTAGGAGAGGGTTCCACTGGTGAATGCTTCTCTGGGTGAAAAGATTTGTCTGTGAAGGGAAATAGGATCTTGTGTTGGTATGGCCTGAAAGATTTGGTGCTTTATATTTAGAGGGAAAGTTGGAATTCCTTGGAGCAACTGGCACCTGGGGGAGTATGAAAGTATAGAACCAGAGAGGAGGCAAATGTGGGGGTGGGGTAGGAGGGGAATAGGAGGAGATAAAAGCAAGAAATGGTATAGCTCAGTAGTGGGCTGCATCCTTGAAAATATGGTTGGGGAGGAGCTCTACTATGGGGTCATGTCATCTCTGACACAAACAACATTCCCTTTTTCTGAGTATGAGACATATTGGAAAAGGTAAATCCATATGGCAATCTCTACAAGGTCAGGGCACAAACTATCCAAAAGGAGAGTCCAGAATGGATGAATACTTTGGAAGTTTTATTACATGAGGATATAGAGAATATAAAGGAACTAGATAATTATAGGGGTCATGAATCAAAGAAAGAAAGGATAGAAAAATGAAATGAATGAAAAGAATCCTTTCTGGAAGTAGGAAAAATGAAATTTCAAAAATGAATGAACAGAAATAGTTTATAGAGGAAGAGAAGAGGATTCTACCTGACCAACTGAGAGGAAAAAGGAGAAGTATCTAACCAGATCAAAGCAGAAGAGGAAAAAAAAGAACTGATAAACAAAACCTTAAAGGAAAATGAATAGGAGGGATCATGATGGGAAGAGATCCAGGGGAACAGGGAAACCTTAAAAAAGATTAAATTAAAGTAGCTGGAGTAACATAACACTGTGTTTTCAGAATAAGAGGAGAAAAATTAAAACTTGGGGAAAAAATTTTAGAGACAGATGGAGAAAAATATAGTTATATCTTTAAATGGGAATGGATTAAACAATCCAATAAAACCAAAAAAGAGTGACAGATTGGATAAGAAAACAATACCCTACTATCTGTTACTTATAAGGACTTATACTTACATATTTAAAAAGAGACATAAATAAAATTAAATTTAAGGGATAGAAAAAAATTTACCACACATCAAGTAAATAAAAAAGAACTATGAATTGCAATCATGCTGACAAAGCAAAAACCAACATTAAAAAAATAAAAAGGATAAATAAGGAAACTATATTTTGCTGAAAGTAACCATAGACAACAAACCAATATCAGTAATAAATTAATAAACATATACTCCAAATGCCTTAGCATCCAAATTTATAATGGAAATATTATCTAAGCTACAAAGACATAGATAATAATGTTTGTCCTTCATTCTCAAAGACCATGACATCAGGGAGGTGATGCCATGACAAGTATGTGAATTGGATTTGAGTTAGGGGGTGTTGTGCTAAGTCACCAACCTCACTTTCTCCTCTGGTCATATGAATCCAGTGGCCAGATATATCAGAACCACTGGAGATGGCTCTGGCTGCAAGGCAATCAGGGTTAAGTGACTTTCCTGGGGTCTCACAAAGAGTAATAGCTATCTGAGGCCAAATTTGAACTGTGCTCCTCCTGACTCCAAGACCAGTGCTCTATAACTGCTCTACATTGATAGTAACACAATAGTGATAGGAGACTTCAATATCCCTCTCTCAATTTAGGATAAGTCTAAAAGAAATATTTTTAAAAGGGGCTGAGGGAGAAATATGGAATTGTTGGAGAAGCTAGTTAAATCTTAAGGGATCTTCTAGCAATTCTCAGCCCCTTCCTTCTACTGTAATAGGTCCTTTGTACCTCTTCATGCGATGTAATTTACCTCATTCTGCCTCCCCCTTCCTCCCATTCCAGTACAATCTCTTTTTTTTAAAATGTCTTAATTTTAAAAAAAATCATCCCATCAAATTCAGAGAAGTCTGGAAAGCACAAACAGATGCTGAGTGAGATGAGCAGAACCAAAAGAACATTGTACACCATAACTGCAACATGGAGTTGATGATCACTATTAATGGACTTGCTTATTTCATCAGTGCAATAATCAGGGACAATTTTAGGGTATCTGTGATGGAGAATACCATCTGCATCCAGTGAAAGAATTGTGGAATTTAAACAAAGATCAAAGACTATTACCTTTATTTTTTAAAAAAAAACATATATATTAATTAATTTTGTTATATCTTATCTTTTATTTTTCCTAAGGATTTGATTTTTCTCTCAACATATTCAATTTTGATCAATGTATAGGATGAAAATAATGTAAAGACTATCAGACTGCCTTCTGTGGGGGATGGGGCAAAGGAAGCAAGATTTGGGGGGGGGGGAAATTGTAAAATTCAAAATAAATATCTATCAATCATCAAAAAAATCATCCCATCAAAATCAAGTTATGTCTAGTGATGATTATCTTCCTCCCCTTTAGGGATGTAACCTGCTTAATCTTATTGAGTAACATAATTTTTCTTTCCCTGTTTCCCTTTTTATGTATCTCTTGAGTCTCATGTTTGAAGATCAAATTTTCTGTTTAGCTCTAGTTTTGTCATCAGAAAAATTTGAAAGTCACCAATTTCATCAAAGGTCTATTTTATCCCTGAAAAAGTGTGCTCAGTGCTGCTGGGTAGTTGATTCTTGGTTGCAAATCAAGCTCCTTTGCATATTCCAGGCCCTTCAATCCTTTAATATTGAAGTTGACAAGTTCTGCATCAAACTGAATGTGACTCCTTGGTATTTGAATTGCTTTTTTCTGGCTGCCTACAGGATTTCCTCCTTTAATCTGATAATTCTGAAATTTGGCTACAATATTCTGTGGCATTTTCATTTTGAAATCCCTTTCAGGAGATGATCGATGTATTCTTTCAATGATGATTTTACCCTCTGGTTCTAGGATATCAGAGCAGTTTTCCTTGATGATTTCTTAAAAGACGTCCAGTTTCTTTTTTTTTTTTTGATCATGGCTTTCAGATAGACCAATAATTCTTAAATTATCTCTCCTGTATCTATATTCCAAGTTAATTATTTTTCCAAAGAGATATGTTAAATTTTCTTCTATTTTTCAGTTTTGATTTTTCTTTACTAATTCTTTTTTTGTTTGTTTTTTAGTTTTTTTGCAAGGCAATGGGGTTAAGTGGCCTGCCCAAGGCCACACAGCTAGGTAATTATTAAGTGTCTGAGACCGGATTTGAACTCAGGTACTTCTGACTCCAGGGCCGGTGCTCTATTCACTGCACCACCTAGCCGCCCCCCAGCTAGATAATTATTAAGTGTCTAAGGCCGGATTTGAACTCAGGTACTCCTGACTCCAGGACCAGTGCTCTATACACTGCGTCACCTAGCTGCCCCCTGCTTGACTAATTCTTACATTTCATAGAGTCATTAATCTCCATTTGCCTAGTTCTATTCCTCAAGGAATTATTTTCTTTAGTTACCTTTTGCATTTCCTTTTCCATTTGGTCAATTCTCTTTTAAAGGCACTGTTACCTTTTCCATTTTCCTAACTGTATTTTAAAGGATGTATTTTCTTCAGTTAATTTTTGTGCTTCCTTTTGCAAGATGTTGAATTTCTCTTGCATTTCTTTCCCCAATTTTTCTACTTGGTTTTAAAAATTCTTTTGGGGCTCTTCCAAGTTGTCTTTTTGGACCAAAGCTCAGTTCATTTTCTCCTCTACAGCTTCTCATGTAGTATTTTTCCTGCCATCCTCTTCTGAGATGGTGTTTTGCCTGTCTTTGTCTCCAAAGAAACTTTCTATAGTCCCTTGTTAACAGCTGAGGAATCTCCAGCTGGTCCCCTCCATACCCTGCCTGTTCACTGACTTCAGTTCAAGGCTCCTGGCTGCACTTCTACTTCACCCAAGATAGGCCTTGCTGGAAATTGCTCCACTTTGTTCTTTTGTGGATTCTGTGGTCTCCAGAATCCATTTAGAGGCTTGATTAATGTCATCTCTAAGGGGAACTTAAGGAAGTTCCTGGCTTTTAGAGGCTTGATTAATGTCATTTCTAAGGGGAACTTAAGGAAGTTCCTGGCTTCTCTCTGCGCTCTTGGTTCTGTCCTTGACTGTCCTTATGGTATCTTCTAAAGGGAACCACAAAAGAACATATACATTTCTCAGCAGCACATGGAACTTTTACAAAAACCTTTACAAAAACTGAGTCTAGGGCTCAGAGACATTACAAACAACTGTGAAAAGGCAGTTAATACATCCTGTATGGATCATAACAAATAAAAATAATCATTGGTTTAGGGATCACAAACAAAAGATACAGAACCAGTAAAGACTTAACAATGAAAGAGTAGGTAAAAGAACATATCATAGAAACCGTTAATAACCATGTAAAAGAAAATGATAATGATGAAAAACATACCAAATTTTTGGATGCAGATAAAGTAGTATTCAGAGGACAAATCATATCCTTACAAACATACACTAACAAAATATAAAAAGAGAATTAATGAGCTGAATATGCATTTTTTTAAAATTAGCATGCCAAAAAATAAACATACCTAAAATAGCACATAAGAGGAAATATTCAAAATTGGAAAGGGAATAAAATGAAAATGATAAATAAAACTAAACACTGGTTCTTTGAAAACAATAAAATTGATAAACTTTTTGCTAATCTGATTTATACATGAGAACAAAAAATCAAATCAGTAAAACTGCAAATAAATTAGGTGAAATCACAGCAAAACCAGAATAAAATGAATCATCCTAAGACATCATATAGGTTAACAAAACTGAGAACATAAAATAAATATCAGAATACCCTAAAAATATAAAATACCTAAACTAATAGAAAAAATCTTTAAAAATTCAATCTCAGAAAAGGAAATAGATAGCTATAAAAGAATTACCAAAGGAAAAACTCCTAGTCCTGATGGATTCCCTGGATAATTGTATCAACTTTAAGAAAACAGTTAGTACCCCTATTTCACAAATTATTCTGAAAAATTGAAAAAGAATATATCCTATCAAATCACTTTTATGAGACAAATATAGTCCTAATACCTAAACTAGGGAAATATAACTATAGGCCAATATATTAATGAATGTTGGTTCAAAAGTTTTAAACAAAATCCTGTCAAAGAGAGCTTTTTTAAAAACATAAAAGCCTATATATATATATATATATGTATATATGTATATATATATATACATATATATATACATATATAAACCAAAGCAAGCATCAAATATAATCACATATAATTAGAATATACTAGAAAATTTTCCAACAAATATGGTAAAAAATATTTTATTATAACAATAATAAACAGGGATTAAAAGATAATTCAACATTAGGAAAATAATTATAACATAATTAATCATTTTCAAAACCACAATAGCTAAAACTACCTAATCATCTCAATAGATAGAGAAAAAGTATGATACTCTTTTATGCTAAAAACCTACAAAGTATAACCATAGAAGGTCTTTTTTAATATCATAAAAAGCAACTATATAGAACCAAAAGCAAGTATCCCATATAATGGGAATACACTAGAATTTTTTCTAAAAAATATGGAAATGACATTGACACTATTATTTGAATTAGTTCTGGAAATGTTAGCAATAACAATAAGATAATAAAAAATAAAGAAATCATAGTTATAGAGATAGGTAAAGAGGAGATAAAACTTTGCATGGTTTACTTGGAAAATCCTTGGGAATTGGCAAAAATACTGGACAACTATTGGAGTAAAGCTGAAGGTTACAAAATAAATCCTCAAAAATCAACAGCATTTGTATATAATAAAATCAAAACACAAAAAAAATAATAGAAAGAGAAATCCCTTTTCAAATAATTTTAAAAATGCATAAAATATCTGGGAATCAAACCTACTCAAGCAACAAAAGATGTTACAAGTGCTGTCCTTAAAAACAACTTAAATACCTGGAGGAATATTCAGTGCTCATGGCTGGGCCATGCCAATATAATTAAAATGACAATTACTACAAAAAATTAATTTTCAGTTTTAATGCTATATCAATCAAATTATTATGGGGATAGTTTACAGAATTCAACAAAATTCTTTTGAACAACAAACATCTAAGATATCAAAGAAAATGTGAAGAGAAGTAAGTTCTCTAACTTATAAAGCATCAAGATTATCTGGTATTGGTTAAAAAAAAAGGAGATCAATAGAACAAATTATACAAGGGAGATTCAAAAACAACAGAACTCAATAACCCACTCTGATAAAATGGAAAATATGTATTTCCTAGACAAAAACTGCTGGGAAAACTAGAAAACAATATACCAAAAATTAGGATTAGAACAATACTTTCACCATATTCAACAATATATTGTAAATGGATATGTGACCTTATTATTAAAATCATACTATAAAAAATTAGAAAAAGAAACATATCATATACAACTCAAAGTTATGTATTCTTAACTAAACAGGAAAAGCTACTGCCCAGCAAAATTAGTGCACCTAGAAATAGTTCAAATATTGTTGAGTAACACTGAGGATCACACAGGATGTAGTGGGTTCTACATGAAAGAAGTGGACTACTTGGAATATGAAAATCTAAAAGTAAAGGAGCTAGTGAACTGGAAAATCATTCTGCACAGTAATCACAATGGTGAGATGATGATCAACTGTGAAAGATTTGGCTGTTCTCAAGAAGACAATGATCTAAAATAATCTGAAAGGACTCAAGGTGAAAAAATGCACTCCTTCAGAAAGAGAATTGAGGAACTTTTGAGAGAAAATTAAAATTTAACTTTTTTCACTTTTTTGTTTTTCTTCCTTTTTGCAATAGGACTAATATGTAAATGTTTTGCATGATTTCACAAGTATAATTCCGCATGATTTGCATGATTTCACAAGTATGATATTGTTTGCCTTCTCAACAGGTAGGTGAGGGGATAGGAGGGAGAGATTTTGGAACTCAAAATTTAAAAAAGAAAATTATGTTTTAAGATCAATTTTAAAGTTAAAAAAGCATAACATTAAAAAAGAGAATTAATTGAAATCTTTAAGAGAACTGTTTCTATAAAATGGTGGGACAGATGCCCCTACAAAAGATCAAAATATGAGGAATGGGTGAGTCAGTAGAGGCAACGAATATAAATGTCTTTCTAGTTCTTCAATAAAATAGAGAAAAGAGAAAAAACTTGAAGGTATGGCAATGTCAGCATTTTTCAAGGTTTTCCAAGAATCTAAATACTGTAGGCAATGAAAAGGAGCAAGATAAAAGGAAGAGATTATTAAGGGGGAGAGAGAGCATGGAAGGGGGATATTGACAAGATAAATTCCTGGAGAGGGATGGGATCATGGACACAAACAGAAGGATTGGTCTTGGCCAGACTGGATGAGTTGAGGAATAGATAGATGAAGTTGTAGATGGGTTTGGAGTAAAGAAATTGAATAAAGGAGCTAAAAAGTTGAATGGTCATAATTTTTTCAGTAAAGTATGAATCATGGTTATCTGCTGAGAGATGGGGACTCTTTAGTGCATATTAAAGACATCAAGAGAATGCAAACAATTCAAAAGAGTTACTGAAGGTTTATTTTGGGTTTTTTTGTTTGTTTTTGAAACTGGACCTCCTCTCTCTCTCAGTTGTCTACACTTCCTCACTCCTCTCTCAACTTTGAGGCCTCTTACCAGAAAGGAGGGACATCAGCTCCACCCTTCTATGGAAGCAGATCTCTCAAAGGTTACCAATGATTTCTTAAGGAGGTAAACTTAGACTTTTTTCCATCCTCATCCTCCTGGTCACTCTCCAATGTCTGGCTTTGCTACCACTGTGTCCTCCTGGACACATTTTCTCTGGGCTTAAAAATGTTACTGTCCCCAAGCAATCACTCCTCAGTCTCTTTTGCTGGGCCATTATCCATGCCCACTTCCTTAAGCTATAAATGCAGTGGGCACTCACAAACCCAACCTAATCCCAGTACTGATTGGCATAGAAGCTTTTAAACAGCTCCATTTTTCTAATCTGGGCATATTTGCCCCTCCCTAGGCAGCCCCAATGGCTCTCCAATCATAGGAATTTGCCATCTTGGTATCAGATTTAGTGCAGACACAAGATCAACTTTAGCAGGGAGGTGACACAACATAAATTCATGGTGTACCCAGTCATAATGTGTGTAAATATCTACACATGTGTATATGTATGTTTACATACATCTGTGGGTATGTACATTTCTATATGCACATTGTTAAACATATTCACATGTCTGTGTATGTGAATGTAATATATTTATACACATATAACAGAGATGCTAAGGAAGTCTCATGGGTATTGGGCGAGTTGAGTCAAAAAGTAGAAGATATGCATAATTGAACTGGTTAACTATAGAGTCAAGACTGGGAAAAGGCAGGGCAAAAAGTGAGTCCAAGGTAAGGTAATGGACTTGGAGAACAGGAAAGATGGAAGGACAGGAGATTGTAGAGAGAATAAATAGGTTTGGGGGAAAGTGGGCAAAAGAGAGTTGAAAAATAAATTCTAATTAAGAAAAAAAGGAGGGTTTTGGAAGGTAATTGAAGTGATGATGAGGCCTAAGAGGCCACTCCTGAGGATGGCAAAGGTAGGGGGAAGATACTGGTGATGAAAGCTGAGGAAGTCAATGAAGCAGGAGAGCAGGGTATTAGGAAGAACCTTAGTGTAAATAGCAAAGTCCCTAAGTATGAAGGAAGGTACTGCAATGGAGAAGTCTGTTTGCTTGGTAACAGACACCTTAAAAAAGGATTCTTTAGGACAGAAGACTGGGATGATCTCAACAAAAACAAATGCAGGGAGTTATACAAGTCTTAATGCAGTTTGAAACTACTTAAGCTATTAAAAGCTGAAAACTTCACAAAGACTTTTAAGACATCTTATGCAAATGGAGGGAAATGCAAAGGAGACAAGGAAGCTGAGTGATGGGAAGCCAAGGGAAGGTCTAGAATTAGGAAAGGAGAGTGAGCAGCATCCAGCTTCTCAGGGAGCATGATAAAGTCTATACTTGATTTAATCCCAACCAAAACAAAATCAGTCATTTTCCAGATCCTTCCATCCTGGCTAAGCCACCTTCTCATCAAGATAAGCAATGAGTGCACTCTGTGAACTAACCTTCCTGGCTCTACCTCTGGAAGCATCCCCTCAGGGCCCACTGTCCTTTTCTTCTGCTTGACTGCTCAGCTTGGGACAGATTGTCTAAGAAGGCCTCCTCCTCAAAGAATTTCCAGGAACACTAAAGGAAATTTTAGACTTGAAAAAGAAATGCAGAAAGCAGACAAGAGAAATAATTGTCCTAAAATGGAACATCCATTTGTACAAAATTTTTGCCTCTGAGTTCTAAGTGATTTGTAAAAACAGTACCAAGTTTAATAATGCCTTCAATATACAGAATTCGTCATTTAAGCAAACTAATCAATAGAGGCACTGGGCCCTGAATTAATTCCTTGAGATCACACACAAGAAAAATAATTTCCTATTTCTTTACTCTAACTTAGTAACTCATAACCAGACTAAAGAGTTGGTGAGCTCTAATTTTATGTGAACCCAATTCACATCATCTCTATCTGTTGCCATGGAAATGACTAAGGCCAAAAAAAAATCAACATTGCCACCTCATTCTCCAATCAAGTCAAAAAGTAGAAAATGGGCGTCAAGAGGGAAAATGGGATCATCTGAATATAAATAGGTCTGCTAATTAAGCAGATTTTGTCATAAAAATTACTAACAATATGCAGAAAGAAAACTGATTCATGTCTAAGGGACACAAATTAAAAAACCTTTCTTTTGGAATTGAAACCTCCCTCAGTCAAGTAGAATCATGTGTCTGTCTACAGGCTCCATTCTGTAAGGAGCATTAGATGTTGCTTTGGGAGGTAATTTTCCTCTTCCTATGTGGAACAAGAACAAGTTAACAGTTTCTATTTCAAATTGTTTCTTTTAAAAGATGTTTCAAAGTGTTGCCCGTGCCCACTAGACCAAAGAAATGATCCCGTTTAGATTCCTAGTCTGTAAAAGGATGACAGTGCACCTCCCGTGTCGTTGCTCCCCCCAGCCCTTCTGTGGCACACGCAGCATCACTAATTAGACTGACTGCTTCCGTGTGCCAGGTTCCATCAGCTGCTACCAAGGCAGATGACTGAAGAAAGGGCACGTCGGCATGCCTCAAATGCCACTGACATTAACAAGAAATGATGGTGGGCGCGCAAAAGAGTATTTCTGGGATGCTGCAAGGTGTAGAAATGGGGACAGTCAGACCTCTAACCCTCTTTCCCAGACAAGGAAAACATCATTTTAAGAAAATCATTTAGGACATAGGGTGGACCGAATCAGTTCCAGGAGATTCCTGTAGAGAGAAATGAGGAGGACAAAGGAAAATCAGACTATTTTATTTTTCTGTATTTATTCAAGACAGATTTATTAAGTTCTTAAAATGGTGCAGGTCCTGTATTTGATACTGAAGATAGCCTCTATCTTCAAGAAACTTACATTTTATTGAAGTTTTTAGAAAATTAAATAATAAATAATTTTGTGAGAGAGGGTATTAGTGGTCATGAGGATCAATGGAGTTAAAGCCAGAAAGGACCTTAGAGGCCCTTAAAACCAGCACCCAGAGGAGAAAACTGAGGCAGAGAGAGGTGACATACCACACAGCCAGGGCCTAAGGTGGGATTTGAACTCAGGTCTTCCATCCTCAGCTAAGGCTGGAAGAAAACTAGGGATTAAAGGAAGAAGAGGTGAGGAACGCATACACCATAGACATGGGGGCTGAGAGCAGCCCATGTGAAGCCATGGAAACCTGTGGTACACTCCTGAGGAAAGGCCCACAGGCTGATGAGGCCAGAACACCCAGAAGCAAGGTGCAGAGAGCCTAGTGAGGCAGGACAAGATGGCCTGGGAAGGATTTATCCCAGGGGGATCCCAAGAGGGAGAAACTGCAGTTTTCCTGAGTAAGGGAGTGAACGGGTTGGCAGTTGTGTGGGGAGAGATGACAGAAGGGGGACCTGCCAGAGGACCAACACATAGCCCAAGCTAGAGGGAATGAGCACCTGAACCAGGGGGCTGGCTGGAAAAGACAACTGCAAATTCACAGAACTATTGGGAATGCATTTCCGTCTTTATCTGTATCAAATAACTTATGCACCACAGATTAATAGTTCTATCTAATTGCTATATCAATTCATTTTAAATCTGAATTTCATCAATGCATAAACCTACAAAATGAGAACAGGCTGATAAATATTGCATTTAATTATTCCTAGAATCAATAAATCCAAGAATTAAAAGGAACCTTAAAACTTACCCACCTGATTTCCAGAAACTCCAAAAATTCTCTAAAACATAGCAAACAACAGGTAATCAAACCTTTGCCTGGTAGGGAACCTCCATATCCCCCAAGAATGTCTTTGAAATTGCTCAACAGCTCTAATTGTTAATGTTATTCCTCCTATCTTTCACCTTTTATTCTGTGTCCCCTCTGGACACTGACAAGTCAATTTAATTAACTCACCTATGAAACATTTTGAAGGTACTCCAGATTCAGAGATAAAGCAAAATGTAGTCTCTGACCTTAGGGAACTTATCAGTTATCGGGGGAAAGGAGGAATAAAGCATGAAGCATGTTCACAAATAACTACAAAGCATGTTAGAATAGAATGTACCTTAAGGGTGAGATATTTATCTCTTATGGATGGACACAGGTTTGGTTTGTGGAACTTTTTCATAACAAATCCTCTCCATGGCTCATTTTACACTTCCCCCCCTCCTGGAAGCACTTTTTAATTTGACTCTCTTTTAAGGGATCTGAATCGACAAAATTCTGTCACCAGGTCATGCTCCCTCCTGAGAAGAAGACAAGACTGCCTCCTCTCTACTTCCTGCCCTTAAACTTCATGTTGATACCTCCCCAAACACCCTAATTTCTCAGTTTCAGCCACCTCAGATGCAATTACCTAATTCTCAATCTACTTTGGCCATACAAAAGGATGACACACTGGATTTCACCATTACTTCCAAGGTATCCGACCATGCCACCTCTTGCCATGTTAACCCCTCCTAAAGCCATCTGCTTCCCCATCATCATAACCTCCTAAGGACACAGCCCTCAATACCTTCCCAAGACATTAGCCCTGCTCTCGCTTTACTTTTCTTCATTAATTCTACTAATTCAACTGTACCTTGAAGCTCTACTCTAGAATCTTTCCTCTTTCTAGCAACTATCACCCTCTGCCAAATCTTAGCCCTGAGCAGAGGAAGACATGTAATTGCCTTACTGCAGTGAAAGCCCTGTTGAGGTTAGGCAGTATCAGTTCTGTTAGCTTCCTGTAGCCTGAGACAATAACTGGTTTCTCTCTCACTCCCCACAGAAACTGTTTCAAACCTCCTCTTCACCTCTCCTTCCACATTTCCACCCCTCTGCTGAGAAAGTCATCTCTTACTTCACTGAGAAAATTAAGGTCATTCAACCCAAGCTCCTTTTTTATCTTCTCTTCATTTCAGAATGGTTTGACATCTCCCTGCCTCTCCTCCTTTTCTCTAGTCTCTGCTAATGAAGTGGCCTTTCTCCACCCCGAAGTCAACCCCTCTATATATGTTCTTATGCCCATTACTTCTCATATTCACCAACATATTCCCACCTTCATCAAACCCCTCTCCCAGTCTCCTGGTCTCTTTTTCATTGCTTTCAAACATGTATAATCTCCCACATTCTTAAAATCACTAGAGTCTCTCCTTAAATGATCTCCTTCATGCATTCCCCTCCTTTTCTCAGCTAAACTTCTAGAAAAGGCTGTTTATACCCATTGCTTGCACCTTCCTCTCTTTACTCACTCCTTAAGCCCTGTACAGTCTGGCTTCTGATCTCATCAATCCCCTCAACAGTTATCTTCAATATCACTAATGATCTCTAACTGCCAAATCTGATGATCTTTTCTTATTCTCAATCTCTCTGAAGCATTTAATACTGCTAATTATTCTCTCCTCATGATTATTGTCTTTTCTCGGGGTTTTCAGGACACTGCCCTACAATCAAGCTTACCAGTCAATGATATGGAAAATTTACATTCTTTCCCTTCTATCTTGAACTGCTTGTCCTATTATTTAAACTGAATAACACATTTAGGGGA
This sequence comes from Macrotis lagotis, assembly GCF_037893015.1. Lineage (NCBI taxonomy): Eukaryota > Metazoa > Chordata > Mammalia > Peramelemorphia > Peramelidae > Macrotis > Macrotis lagotis. Next base: position 332,424,332 of record NC_133659.1, read on the forward strand.
TAATTATGTTATCAAAGCCACGCAAAATCATCATTGTACATACGATCAAATTTATGCTGTTACAGGGAATGAAACTGTTGAAAGCTCCATTTTTAGATGCTCTCCATTAATCCACATTTTCCAGTTCATGTTCATCTTTGTTCTATGACCCCCCGCCATTTACTTGAAACACACTAACATGGTAAAATAGTCTAGCATTCACCTCAATCAGAAGATGAAGAAAGTATCCTAAGATACTAATTCCAATTACCTAAGTTCCTTAAATAGAAAGTTTTTCAGAAGTAAGAATATTGTAGAAGCCCTTTATGTTGTGAAGGAGAAATTAAAATAGTGCCAAATGTACAATTTCACACTGTAGAAAACACATTTTCTTGGCCTGGACTCTGGACTTGTGATTTGGCTCTCTGAGGAGCACCCAGGGAGTTTTGGAACATTGCTTTTTAACTGAGGAACTTCAGCCATTTTTCTATAACTTCAAGAGACACTTCCACCATGGACAGGCTACATCATTTGCTGAGGAAGCTGTATGTATTAGAAGCAGATCTTGATCATTGTTGGAAGGGATGTGGGAAATCTGGGACACTATTGCACTGTTGGTGGAGCTGTGAACTCATCCAACCCTTCTGGAGAGCTATTTGGACCTATGCCCAAAGGGCAACAAAAATGTGCATACCCTTTGACCCAGCAATACCACTACTGGGTCTATACCCTGAAGAGATGAGGAAAAAGGGTAAAAACATTACTTGTACAAAAATATTTATAGCAGCCCTGTTTGTGGTGGCAAAGAATTGGAAATCCAGTAAATGTCCTTCAATTGGGGAATGGCTTAGCAAACTGTGGTATATGTATGTCATGGAACACTATTGTTCTATTAGAAACCAGGAGGGATGGGATTTCAGGGAAACCTGGAGGGATTTGCATCAACTGATGCTGAGTGAGATGAGCAGAACCAGAAAAACACTGTACACCCTAACAGCAACATGGGAGTGATGTTCAACCTTGAAGGACTTGCTCATTCTATCAGTGCAACAATCAGGAACAATTTTGGGCTGCCTGCAAAGGAGAGTGCCATCTGTATCCAGATAAGGAGCTGTGGAGTTTGAACAAAGTGCAAGGACTATTCCCTTTAATTTAGAAAAAAAAAAACAGATAGCTTATTGTCTGATCTTGTTACCTCTTAGACGTCTCTTCTCTTTAAGGATATGATTTCTCTCTCATCACACCCAATTTGGAATAAGGTACAACATGGAAACAAAGTAAAGACTGACAGAGTGCTATCTGTGGGGGGGAGGGGGGAGGGAAGCAAGATTGGGGGGAAAATGTAAAACTCAAATAATATCTTTAATAAAAATAAATTTAAATTAAAAAAAAGAAGCAGATCTTAAACCTATGTCTATGGGATTCCAAGACTAGCTCCCTTATCTCCTTATCCAAATTCCTAGAACCTGTTTGTGTGTCCCTTCATTCTATCTGTTTATAAATCTCTTCTCTTAGTATCCCCCAAGCTGCTGTTATCAGGACATGGAAGCAGCCCCAAAAAGGTGGGGGCAAGGGGAGGAGAGAATGGGGGTTAGCACTTTGCTCAGTGACCAACATTTCTGGAATGCCCTAGGCCCTTGGGGTAAGCTTGACCAAAACAATCTCATCTAATGGAGCTTCAAAGTCTGAAAGACATTCGTCCTATCACAACACTGGCTCTCTAAAGTTCTGATTGCAAACAGAGCTTCTCAGGACAAGAATCACAGTTGGAAGAACACCATTAGTTGCCGCTTCCTAGCAAAAAAGGAAGAAAGCATCCTTTGAGGAACTCCAGGAGCTGGTGGGCAGCTCTAGGACTCTACACCCCAACTCTTCCAGGGTCCATAGACTGTCCCTCAGCTTCCTGCCAAGCACTCTATAAATCTGGACTGGGAGCACCATCACTTGCTGAGCTGGGCACAGCTTTGTGGGGGATGACAGGGAAAACATGGGACCCCTACAGTAAGAAAGCCAAGTCATGTTTGCACTTTAATGCTTCCAAAGTCTGATATTTGGGTATCATGAATTTCCCTCCTGCACCATAATCAGTCAAGTGCAGTGTTGGCCATGGCTCCTCTGGGGCCACACCAGCAGGACACAAACTCTGGGCCCTAGATGCCCCAAGGCCTCAAATCTGATATGAATGTTATCTACAAGAACATTGAAGATCACCAGGTTAAGGACAAATTCCTGAAGTACTCCACCCAGAAACATCCTCCCAAAGCTGACAGCAAACCATCTAACCAGTCCCAAATCTACCTACCTGTACTGATGCCTCACTTGCATCTTCCAACCCTTTCACAATAAGACTTTGTCATTAAAATCTATGTTAACTCCACTCTTCTCATCTTCCAGCCTAGCAACCCTTACTAAAAAGGAAATAGGTTAGCTGGATATGAGCAGTTCTAGAAGAAATCTAGAGGCCTCTTTGATCACTATTTCCTCCTGTGGTGATCCACCACCCATCCCTTTAAAATGAATATTAAGTGGCTTGTCCAAGATTCAGAAGGGATTCCAGAGGTTTGCTTACAACTGAAGTCAAGTTCTCTGATCAAGAGTTGGCAGATGCCACCCTCTTCCTCTATTTGAAAGATGTCCCACTAGTCACATGGTAACACCAGACCTCTTTCCCATGATCTTTCAGAACCCATAGACAGGAGCTCAGCAATGACATTCATCATTTCCTTTGGCACCCTAGACTCTAAGCTAGGATAGCCTGGTCCTCTCTTATGAACTCCTTCCTTAAATGGGTAGCAACTCCCTAGGATCCAGGTTAGTCCTGTCCTATTTAGTTCAAGGATTCCTATCCCCCTTCTTGACTGATAAAATAGGACAAATACAAGTGTTTTGGGAAGTGCCATCTCTCTACTTCCATTAGCCCCCTCCCAAGAGGCTGCCTTGGTCCTTCCTTGATCAGCCCAACCTGACCTCCTGCTCTTCCCTTTTAGATCTTAAAACAAACAAGCCTTTTGGCTGAGATTAACTTCTCCACCAGTCTCACTCTTTCTGGACTCTAGGGCTACCTACACTGGGGTCTACAAGACCAGACCCATTCTCCATTTCAAGTCCTTGCTTCCTTGTTCAGCCCAGGTCTTTTTAAAAATCTAAATTGGCCAAGGCATTTCCTGCTCATCTACAATGGCCTCTTCAGGTAACTCCTTCTTTCTTTTGTTAGTAGAATTGTTTCTCTGTCTTTAGATTTCAAATTGCTTTCAAGAGTCATATTTTCTAGGGATTTCTACATGGGCACAGCAAACCAGAGGCCAATTTAATCTCTACTTTTGAAGATCTAAGGAAGAGACAACTAAATTCCCTCTATAATTAAATTATATAATATAAATTTCATTTCCTGGAGAAAAATCAACCATCTCATGCACCATTTCCTTTTTTGAAAAAAAAAATGTCATGCTTACATTTTTTAATCAGTACTCTAATAGTAGCTTAAAATAGCGAAGCTAGAAGTGGAAAACATCTCAACATTTACCAACTGGATGACCCATGGTAAGTCCCTTAGCCCGCCATGTCTCAGATGCAAAATGAAGGGGTTGTACTCAATGACCTCCATGGTTTTTCCCACTCTAACTCTATGATACTACATGAAGATTGAAAAGTATTAGTTTTCCAGCAGCTGCAGTTTATTATTACTTAGCAGGCCAGATAATTCTCTTACAGGTTTGTTTCAAGACTTACTTCTGCCGATTTCCAAGTGTTTATTTTGAGTGGTAGAGCTTCCTGGGACACCGAACTTCTGCTCAGCATATGGTGATAACAACTCTGCTCTGGTCTCAATTCTGTCTTGGAAGTACTTTCTGTCAATGAAAGATAGCTAATTATTTTGGTGAAAAGGAAAAGTAATTTAACACAAACATTACATTTCTTAGTTAATCATACTGAAAAATGTTTCTGAAACCTCAAAGGGTCCACTGGCACATTCACCACCTACCAATGGTTAACAATGAATACTAATAGTTCAATACCTCTTGATGATCACTGACAAGCTCAGACAGATTTAAAAATTCACCCCAAACTTCTATTCTTACCTGTCTTCTCATCACCACTTCTATAGCCTCAGAATTTGAAACATGCTTCATTCTTGTAAAACAAAATAGGATATGTGGAAATATAGAAAATAAAGTTGAAATTATTCAAATGGACTTCTAGCCAATAAGGGATAACAGTCATCTTCCACCCTAGAAAAGCTGATGATCTTGTCTAGAGCAACCTCCTTTCATCCTCACAAGAAGTCTGGAAGATAGTTTATTTTATTCCAATTTTATTCCAATTTTACAGATAAGAAAACGGAGGCAAACAAATTAAGTGACCTGTCTAGGGTCATGTAAGTAGTAAGTGACTGGGGTCAGATTTGAACCCAGGCCTTCCACTGGACTAGAGAATGTCCAAGCTGGAAGGGGCCTTAGAACATTTCCTGACACCATCTGACCCTAGCTCCTCCAACTCAAGTCAAGGTCACATACTGAACATATCCTCCACCCCATAATTTTATCAAATGTATGTAAAAGAAAATTATAACATTATGAGATGCATATACAATAAAGGAAAATAAGGAAATTTTTAGGCTATTTGATAAGAAAATTGCAACTAGCAAGACAATGAAGAAGAAATGGAGTACAAGATGTCATCAAGAAAATTTATGACAGGAAGAGAAGATGGGTTTGTAATGCGATGAGGACAAGAAATAATAGCACAGCCAAATTCCTTGACTGGTACTTGCTAGATTTCAAAAGGAACTGAAGGCAACATCCACACTTAGCATGAACCCTCCAAAGCAAATTTATTGGGGCACCTAGATAAAAGGAGGATTGGATCACAGGACGATATAGAATTAGCCATTAAAAGCCACTGAGTCTCTTATACTCTCATTTTCCAGATGAGGAAACTGAACCCCAGAGAAATTAGATGATTTCCACAATAGCATCCAGGTAGCAAGGGTTATTCCTGATTCCTGGTCCAGGACTCAATCCACATCTCACCGTATTGTGGTTGTGATCTATAGGTTAAAGGAAACTTCCAAATCAATGAGATGAGAGAAAAATATATACATTCTTTCTGGGGAACAAAAGAAGGGAAATGAAAAAATATGAAGATGAAATTTTTTTGAAATTTCTTTAGAGATTGAAAATCTCTAAGTTCTGAAAAAGCACATTGTTTCCATAATGTTAATTATCCATTACATAGTCTAAACCTGGCACTCTGTGGGATGCAGTAAGGGAAGTAAAGGAAGTATAAGACTTGAATCTTATTCTCAAGGCATTACAGTCTAGATGAAGACAAAATAACCTAAATCAGCAATTAAGAATAAGTTCTAATCCACAGAGTAATAAAGGATTTCAGAAAAAGGCAGCACAATCTGAGAAGGCTACTAGGGACGTTGGTATTTTTGCAGGTCCCTAAAACAGCCTTAAAACATGGAGAAAGCCAAGGCAAGGGGAGGAGGACAAACACTCTCAGGGATGAGGAAGTGAGAAGAGTATAGGCAGGAGGGTTAAAGAATAGATGTGGTCAAAAGGAACTGATGGAAGATGGCAGATCCAGAAATCATTAAAAGTTGGGGTAAACAATTATCCAGCCTAAATTTGGAAGGATGTTAGGAAAGCTCAGACTGGTGGCAGGGTTTGTCTAGAATGAGGTGCAGACAGCTCCAGTCAGACAGAATCAGCAAACCACAATCCTGGGGGAATCCATGTGGACAACAGCCTCCAGAGCTCTAGCCCCACAGACCTTGGGTTTGGACAGCCAAGCAGAAGAAGATTGGATGGGACCCTTTCACTGCTACTGGACAGGGCTAGATGCAATGATCAGACAGAGTCCCGGGCCAAGGCTGTGGGAAAGAGGGAACAAGCACACACACAAAAGTGCAGTCACAAAGGGCAGGGCCCAGCTGACTGTGGCAGAAGAGTGAGGTCCCTAGTTTTGCTTCTGGGGCAGAGGAATCAGCTGCCACAGTTACAGCAATGCTGGGGGCCCTGATCAAGGCTCAGGGATGGAGAAGAGTACTTGAGGTCACTCATAGACCAAGAAGTGAGTTGAACCACACCGGTCTTAGATTATAGCACTTTGGAAGAACCAAAAGGTCAAAAGTCTCAGATAGAAATCAGAAAACAACAGCAAGAAAACGAGTAAACAAAAGAGAAAGAACTCAACTACTAGAAAGAACTATAGCTACTATGGTGACAGAAAACATCAGGGTTCAAACTCAGCAGGTGGCAAAACAGCTTCCTACAAAAAACATAAAATGGTCATAAGTCCAAAAAAGTTCATGAAGGAGTTTAGAAAGGACTTTAAAATTCAAATAACATAGATTGAGGGAAAATTGGGAAAAGAAGTAAGAATAATGCAAGAAAATTATGAAAAGAAAGTCAATCGATTAAAAAAGGAGATACAAAAACTTACTGAAGAAAATAACTCCTAAAGCTTAGAAGTGGCAAGAGAAAATAATTTTATAAGACATCAAGAAATAATAAAACAGGGGTAGCTAGGTGGTGCAATGTAGAGTACCAACCTGGAGTCAGGAGGACCCTGAGTTCAAATCTAGCTTCACATATGATATTTACTAGCTGTGTGAACTTGAGCAAGTCATTTAACCCCATTGCCTTGCAAAAACCAAGCAAATAAGAAGAAGAAGAATAAATAATAGAGAAACAAAATCAAAAGAACGAAAAAATAGAAAAGAATGCAAAACATTTCATCAGGAAAAACAAGTGACCTGGAAAATAGAATGAGGAGAGAGAAGAATTATCAGACTACCTGAAAGTTATGACCAAAAAAAAAAAGAATCTAGATGCTATACTTCAAAAAATTATTGTCCTGAAGTTCTAGAATTAGAGGGTAAAAGAGAATTTGAAAAAATTCACTGATCATCACCTGAAAGAAAACTCAAAACGAAAACTCACAGAAACATTATAGCTAAATATCAAAGTTCCTGGATCAATGAGAAATGACTCCAAGAAACTAGAAAGAAACAATTCAAATTCTGTGGAACTACAGTCAGGACAACATAAGATTTAGTAGTTTCTACATTAAAAAGACCAAAAGATGTGGAATATGATATTCCAAAGAACAAAAGAACTTGGTTTGCAGCCAAGAATGACCGAGTTTAATCCTGCAAGGGAAAAAAATGAACATTTCATGAACTAAAGGACTTTCAGATATTCTTGAGGTCAGAACTGAACAGAAAATCTGACTTAAAGATCAGGAGAAACATAAGAAGGTGAACATGAAAAAGAAATCAAAAAGGAAATTAATAAGGTTAAGCTGTTTATTTCTTATATGGGAAAATGATATTTGTAACTCTTAAGAATGTCATTAATATGGAAATGTGTTTAACATAGTTATACATGTTTAACTTATATTAAATTACTTGCTGTCAAGAAGGGAAAAGGAAGGGAGGGAGGGAGAAAAATTTGGAACCTAAAATCTTACCAAAAAATGAATGTTGAAAACTATCTCTGCAAAAAATTGGAAAAAATAAATTTATTTTTTAAAAAGAAAAATCCATCTATCTAATCATAGTTCCAGGTTAGTTGGTTGGTGTCCTTCATTCTCAAAGAGGATCAAAACATCATTATTATGATAGAGTCTTCCATGTATCTAGCTGTGACTAAACAGACCAATTAGAGCTCAGAATATTCTACCACAGATTGGGCACAAACAGTCTGTGTGAACATTTAGGGTAGATTTTCAAAACTTGTGCATCTCATGTTTCCCAGGTAAAATAAAAGAATTAATAAATGAATAAAATACATAAAAAAGAATTTCATCATTACTATGGTAGTTTGAAACAGTATACATAGAAGGCTTCTGGTTCATTTTATTATGATCATAAAAATGAAATTGGCTAGGGAGAGGTAAAATGGAGTCATTTGCAAAAAAAATGGAGTCTCATGCAAAAAAGGCATCAATGGAAGAACCATCACAGTGATGGGGAGGATGGGGTAGGAGGCAGGTAATATGGGAACCTCATTCTTATTAGCACTGAGTTAAAGAAGGAACAGCATATACATTTAGTAGGGCATAAAATTCTTCTTAACTTACAGAGAAATAGGAGGGCAAGGGAGATAGGAAAAGGAACTTTTAGAAGATGGTCAGAAGTAAATTAAATTTCTGAGCAGGAAAAGTATAAAAAAAGAGGTGACCTTCTCTAGCATGGGTTTGGAAGAGAGAGCGGGAAACAGCTTGGAACTCAAATGTAATAAAAAAAAATTAAATTTAAAAAACTAAAAAAAAAAAAGAACAGACAAGATCACTGTAGAGGGCAGTCACTCTCCTTGAAGGCAGGAAAGTATACAATGTACTAAGAAGGATGAAGAAACCCAGTGTCATAAAAATGGATTTTGCATAAAAAGTGAATTTACCATAGACTGAGAGATTTGAAAAGTAACAGTGGTTAACAGGAACATCACCTGAGAAGCTGATGATTTAAGGCTTGGCCTATTTGATCCATTTAGAATTGATTTCTGTTGTAATTGTGTCTTTTATTATTCCTTCTCTTACATACATATAAAACACCCTGGGCATTCAAAAATGATTTTCAAACAATGAGCATTTATTATGTTTTTGTGGAATCTTAGATCTGGAATAAATTAATGAAGGACAGCTTTAAAGGCCTGAAAAAGGCAGTAGGGGAACAAGAATGGAGGAGGTAAATATTCATAGAATAAAAAACATACTGGGACACCACCAACAATAGCTGATAGCAACATAAAGCATGGCACATTTACTATTTTCATCTGGACCTCACCATTCTGTGAGGTAGTTTACAGAGTTTTATTACACCACCATTTTCAGATGAGGAAACTGAGGCCCAGAAAACTGTGAGTCATCTAGTCTAACTCCCTTTTCTTTTTTTCTGGATGAGAAAGCCAAGACTCAGACTTCTCCATAGTCACATAACCAGAAGGAACCTGAGACAGGATCAGAAGCCAGGATTCCTCATGATCAGAGCTAGGAACAGAAGTGAACAAACAACAGTCCAGCTTCTAGGAGCCAAGCCCGAGGGGCAGTTTGTTGTCAGACAGCACAATACTGGAAATACACTGTGTCTGATGGCACTATTAGATAGAGGCAAACCTACAAGAACTCTTCCAGGAAAAAGTCCTCTTGCTGTTTTTATCTGAGCTGTGAAGTCAAAGGAAGAGTGAAGAGATGCTGTAGGCTATGATGTTAATGATTCCTCAAAAGATAAGTACTTGAATATTAAGGTGGGAGTTGCTTTATGAAAATATTTTAAGCAAGATTTAAATTTCTGTGAGGCCTATAATAATAATAATAATACCGCAATACCACAGAAGTGAATTCGAGCATTTGTAGCATTTATCAGCTGGGACAGGAAGCAGATATCCTAACGGAGGTTCATTTAGGATTCCCGGCTCTATTTTGGAAATGAAGAGGTGTCTCATTGGTCTTCAATCCTGGACAAATTCCCCAAGTGTTCCCTTTATGATTTAGCATTTGTGTATTTTTGCTGTGGGTCGAGACAGGCTTTCATGCCATACCAATAAGAGAAAAGACTCAGAGCCTGCTCAGTAGATTAAAGTCTAAATAGGACAGATAAAATCAGCAATAAAATGGGGGAAGGGAGAGCTAAGTTTCTCAGATGATAAATAGTTGTTTTTTTTAATTTTCACATAGTCGTAAGTTTGGAAAAGATATAGAGGCTAGTATTATTGTCCTCAGACCTGTGACAAGCATCTTGAACAAATTATCATTTGTCAATTTATAAAGCTATATAGGGGCATTACAAGACATGCATTTCTCTAGGAAGTTCTTCCAGTGAAAGAATAGCAATTCATGTCTTTAACATCTAATTTTGAAAAGAAATTTGAAAGTGTTAAGTCAGCTTAGTAGATAAGCATGAATAAAAAAGGTGTTCAGTCACATAGACAGGACTGGTATGGGAGAAATAATGAAGATTGTAAGGAAGAAATAGGAACAATAAATTCAGATGTTTTTGAATAAAAGAAAGAGAATTTCAAATAAAAGAGGGGAAACAAAGGATACAAATTAGTAAAGAGCAAATTCAAAGGGTCGTAACTTTTGCACAATTTTAGTTCAAAGATGATCTATTTGAACCCCCTCACTTTACAGAAAATGTGCCTAAAATCACATGGTTTATAAGTACTGAGCCAGTATTTGAAACCAGGTCTTGTAACTAGATCCACTGCTTTGCCCCTGCCAAACATGGCATGGGGGTAGAGAGTGACATGGCCAGGAAGATCAGTATGACAATGAAACCAGTGGCAGATGGAACTGGAGTGGCCAGAGATTTGAGGCTTAGAGACCAAGTCACATTGCCCATGGGTGGTGGCAGGGTCAGATGAGGGAAGGAGACAGAGATAAGACATCCAAGGCCAGACAGCTGATTTGATATAAGAGGCTGGAAAGAGGCAGCCAGGATGACCCAGATTGTGAGCCTGAGTGACTGGGGTGCTCTCAAGAGAAATCAGAAAGTTTTTTCTGGATGAGAGAAGAGAATAAGTTCTGTTCAAGACATGTTCAATGTTATGATGTCTACAGGAAATAATAGTTCAAGATATCCAGTTGGTTGGAGGACCAGGATACAGATCATGGCTACAAGGTCGACCTGCATGGGGGGCAAGTATTTCTGTGGACCTCAGATTCCTCATCTGATAAATAAGCAGGCTACTTTAGATGATCTCCAAGGTCCCTTCAAGCTGTAAATCCATGATCTTATAATTACAATCCCTATCCTCAAAAAGCTTCCAATCTGAAGTGCAGCTGGGAAGTGAGACAAATACACCAATCAGCAGAACAAAAATACGGCAAGTATATAGGAGAAGCCTGAACTGAGTGGGATGAGACATCAAGACATAAAGTCATACAAGTCACTTGTAATCTAGGGAATCAGAAAGGAAAAGGACACCTGATTTGGGCCTTAAGAGAAGGGAAGAGAAAGTTTCAAAAAGGAGAAATTGGAGGAAAGCCAATCCAGGCATCAGGGATGACAGCACATGCAGAGACAATGGAGTTAAGACAGGCAGGATGAGATTGGGAAACAGCATGCATTCTAGTTTTGCTGAAATATATAGTGTGATGTTAAAGCTAATGCATGACAAGGTTGAGTACACTGAAGCCAGATTCTGAAGGACCTTGAATGCTGGGATCTGAAGTTTGTGTTTCATCTAAGCAGGGGACATCCAGCAATGGTTCCCTTGGGTTCCTTCTTTCTAATCTCTCTTCATATAATTCAGTGCCTTTTCCCCTCTGACTTCTGTCTCTTTCACTGCCTTCTCTTCCTTCTCCTGCCTCACACGTGTAGACCTTTCCCACTTCCCTATTTCTAATAGCATCACTGACTCCCAATCACCCAGCCTCCAAACTTAGTTGGCCCTTCCTTCTAACCCCATGTTAGATAAATGTCAAAGTCCTATTGAATATCTTCTGTATCACTCTCACCTTTCTGCTTCTAGGGAAGGCTTCAGTTAAGTCCTTCTGAGCCTATTGAGGTAGCCTCCTAACTGTCCTGCTATTTCCAGGCCCTCCCTAAAAATAACTGCCAAAACAACTTCCTAAGGCCCAGGTCTGCTATCCAGTCACGGTCCCTCCACAGTCTCTGCAGTCACATACCAGTGCCTTCACCAAGCAGTCCGGGCCTTCTTTAATCTGGCTTCAATAAGCTTTTCCTGTATCCTTTTTCAGAGCCCCCCCCTTCCCACAATCCCCCATTCCCTAATTCCACCCTTCCTTCTCCCACTTCCCTATGTTTGAACACACAATCTTCTTTCTTTGGAGGGGAATCCCCTACCTCTCTGAACATTGAAATCCTTCTCTTCCCTCAGGGCTGAACTCACCTCCTCTCTAAATCCTTTATGCTCACAGGTGGAAGTGACCCTCTTTTCCTACATGTCATTCTGTTTGGCCTCTGCTAGGAATGTAATCATAGCCTAACAGTTTTTGTATTTGTCTGGGCTCTGATGTTTCATAATAAAAAGCTCTGGGTTCTCTATGAGTGTATCAACAGAGTCACAATCCTGGAAGACACAATCAAGACAGAGAATCTTTGGGCTTGACCGCAGACTGTGGGATTATCATCTAAGGACAGGCCTAGCCAATTTCAGAAACTTTAACTGGGTAATGAAGTTGAGGGGCCATAAGGCCTCACAAAAATCTGGAATTGGCATAAAGAGACAGCCAACAACATAGGGAGGGGAGGTCCATGATGGTGAAGTCATAGCTGTTCAAAAATCATCCCAGTTCCTCATCCCTTTGCTGGACTCTAAACTCACTCAGGGCCCCGGGCTGTCATGCCAGCCTCTACAGGGAGAGGTCATTCTTTCTTGGGAGACCTCAATATCCTGTCAATCCAAGCCTTTTCCCTGAGGTTCACTGACCTCAGGGTGGATATGGATAGCACATCTTGGATAGTCAGTAAATATTAAGTGCCTCCTAAGTGCTGGAGATACATCAAAGGCAAAAGACAGCCCTGTCCTCAAGGAGTTCAGTCTTTAATCCCTAGATGATACTTTGTTCCCTGATGTTCAGTATGTGACCTTGACTTGAGTTGGAGGAGCTAGAGTCAGATGGTGTCAGGAAATATTCTAAGGCCCCTTCCAGCTTGGACATTCCCTAGTCCAGTGGAAGGCCTGGGTTCAAATCTGACCCCAGTCACTACTTACGTGACCCTAGACAAGTCACTTAATTTGTTTGCCTCAGTTTTCTTATCTGCAAAATGGGGATAAAATAAACTGTATCTTCCAGACTTCTTGTGAGGATGAAAGGAGGTTGCTCTAGCCAAGATCATCGGCTTTTCTAGGGTGTCTGTCTTCTTTGACTTCATACCTCATCAAAGGGAACAAGAGAGGGCAGATGCTCCAGGATGCTCCAGACATCATATATAATTCCTATTTTTTTACATGTGTGTTGCCCTCTAGTGTGAGAAAACTGTTTTCAGTTCATTCATTTCTCAGAAAGCACAGAGGCAGGATGAGGCAGTGACAACAGTGAACTGACCCTGGGACCAGAAAGGGCTCTGTCCATACTTTGCATCATCCTGGACCAGTCACTTTACTCTGCCAACATGTCACAGGCAAATCTCTAGGCTGTAAACCCAGAGCAGATGCTGACCAGGATTCCCTACACTGGGGAAAAGATTTTAAAAATCATTTTGAGACCACAAATATGGTCCCTGTGGATACTACCCCAATAGCGATGTACAAGTATTAGCAAAGTTGACTTTCTCCCAATCCTGAGTCCAAGCTTAAGTTTCCTTGCTTAGTTTCCTCATCTTTAAAAGGAGGGAGTTTGGGGCGGCTAGGTGATGCAGTGGATAAAGCACCAGCCCTGGAGTCAAGAGTACCTTAGTTCAAATCCGACCTCAGACACTTAATAATGACCTAGCTGTGTGGCCTTGGGCAAGACACTTAACCCCATTTGCCTTGCAAAAACCTAATAAAAAAAATAAAAAAATAAAAGGAGGGAGTTGATTAGATAAAACTTCTCTCAAAGGATAGTTGTGAGGACAACAATTTGTCTACAGAAATGTTATCCAATAAAAAGCAAATTGTACTTGTCAAAAAAAAAAAAGAAATGTTACTTGAGAAAAAAAGGAATGTATAGTTTAAAAACAGACTGGGTGGATATGGATAGGATGTAATCAGTAGGTTACACTATTTGGATTTTCATTTGTTTTGTCGATCACATTCCAGACTTCCCTCTAGGACCTTTCTGCTCCCATTTTTAGACATCTAAGCATCCTGTTTACCCAACACAACATGGCCTAAGTTTCTCTCCTCCCAGCATTAGCAGAGAAGCTTCCCCAAACCTCTGAGGAAGCTCCCTATAGGAAGGTTTTCTTTTTCATTCTCTATTCTGAATACAGGTGCTATTATCTCTTCTCTCTCAGTTCTATTCTGTTGGTGCTTTAGTTTTCCCTATTCTTCCTACCAGGCTCATTTTTCTTCCTCCCACACTGTGCACACCAAACCTAGAAAGATGGGCTCTTAAAAGCCAGATAGTTGAAAATCTGAGATGGGGAAAAGAATGTTTTTAAGGGGCTTCCACAGTGTTCTTTTTAAATATTCTAAAATTTCAGTTTCCATTTCTGTAAAACATGACAGAGTAGAGATGTTAATTGCCTGTACAACTATGAGACATGAATTTTGCTGCTATGATATTAGACCAGAGATTCTCTATTCATTCCTCATGACCAAGTCCAATCAACACTGGACTTTTGGGCCCTTGTCCTCCCACCCTCTTACAATCATCACTGCAGAGCCAGTGGGGCTGTGGACACCAGCAAGGTCAGGCTTCTCATTGGACAGATCCCAGGTTCTGTTCACTGCCCCCTCCCCTGGTGCTGTCCAAGGCCCAGGCCAACAATCCCCATACCACAAATTCACATCATCCAAGCTCAACAGAAGTAGTGTCCTGCTGTGGAGAGCTATCAACAAAGCAGGCCTTGGAGCCACCAATGGCATAACACAGCTGGTCCAGAAAGTCCTTCTTCCTCCATGATTGACTTCCTGCTAAACCCTTTGAAAACGGGTAAGCCTCTCTGCTTCACCTTAAACTGAAGCCCCTCTCCCCAGGTTACCATCCTTGATTCTCCCTTCTGGCTCTTTGACTCTCCCTCTCCCCTCTCCTCCAGCTCTTCCCCTACTTCCTCTGGCCTCTTGCCCAACTCCCCTGCCAAAGCAGATGCTGCTTTCTCCCAGTTCTCTCTTATGCCTGATTGGTCCCTTTCAGTCTCACATATATCCTAAGCTTGGGGATCTACAACTCTGGTCTCCAACTCTCTTTAATTGTCTCTTTCAGTGATGTGACTTTTTTTCATAGATTCAATGATTAGCTTTATACAGGTGACTATCAAGTTTTTACATGCAGCCCTAATCTATATGACTATATGGCTATGTGACTCCACCTAGGCCTCTCACCAATATTTCAAACTGGGTGTATCCAAAATAAAATTTATAGTTAGTCGCCTGAAGCAGCTCCTCCATCTATATTTTCTAACCATCCATCTTTTCTTAGGCCCTAGATATACAGGTTCATAACCTCAGAGTTATGCTTAACTCTTCCCTCTGCCTCAAGTCCCCTTAATCATCAAGCTGTCAGTAGCCTCTACCTCCTCCTCTTCACTAGCATGCCCCTCCCCCCAGCTCAGGCCTTCATTCTCTCTCCACTGGACTACTTTTAAGAGCCTCCTAACTCATCTCCCTGCAGACAGTTTTTCTCCTTTTTTATTCATCCTCCACAAAAACTGCTAAAATAAACTTCCTAAAGAAAAATACGGATTTTCTTAGCATGTCATTTAAAGCCCTTTGCAACCTGATTTCCACTTAAATTTGCAAATAAAAGAGAAAGCCCATTCAACCTCCAATTCTGATCCAGATCCCTGTACTCAAGAAGCCACTGTTGATCCCTTCAGCCATTTCCACACCCTGCTTTCCCCAGGGCTCTGCCTTCTGTGATGTCTCCCATGTACTCCCTCCTCGGTACCAACTCTCTGAAGATGCTTTTTCTTCCTTCAAGGATCCCCCCCTTGGAGGCTCCCCCTGCCTCCAGGGATTGATCGTTGTCCTACCTCCTCCCGAGCACCTTGCATTTGCTTCTACAAGACCATGTTGGAGAAGCCAGGACCTTTTCCTGCCCAGGACCCCCACCCACATGAGAGCAATTTCTACATGAGCATAGCACACTTGAAGATAGTTGGTGCTTAATGAATATGTGGTGAATTAAACTAACTGTGGCACAATGAAAAGAACCCTGGCTCTGAAACCAGGGGAGTATGAATTCAAGTCATGCCCCCTGCCCACTGCACTTCTATGACCTTAGAGAAGTCACTCAACCTACTTATCCTTTTCTTTTTCCACTCATTTATAAAATGGGTGTCTCTGAGATGGACCCTGAGGTCCTTTTTAGCACCTCATTGGATATTCCTGTGAATCCTTGTATCCCTAACTAGAAATTAGTAGTGATTTTTCCTGGGAACATGCCCTAAGTAGTATTTTTTCCTCTTCCTCTCACTTTCCAAATACATCTGTTCCCACACTCTCACTAGGATCCTCCTCCTTTGTCTCCTCAAACATCCAGGACTGGCCCAACAACAACGAATAGTCCTGTATAGAGGCTGCCCTCATTTTACAGATTAATGTATTCCAATAAAGTTGGCAGTGATATGAATACTATTTTCCTACTGAGTTCCCTTAAAATTGGTAAACTAAGCACTGTTGACAAAAAACATACAATTCTTTAAATAAACTAACTTACAGAATTCTTAGTCTGAGAAATTATGAAGCATATTATTAATTCATTTTTTGAATCTAAGGATATCATATGTCTGGTGGCAACACTTGTTGACAAAGTATGATATTGTGACCTAGCTCCTATTAGACACTAAATATCCAGAAAAAAAGTGCTCAAATACCTGAGGATTTACTTTTGTTCCCTTTTTTTACAAAGCCAAAACATTTGGGAAAATTTAGGCATGACTAACTTAACTAACAAAGCCACAACTAAAATAAATAAGAGGGTGAATGCTGTCATAAACACTAATCTCTGTTAGCTTCAGCCAGAGATACTGAAAAGTTATCGAGTCGAAAGCCCTCATCTTTCAGATGAGAAAACTGAGGCTTGGCCGTGGTCAGCAATTTGTACAAGGTCATACCAGCATTAAATCTTAGAACAGAATTTGAATCTGGGCTCTTTAGAGACTCTTCAGAGACTAGTCTTCCCACTGCCCCACTACGCCCTCCTTTCACACTGCACAGCAATACATTTTCCTTTTCCAACATGCATACACTTCAAAACTGCCATGGCACAAAGTTGGTTCATTATGGATTAATTTGGCAGCTTCTAGACTTAAGGAAATTTTGCTTGAAGGTTACATTTGTATTCTGGAGTAGTTCAATAAAACAACAAATATGAGTGGTAAATCAATCCTTTCCCTCTCCTATCCACTTTACTTTTGCCCTTTACATTTGAACCTAACAGTGCAATATGAACATATATTTACATATATTTATACACCCTATGTAAATAGAGGTATGTATATCTCTCTTCATATATATGCATATATATATATATTTTTAATATCAGTGGTCCTCCACCTCCGTGCAGTCTGACTATCTTTCCAAATACGTACTTGTGAGGTGCAACCCTGAGACCTTGAGAATTTTCTCTGAATCAGAAATTTCTGACGCTGGAGCAGGGCCTGGTAAGGGAGCTGGTGAGTGGCAGGCACCAGGCAATCTTTTAGGAAAGGTCATTGAGTAGGATGTTCGCCTTCTAGTCCGACACGCCACCTCCCGCTCTTTATGCAGCAGCTGGTCATCCAACAGCAAAGTGATGATTTGCTTAGACTTCTCCCGGACATAGTAACCTGATAAACATAGTAGATTGCTTAGAGAAGGAAACAGTCAATAATTTTAAAACAGTTTTCATTTTAGAGACAAAATAACCAAGACTAAAACTACTTAAATGATCACAATCACCAGTAACCAGAGTAAACACAAAGTAATAAAAGCTGGTCTGCTCTCTCTATACCCATCTGACTCATCAAGGGGAAAAATCTAATATCTTTACTCTCAACCTGCTGGAATTTGCATTATTTTGTTATATTACAGCAAGCAAAAATATTTTGGAAGTCAGTTTTTGTCTTTCTACAGGAAAGGAATATTGTTATCCATTGCTGGCATAACATTCTGTTCAATGTTCTGCTATGAAAGTGAGTTGTAACTTTCAAGACTCAAATCCTGGTGGGGAGAATATCTCCCTCCAAAACAGGGGTACAGTGGCACCTTAAAGGAACAGAATGAGTCCCTAAGGACCACTGCATTTGTCTGGGATGCTCCAAGAGCAATGAGAGCATTCAAGGCTGCCAGCTAAATAAAAAGTAATTCTTTCCCAGGGGCAATCATGGCAACAAAGGTTGTTCTCCCTTTCTAAAAGAGGGGTGTGTTAGCTTCCAAGCACAAAAGGAGAATCGAACAGACTGCTTCTCAAAGGTTATATAACACAGATGTATGTGAGGATGCCTGTTTGGACAGATATATTGAAGTTGGGGTATGAACAAGATTATCAAATGACGCGGAGGCCCAGAATTCGAAGTAGCTTATGAAATAGGAGGTTTGGATACCAAGTACAAATAAGAAAATATGAACCAAGAAAAAGAAAAACCAGTCTTAAAATTAAGAGCCTTGTGGCAGAGTGAACAGGGTACTGGACTTAAAAAGTATGGCTGACCTGGGTTCCAATCCAGATTCAGACACTGATTTACTATGTGACCTGAGGCAATGCCTCCATTTCCTCCTCATCCATAAAAGGAGGAGATTGGAGTCCAGTCCCTAAAACTCCTTTCAACTCAAGATCTTTGATTCTTTGAGCCTGAGATTTTGAGGGTCCAAAGCTAACCTTGAAAATAACAAGAGGGCACATGAATAAGTAAGACTTGAGTCCACTCGAAAAACAGAAGGAAAAGAAAGGAACTATGCACAAATTGTATTCCACAGCAAAAGAGTTGAAAAAAAAAACACCAACGTAGGCTAGATTCTTGTACAGAGGCACATCCCTGAGAAAAAGATAAAAGATGGGATTAAAGGGGAAACTTGAGCTTTTGGACTCTTGAGTATATTGTCACTCCCCAGAAAGAACAGAATCATAGCAATATTCTCATTCTCATTATTAATGAAAGCACAAGACCTAAGGAACCCAAACAGAGGGAAGCATACAATGTCTCCTCAGAGATGCTGAGATAGGGGCAGCTGGAAGGATTGCCCATATAATAGGTCATTTTGCCATATAGTGCTCCTAATGACAGATAACATATAGATAACAGAAGCTTATTGTTCCAACATCTCTGGCAGAAAATAAAGACAGAAAAATTTTTCTAAAGAACTTGCCAGAATCCTTCAAACATACTCAATATGTACACTGTTGGTTCAATACAAAGTTTGGCACAGAAAAGGATGGCAAAAAATATTGGAAGATATGGTTCAGGATTACTCCTCGGAGGCTAACCCTCCTGAATACTTTCTCCAGAAGGAGGAGGAAGATATCTAAGGTGGCGGGCAGCGAACACACCGCAAAAAGTGAAACTGATAGATGACTCACCGTAGGTACTGGAGTGAAAAGTTAAAGCAAAGGTCAAAATTCACCCTCATCTGGAAGGATCAAATCAAGAAGACAGTGCTTTGCAGAAGATTCTGGGGTGGGGGGGTGGGAGGAGGAGGTAAAGTGGACTGAAAGCTCAAGGAGGGTCAGCCTTGGGATGTGGCAGTCAATCTGACATCAGACTTCCCCAGGAAGGGCAGAGCTTCTGGGAAATAGTCAAGGGATCATCCCATTGAATTCTTCACTGGTCAGAGCTCACATGAAGGAAGGTTTCAATTCTGGGCATCACTGTTTTAAGAATGAACAGTGAAATTCATGACTTTGAGGAGCATCTTGGGAGTGGGGACATGAAAACGGTCTTCAAGAATCTGGAGGGTTGTCATGTAGAAGAGCAGGATTGGCTTCAGAGGACAGAGCCAGAAGCAATGGGCAGAAATGGCAAAGAGGCCAATTTGGACTTGATTCAGAAAACAATTTCCCGACAATTCAAACTGTCCAAAAGTGGGATGGCTTGTCTCCAGAGGTCATCTATTCCTCTAACTTGAAGGCAGAGGCTAAATAACCACTTGTCAGTCAGGTATTGTATGGTTTATTATTTTATATGGATTGGACTAGCTGGTCACTGAAATCCCTTCCAATTCTCAAGTTCAAGAGATAACATGCCGACCTTACATTCAAACAAGCTATTGATGCCGACAATTGGGAAATGGACCAGGCAAAGAACCAGATTCCAATTAATGTTGTAGGTTTGGGGTTTGAGGATAAGAGCTTGAATTCTAGCTTTGTCTCTTATTCCCTGAGACTTCTCTGCATGGGCTTCACTTTCCTCTTCTGCAAGAGGAGAGAAATGCACAAGATGATCTCTCTAATATCTTCCAGGGCCAGAACTCTGATCACATGATGACAATTTCCTATAAAAATTTAACTTCCATAAGCAACTGGCTTTACAACAAGGTGGCTAAAGATTTCCAGAAACCTTCTCAACCAACAAACAGTTATCTCTTGGGCAAGCAGAGAGAATGGAAGCCAAGGGTAATATCAGTTTGGAATCCAAGCTCTACATTTCAAAATGACCCAGGGGGAAGATGGAAGACTACAAACATTATTATCCCACAAAAGAACGATAGTGAATAAATCTGTAGAAAGCCTAAAGCGGGACTAGATTAAAGCAAGTGATCCTCAAAGTATTTATACATGACACTGGGAGGACAACTAATAAAAAAATGGAACAGAGCTGCCAGAATTTCAATAATAATCTCTTTTCATCATAAGGAAAGCAGAATTGACTTAGGAAGAAACTAGTTCCTCAGACCTTCTATATAAGAAGTGCAAACAACACTCAAGAATGTAGAATCAGGAAAAGACACTGAACCAAACCAAGTATACACAGAAGAAATATGTCCTGGAAGGGACAGTCTCTAAAGCACTAAAATATTGATTTTCAAGATATCTAAAAGTGGAGAAGAAATGAAATGTTTGGGGAGAACCACAGATATGATCAAAAAATTAATTAAGAGAGCATCTGTAACTACTAAGAATATTTGCCCATTTTTTTCACATCTATAAATTTTTAAAAAAATAACCGACACAGATATCAATGAAAACATGAGAAGGAAACGAAGGCTTTTTTCCATCTTTTTTATTTTTTACCTATAACTTCTGTGTTCTTACTATCATAATAAATGTCTAAAATATTAACTATAATTTCCCAAATATTAATAAAAATTGTATTAGTAATTTTTTAGTTGTACCTGACTCTTTGTGACCTCATTTGAGGTTTTGTTGGCAAAGATACTGAAATAATTTGCCATTTCCTTCTCCAGCTCATTTTACAAATATGAAAACTGAGACAAACAGGGTGAAAGGACTAGCCCAGAGTCATACAGCTACTAAGTATTTGAAGCCATATTTGAACACAGTAAGATGAGTCATATGGATGCCAGGCCTAGTACTTTAACAATTATACCACCCAGCAGCCCATTAATAAAAATAGAAAATCATTAATGAAAGGCACCTAACAAAAGTTAGCAGTCATTTAAAAAAAAGCCAATACTTCAGTGTTTTAAAGGATCAATGATCTCCTGCATATCAGATGGATTTTAAGCAGCCCTACTTTTCTTCCTATATGTCTCTTACTTATATTATCCCATATAGCCTCCATAGAATCAACCCCCAAATGATGAGAGATTCTCACTTGATCTCTTGGCATTATAAGAGTCTTCATATTTAGCAAATACTACTCCTATATAAGATACTCTTCTCTTCCTTCCCCAGTTCACTCCAACCAACTTGTCTCTTTTTCTGATAAGTACATCGAAGTAGAAAAAAAAGCTGGATTTGGATTTGGGGATCTAGATTGAAATTCCAGCTCTTCCACTCCTGACTTGACCCCTCTGGGGGTCTTCATTTCCTCAATGGGATTTGCACCAGATGATTTTCCTAGTCCCTTTCTGCTCCAAATGTATACAAATTATGAGTTTTCTTGCTGCCATTGATAGCTTTTGTGCTACTTCATATGTCTCTTCATTGTTTTTTGTGTGATTAGAGATTTAGAATCCTCATGATACCTCATGATATACAAACATAGCACATCAATGGTAGTACCTTAGTCTTAAAAACACAGGATTTTTTGTGGGCAGAAACTTGGGAGTCACAGTGCCATTCCCTTAATGGAATACACCCTTCCCTTACTCCTTCTATTCTAAGCCCAGATCACTGGGCCTACCCTATGGGTCCCAGTTTTATGGTTAACAAATACAACTCAATGACAGAGATTAAGAGACATATCATCTTCATCTTCATTTATTGAATGGAAGCTCCTGGGCAGACAAGCAAGCTGAGCTCTTTGAATGAGTTTGGATCTCATTTAGGAGTTTCTGCAATGTCCCAGCACAATGTCATCTGCAAACAGGAGCTTTTGAAGGATAGGGAATGCGTAGAGAATTGGACTCTGCTAATAATGCTCCATGACGGGGCGGCTAGGTGGCACAGTAGATAAAGCACCGGCCCTGGAGTCAGGAGTACCTGGGTTCAAGTCTGCTCTCAGACACTTAATAATTACCTAGCTGTGTGGCTTTGGACAAGCCACTTAACCCCATTTGCCTTGCAAAAACCTAAAAAAAAATAATGCTCTATGACAATAGTAATATAACTTTGGCAAACCTAAAGCTAAACTGATATTAATAATGAGAAGATCAAACAGCATTTATCTCATTATTGCAGCCATCAAGAAATCCTGTAGAATCTTTTTTTTTTGGTAGAATCTTAACATAGAAGAGATCTCTCTTATACGAAGGGAAGTTTTTCAGGTGGCATTTTTACTGAATCAAAAGTCTTTTTATGGTGGGAGCTTATATTCATTTTTTGCATCTTTCAGTAATTTGTAGAGCTGAGAAAATATGAACCTCTGTAAAATATAGTTCCTTAAAGCCTTTCTGCTCCCTTTTCATACTCTGATCAAAGATGTCCTTAATATGTGTGCAAATTATTCTGTTAAAGATGACAAAATAGCCAGAAAAGTCAACAGGGATGAATAGCTTCTCAATCACCCTTTTTTTGATAGCAACATAGTCATGATTTTTTCAAATTGTTCAATATCTTCTTCTTTCATATATCTTGAGAAATGCTTCAGTGCTTGCTTTCAAAAATATGTCATCTTCCACGAAGACCTCTTGTTTACTTGAATTGATCCCAACAAGTCTCCTGTCTTTCTTGTTTTGGTGTCACATTCACTTGTTCATAAACAAATGAAAATAAATATACTGCAGGACTTTTACCAGGCCCCCTATCTTATTCCTACCAACTACTAGTTGTCTCCAAAACTCTGGCAATTGGGTTCAAAACTCAAGTCATCCTATGTCTTTTACTTTCCATGCAAAGTAATTCCTTCACTTAGGGGTTTTTTTAGTATGTTTTTCTGTCTTTCAAACATACTTTTCTCTCTCCAGACACTCTGAACTTCAGAGTTCATTTCAATCTCCTCAAAAAGGAAATGAAGCACATGTAGTCAGAGACTAAGATATTCAGGACTGGATCAGCAGACTTATGCCACTGGACTTTGGAGGAGAAAAACGAGGCTGGTCACTTAACACAGCCATCCCTCACTTAAATCCCATTCCTGTGCATGTCACAGCATCACATTCTTGATTCGTGGTTCTCTTTGAGAATGAAGGACAAACAACAAAAACAACAAGCAGACCTGTTACCATTATCCCGTGGGATATAAGGTTCTTTGGCAACTATGATAGCTAACTTGTCTTCCAATGATAACTATGAGGGCTAAATTAGTCTATTTTCCCTCTGTTTACTCTTCCATTTCCAACTTAATGTTTTATTTATTATTAATATTTTCATTAAGGGCACTCAACACATAAAAACGTCATATTCCATTCTTATGGATACATTCCTCAAAAAGAAAGTGCTAGTTTCATGGATACTAAGCCATATTGTCAGATAGAATAAGGTAAAATGAGAGGGCAATTCAAATAGTGGAAAAAAGAAAAAATATTGAAATCGGTTCTCCCTGTGTTCCAACTAAAACCTTCACAATAGGAATGTTGTACTTTATTATTAACTGGATCTTCAAAGAAGCAAGGCAAGCCTTTGACACCTCCTTCATGAATCACTATCTACTCATCACAGTGGCTTTTCCAAACTTTTTCATCCCTTCTCAAATCTCCTATAGTTCCCCCTCTTTCCGCCTTCTCAATTGAGAACTTGACCTCAAATTTTGCTGAAAAAACTTAAGGCCATTTGCAAAGAGCTCCCTCTTCCCCTTCCTCTTCATCTCATATCACTCAAACACTTTCTGCCACTATTTTCTCTGACTCTGCTGCCTCCTGTAAAGAGGTGACCTTTCTCTTTGCCAAGCTTAACCCCTCTACATGCACAAATGATTGTATCCAACCATCTTTTCCAGCAGATTGCCCCCTTTATCATCCACACTCTATCATTTATTTTCAATCTCTCCCCATCTACTAGCTGCTCCCTTACTGCCAACAAACATGTCCATGGCCCCCCTATCCTCAAAAAGCCTTCACTTCATGCCTCCCTCTCTACTAACTATTGTAGTATATATCTCCTTCCTTTTCTGACTAAACTCCTTGCAAAGTATAAGAGGCACTTCCACTTCCTTTCTTCCCCCTCCCCTTAATTCTTTCAAGTTCATCACTCAATATAAACCACTCTGTCCATAGCTATCAAAGACATTAGTGGCCAAATCGAATGTTCTTTTCCCATTTCTCACCCTCCTATATGCTCCATAGTTATGTTGTCAATCACCCTCTTCTCCTTGAGTCCCTTCTGCTCTCTCCAGTTCTTCCCATATTCCTGACTTCTTTTCAGACTCCCCCACTGGACCTTCATCCAGGTCAAGCCTGCCAACTATGGGGGTCCCTCTATCCTTCTCCTTCTGTACTATTTTGCGTGGCATTCACATCAGCTCCATAGATTCAAGAATCATTTCTATGCAGATGATTCTAATATCTACTTATCCAGCATTAACCTCTCTTCCAATCTTCAATCTTACATCTCCAACTACCTATTAGACACTTAGAATTATGTTTCCATAGACATCTTAAACACAGCATGTTCAAAACCAAACTCAATTCTCTTCCTCCCCTCTTCTTAACGTCTGTTACCCCGGAGGGGGGCCACCATCCTGTTATTCAGACAAGCTCATAGATACCATCAACTACTCACTCTCTCACCCATCCCCCATCCAATCTTTTGCCAAGTCCCATCATTTCTATCCTTCACAAAATCCCTGCTCTTCTCCAGCCCCTCGGTCTCTCACACCTGGATAATTACAATGGCCTGTTCCCTGGTCTCATTGGTCACTCCAATCCAGTCTCCACTCAGCAGTCAAGCTGATGTTTCTTAAGCCAAGTCAGACCATGTCTCCTCACTATTCACTGACCTCCAGTGGCTCCCTATTAGCTGCAAGATCAAATATAAAATCCTCTATTTGACTTTTAAAACCTTTCATAAGCCCCTGACTATCTTCCCAGTCTTTTTATACCTCACTCACTTAAGACATATTCTGTGGTCCAATGATCCTGGTCTCCTTCTAGATTCTAGGCCTGGTCTCCTTCTAGATTCTAGGCCCTTTCCCTATCCAAACCCCAGGTCGAGCACCTTCTCCCTCCTCTCTCCCATGTGGCCAGGGGGCACAGATGGCTGCTCTCCCCTACAGGAAATCTTTCCCAGACCTGAATCTCAGTGCCTTCTCTTTGAGACTGTCTCCAGTATAGCTGGCCTCGATCTTGTTTGCATGTTGTCTCTGCTATTAAACAATGAGCTACTGCAGAGCAAGGGCTGTTCTTTTTCCTTCTCTGCATCTCCCCAGTGCTTGGCATAGCAACTGGCATACATTAGGTGCTTACTGTTTGTTGTATGAAATTCTGAGTTCTAATCCTAGTCCCTCAGGTCTAGCAGTGTGCAATGGTCTGTCTCAATTTCATCATCTTCAAAATGGTGTGCTTCAGAGATGTGAGGAAATGATGAAAAGAGCACCAGCATTTCTAGGGTACCCAAAGTGTGCAAATCACTTTACATGTGTTAATTGCTTTGCTCTTTCCCTACAACCCTGTGAGGGAAGGGCTTTTATCCTTTTATCACCCCATTTAACAGCTGAAGAAACTAAGACACAGAAAGGAAAAGTGATTTGCCTAGGACCACACAGCAAGGAAGTCTCTGACCTGATTCCATGGCAGCACCTATCTGGTTTAAGAGAAGAAAGTCCTTGGTAAACCACAAAGGGATAAATAATGTGAGGATGGTTTACAATGAATAGAAGCATTCTTTCTACCACACTTCTCATGGAGAGTCCTCATCATCACCACCAGCAGCTGCCAGTCTTCTCCAGACTGAGCTTGGACACTTGGGGTGCTTCTCAATGGGATCCTCAGAGCCTTTTCATCTAGGAAGAACCCCACCATGGGTCGCCTCTAGGCTACAATGGGGCTCATTCGATTTAAAAGAATTTTAAAAGTGTCTAAAGTAAAGACTAACTTATTCTGTGGAAGCAGGGAAGCAAGATTAGGGGAACAATTGTAAAATTCAAAATAAATAGTGTCTGGGAGAGACAAGGTGCTGAAAAGAGAAATGGAAAATAGCCCCTGACCTCAGGGAGTATACCCTCTGGGGGTTACATATAAATGAAGAGATAAGAAATATAACTGAGGAGGGAGGGGGGAGAGAGAGAGAGAGAGAGAGAGAGAGAGAGAGAGAGAGAGAGAGAGAGAGACAGAGACAGAGACAGAGACAGAGACAGAGACAGACAGAGAGAGACAGAGACAGACAGAGACAGACAGAGACAGACAGAGACAGAGACAGAGACAGAGACAGAGACAGAGAGACAGAGAGAAAGAGTTGCCCACTAAGCTACAGGGAGGCTAGGAGAGCTTCCTGGAGGTCTTAGTACATGAGCTGAGTCTTAAAGGAAGCTGGAATTTCTAAAAGATGGTAGGAAGGAGCACTTTTGAGGCACAGTGGACAGACTGAAGAAAGACAAGTACATGAAATAGAAGATTGGTTTCCAGGCACAAAAAATAAGCCAGTTTGGCTGGAACATAGATCACCCGACAGGGAATGGGAAGTAAGGTTAGGTTGCAGTCGATTGTGAAGGACCTTCTGGGCCAACCTGAATTTATATTGTAATCTGGAGGAAACAGGAACTATTGAAGATTCTTGGAAAAGGTATTGATTAGTATGATCAGCCCCAGGCTTCAGGAAGTTGATTTTGGAAGCTAGAGAGAAATAGGAGGCCACCAGTACATTGGGTAGAACTGCCATGAACATTTATGGAAAGGTCACAATTACTGCATGAGAAAGCAAAGATGAATTGCAATCTGCACTAGTGGATGAAATAACAGGTCTATCAAAGAACTAAAAATATGACAAATGCATAATTTCACTTATAAACTGATTAAGCTTGAGATTCTTTAATTCAACAAATATTTGTTCTGTGCCCACTCGATGTATATGGCACCACAGTAATCAGTCAAACAATAAACAGCAATTTCCATCCTAAGTGCTAGGGATTCAAAGAAAGGAACAAGTCAATGACTACCAGCAATCAACTATGTAAAAACAAGCTATATCCAGGATGAGATAGAAGCAATTCACAAAGGGAAGGTCCTAGAATTGAGGGAGATGAGGAAAGATTTCTTGGTGGGGCTTTAGCTGGGACTTGAAAGAAACTACAGAAGCCAGGAGATAGAAATAAGAAAAGAAAGCATTCTAGCATGGGTGAGGGGGCAGACAGGGGAACAGTCAGGGAAGAAATGGTCAGTTTTATTCTGCTGTCACTGGATCAGAAATTACATGAAAGGAAGTAGGGGGCAGAATATAAGGTATCAGAAGACTGGAAGAGTGGAAAGATTAAGAAAGAATGTGAACATAAAAAAGATAAGTTTATTATATTTAATCATAGAAGATATAGGGCACTTATGAAAGTTTAATGAGCAGGGAGGTGACATGCTTGGACCTTCATTTTAGAATGATCATTTTGATGGTCCAATGGAAGATGTAAAAGAGTGGGGAAAAACTTTCGATATACAGCCTCAGCATCTACTGTAATAGTTCTGGTGGTAGGCAATATAGACCCATACCAGGATAGTGGCAGTGTCAGATTAGAGAGAGAGAGAGGTATATGAAAGGTAAAATCAACAAGACTTGGTAATAGATGGAATATGATATGAGATAAAGGAGTAAAGAATGGCACCTGGACTGTAAGTCTGTGTGACTGGTTTCATTTGAAGAGAGAAGGTCAAGATAAATGAGACAGTTCTCCCAGGAGTATGTCTACTAGAGCTGGTTGAGCGATGCACCACCTTAAAAGCTCTGCTTGTCCGACAAGGTATCTGCCATCCATACGTAAAAATAGAACAGAAATCATCTTATCCAACAGCTCCTCTGATCATAACCAACAGGGTGGCACAGGCTTTCTAATGGTCTCCCCCTTGTTGACAGAGGAGATCTAGAATAGAGTTCAGCTTGGACAATGATTGACTATTTAGGAAGGTGACATCTCCAAAATGCTCTCATTTATTGATGACTTCACATCTGATCCAGCAAGCCCTGAAACACTGCACAGCCTCTTGGAAAAGATCTGTAAACACTCAGAAGAGCCTGACCTAACCATCAATGGGGGAAAAAGCACCTACTGCCCAGACA
The DNA here is from genome assembly GCF_037893015.1 of Macrotis lagotis. Classification (NCBI taxonomy): domain Eukaryota; kingdom Metazoa; phylum Chordata; class Mammalia; order Peramelemorphia; family Peramelidae; genus Macrotis; species Macrotis lagotis. The sequence continues at coordinate 332,452,613 of NC_133659.1, forward strand.
AGAGGTGGGAACTCTTTGCCTGTCAGTGTAGTTCTACATATCTCTGGATGAATGTATATATAGCTATAGATATATGAATGTATGTATGAACATATGTGTATATGTCTGTTGTTCTTCATTTATTTCCAGTCATGGCCAATGCTTCATGAGCCTATTTGGGCTTTTCTTGGCAGAGATAACATGGGGGTTTATCATTTCCTTCTCCAGCTCATTCTACAGATGAGGAAACTGGGGTAAACAAGGTTAAGTGACCTGCACTGAGTCACCCAAGCAGGAAGTATTTGAGGCTGGATTTGAAGCTGGGAAGATGAGTCTATCTACTACACAACCCAGCCACCTATGTATGTATATAAATATGTATCGACATGTATAGACAGACAGCATAAGTGGTCAGAGATGAACCTTGACCAGGAATAGGTGAGAACTGGATTGCTTTCAAAATGGGCAAAATGCCTATAATAAATAAAATAAGAACATAAAATAATAGGTGACAAGTGCTGTGTAAAAGGTACTGATAACATAGTAGGAAAACATAGGAAGGAGAAATCATTTTTTAGAGAAATTAACCAAAGTTCCATGGAGGAGAAGACTTTTCATGTGGGCTTTGAAAGCTGCACAGAATTTTGATAGGCAGGAAAAACATTCCTAGGTAGGTGGTATTCATGGCATTCTATTATTAAATGATTTTTCTGCTAGCTGAAAAGCTGTTGAATATCATCATAAAACGGTGACCTTTCTTTACATGTAAAGACAAGTTTATTGAGGGGGAGCAAGAATACCTTTCTTAAGTCCTTAAAATTGCAAAAGATAAGGAGCTCCCAACTGTGCTAAATCACAAGACTGGCCCTGGATACAAACATAAATTGACTGTCTTAGTCATCTCATTTTCTGCATGAATAATCATAATCATGATAATAATAATTCACATTTATATAGTGCCTTAAAATTACAAAGCACTCTCTGTGAAAATACTAATCATAATACTCAGTATATTCATAATAATACTCAAAGTATTATTAGTAGCAATATATACCGAATTCAAAATCAGTCACAAAATAAAAATGCTAGAGTAAAAAATATAGTAACAGGGTAGAAACTTTCAAAGTTGTTGTGAATATGGACTAGACATCCCCAAATCCTTACCAGTTTGACTACCCAAGGATAAATTTTCAAGGTCAATGTACCAATAATGTCACCCATCAATACACACATTATAGTTATGAAGCATTTTGAATATTAACTTAAACCTATATTTAAATTTTGGCTTCTTTAAATATGCTTTTTTCTGCATTCCTTTTTAATGAACTAGTATTATTGCTAAAAATGATAATGACAATAATCCATTTCAAAAAAATTAACCACAATCTTATGAATTAATTCATTGAGGATAAACTTTATATCTAAAGCCATAATCCACATATTCATTTCTTACCATTTAAATTGACTCAATGAAAAATACTATATACTATACAAATAGCCCTAGTTCTAATTAAGAAAGGGATCATTTTGGTGACATAAATGGAGTTTCAGGCTTGATAGGTATTTTTAGACAATTTTAATTAAATTCATTCTAATATTACAATGAAATGCTTTTAAAATGTTTTTAAAGGATCAATTATTTAAATCTTCCAAAGAAAGAAAATTTCTTAGCAGGAAAATGGAAAAATATGTATTCAACCATCAATTCTGACATCTAAATGGTTCACCATTTCATTAATGGCAAGGTTATTGCTATGAATCTGCTAAAAATATAAAAGTACAAAGCTACTTGTATTAATTGCATCAGATATGTATATATATATATATACATATATATATAGAGAGAGAGAGCATAAAGTACTATGACATAATTATTCTTCATCTTCTCTTTCCCTGTCCTCTTCCCCATCTTAGTCACAAATTCCCATCAAGCTCTCAAATCCTGTTCAATTCCCTTCTTTTTCTAACCCCAAGACTGTCAGATCAGAGAGCTAGAAGGAATCTCAGAAGCCATCCAGAACAGGTCCTTTATTTTACTGATTAGGAAGAAACTGAGTCCCAGAGAGGTTTACTTGCTAGCTGGTGAGCGACAGAGCCGTGGTTAAAATCCAAGATTCTTTCTATTCTATTATGCTCCTCTCTGCTTTCTGTCACCCCCATGTTTAAAATATTTTATAATTATTCTATAGCTTCACAGACACAAAGGGTATCTTTCCGATAAAGTTTCTCTATCCCTGTTCTGGCCTCCTAAAGTCTCTATTTCTCTTTTGCAATTGTAGCAATGTAAAGTTGTGATATATGGGAGAGAAAATTAGGAAATAATATCAACAGCAAGATGAGCTATTTGATATCTGGTCACTTTTGGGTATCTGGGGAGATATGTTATATTAATCATAGAAATAACCAGCTCTTTGGGGTTCCCTCATGTGTCAATGCATCTTGGGACTCATAGTGTGAAATCATATAAAAGACAATGAAGAAAAAGAACTGAGGAGTGAGAAGTCAAGAATTCAAACCAACACACATTTACCAAGTGCTGGTTGGGTGCAGGGGCCCTGTGGTAAGTACCATAATAGACTCTGTCATAGGTGGCTAGTAATCACTGGTAGGACACAGAACAGTGGCCAGAATAGCAAGAGGTTAGTCAAACAAGACTCAAAGAATCACAGAAGTTAACAGCTAAAGAGATTTTAGTGGCCAACTAGTCCAAATCACCCATGAAAGGAATACCCACTCTCCTATAACTGACAAGTGACCATCCAACCTTTACCCAAAAGACCTCCAAGGAACAGGAATCCATCCCCTCATGATGCAGCTCATTCCACTTTTGGACATCCTGAACTGACCTCACTGCCACTTTCTCCATTGTACCTGATTCTGCTCTCTGGAGTAATCCCTCCTTCATGGATAATTCTACAAACACTTGAAAGCAATTGTTCTGGCCTCCTGAGTCTTCTCTTCTCAAGGGTGAGCCTTCAACATGGGGCCCAGAACTAAAGTCAGTGCTTTGGATGAAGGCTAACAAGGGCAGAACCATCTCTTCTCTCTTTCCCCAAAATCCTTTTTTATGAAGTCCAAGATTGGGTTTCACACCATTTCAATTGCCTAAAAATCCAATCTTTTCCATTCCCTCTGCAATGCCCTTTATCCAAGTAAAAATTCGAGTCATAACCAACTCAGATGATTATTGTCATTACAATTGTCTCATCACTCATCATTCCTCACCTGCCATTTTTCTTCAAAAATAGCACCAAATCAAGTGTCATTTCGATCATATGCATTCCCCTCCTCAAATTCCCACCAGTAACTTTTTGAGAAAAAAAAAAAAGCCAATTCAAGGCATTCCATGGTCTTCTACCAGCACCACCCTTCCACTCTACCTAAACAATCTTCCCTTGGTCTCCCACTTCTGCTTACCCCCTCACACATCTAAGCATACTTGGAAAGTATTCCACCTGTCTTCTCCTAAAGCAGTTTTCTTCCTTCCTCTAAAACTTAAAAAAGTGCACACCTCCCAGATTTCCTTGATACAAATTACTATAATCCACATCCATCATGTTCCTATCCTCGCACATGTTTCAGTAACGGGTATCAGTGTCCATTGATAGCAAAGTGTTGAGCAATGATCTGTAAAGGAAGGGTCTGTTCATATTCACATTTCAGTACCTTGGATCAAGGTTCATAAGCATCACAGATTTAGAGAAGGAAAAGTCCTTCCTCAGAGACTATCTAATCCAATCCACCCATTTTAGAGATGAAGAAACTGAAGACCAGAGAGAAGAAACTTCTGGACATACATGTAGAAAGTAGCTAATCCAGAATCTGATCCCATAGCTTCAGACTTCAAACCACAGTTCTTTCCCTTTATAAGTCCATTCATTTGTGATTGCAGATATCAGTACATTTAAAATATTTTCAGATACTAATGTATGAGATTGTAGCATGCATCTGTTTGGTCAGTTTAGGCTTCCTTTTGAAAGAGCCTTGTGTGCTTTTATGTATATGTAGGTGTCTAATGGTTACTTGGATATTAATGATACAATATAGACACATACACACATATATATCCACAGAATCACATGCACATCAAAACCCACTCACTTCCACCTCATCTAGAGGTTCCCTTTGACTGTGACATCACAGGCTCAGTGGCCAACCCTAGCCCTGTAAACCTGTAAAACCTCTGAAAGAGGGAGGTTGCATCTTCTTCTCAGTTGGAGTACTGAAATTTGATCAATTCTTTGCTGGGGTTCACACGACTTCCAATAGAACTATATAAAAAGTATGCTCAAAAAGCAACAAGGATGTCTGAAATATCCTCACATAGAATTCCTATTCTTGCTTCTTTCAACTAAGTCTTACCCACATAGGGTAGGAAAAGTGCCTTTGTTTCACTACTTTATCTTGAGTTCACTAATGCACACTGCTGCCTTGTCGTTTTCTGGCTTACGAAGCATAGTACAAGTATCAGCAATGAAGGTTTTCTTCAGCCTACCTATCATTAAGCCTTAGTCAGGAGCTAGAGGACACATAGAACAGAAGGGAAAGGTCACGTCACCCAGCTTCCTTCAGTTCTTAGCTTCTTAGTTAAATTAACAATAGGATATCAATGTACAAGCAGTTTTCATACAAAGAAATGAAAACTGCCTATAGTCATATGAAAAATGCTCTAAATCCCTACTAATTAAAGAAGTGCAAATTAAAACAATTTGAGGTACCACCCCACACCTACTAGATTAGCAAAATGACAGAAAAGGAACATGATAAAATGTTGGGGGAAATGGGGGAAAACTGGGACATTAATGCACTGTTGGTAGAGTTGTGAATGGAGCCAATCATTCTGGAGAGCAATTTGGAACTATGCCCAAAGGGCTATAAAACTATGCATATCCTTTGATCCAGCAATTCTACTACTAGGTCTGTATCCCATAGAGATCTTAAAAAGGGAGAAAAGACTCCACATGTTTTTTGGTGGTGGCAAAGAATTGAAAATTGAAGGGATGCCCATCAATTGGGGAATGGCTGAACAAGTTGTGGTACACCAATGTAAAGGACTATCATTGTTCTATAAGAAATGTCTGAACGGGTAGATTTCAGAAAAAACTGAAGGAATTCTCATGAAGTGATGCTGAGTAAAGTCGTCAGAACCAGGAGATCATTGTACACAGTATCAGCAACACTGTATGATGATCCACTAAGATAAGCTTTAGCTCTTCTCAACAACAAAGTGACCAAAGACAATGCTAAAAGACATGCAATGGAAAATGATATCCATGTCCAGGAAAAAAAAAACATGGAGTCTCAATACAGATCAAAGCATACTATTTTCACTGTTCTATTTTTTTAAATTTTTTTTTCCCCTTTCTCATGGTTTTTCCTTTTGTTCTGATTCTTCTTTCACAATATAACTAATATGGAGATTTGTTTAACATGAATATGCATATATCACATTATCAGATTGCTTGCTGGCTTGGGAAAGGGAGTTGAAAGGGAGGGAGAAAATTTTACAAAAAATGAATGTCAAAACTATCTTTACATATAATAGGAAAAAAATAAAATAATATTAAGATAAAAAATAGGATATCAATAAATAGCCCAGCTTTGTCCATCTCTTACAGAATAAGTGTTTATAGTACCCTCATAAAAACTAGAAACCCTTCATTTCCTTCTTATAGGGGCTAGATCTCAATCATAATCAATCTGTAAAAGAATGAATATTATGATCTAGATTCTAGATCATATTCATTTGTCAACCTCACTAAGCTTGATCCTCAATGGCTATTTTTTTTGTGCCTCCTGGGATGGAAGAATTATGAAAAATAGCTACAACAAAACTTTTTTCCCCAATAAATAGAAATCAAAGTGCTAAACCATACTCTGAGTTATTACAATCTTCTCCATATAAGACTGCATTGTGTTCTTAATTAATCGTTCAACTGCTAGCTCTTTTGTAGCCAACTCCTGGGTGTTGTTTAGATCCAGACAAGACTACTTTGCTGTTTTTTTCTTGAATGCTATAATAAAAAATAACTTGCCTGTAAATTATTTATTTATTGATACTGAAAAATAATTTTTTTCAAATCTTGCTCTAGTGTGACATTCAATTAAGATTGCATTTGAGTTGTGATAATTATTACCTACTTAAGTGAATCTTGCTTACTTTATTTTTCAAGAAATTGAGAAATGAAAAACCTTTTATTCATGAAAACTTTAATTACAAGACAGCAGTTTTGGGGGCTCTTAGCTAACACTGATGAATTTGACTACTGAGGATGAGCAAAGAAAAGGAAAAGATACTTTATCAGAAAAGATAAAAATAAGTTTCATTGTATTTCTAGATTATCCAGGACTGCATTGCAGTAAATAACTATCCTGAATGGCCAGGAACGTTTCTGGTTAGTATAATCCTGGCTAATATTGACTTTGCATATAAGCCATGTACAGATTATAAATTGCCACATAATTAGAACTATAAAAGCATTCTCAACACCAACAATCTTGTAAAGTCTAGACTCTGGTCCTGGTTCTGATACTTACTAGCTGAGTGAGTCTGGGCAAATCACTTAAGCTCTCTGAGATTCCATTTCTTTATCTTTTTTAAATAGGGATAGTCATTCAAGGGGTTGTCGTGAGAAAAAATAAAGTTTTCTTTTTAATGTACTATACAAACGTGTGCTGTTATTCTAGCTTTCTCTCATGACTCCAAAGAGAGCACAGACATGCAGCGAAGGCTCAGCACCATCATTATAAACGCCAATTATCTTTGGACTGTAGGTCACAGCCTCATCTCTCTAAGTATAGGACTCTTTCTGTGTGCTGGGGCACCATCTCAGCATCCTGCAAACCCTGCCATATGTGGATACACTTCCAAACCTTTTCCATTTGTCAGTTTATTATTATAACCTGGTACGTTTTAGTCATACATAGAACTCCCACTTTCATCTGGAAACTCTCTAGAGTCCATGAAACACCACCTCCTGTTTGTTGCCAGATTATCTTTCTGATTTGGGAAGAACTAGAAGGTTTCCATCCTGTTGCGAATTATTGCATAATGCCAAAAAAATCTGTGTGCTATAGGGTCTCCTTCCTTAACTGAGGTTCCTGCTCTAGTCATTTTCTTTAGGACTATTATTTCTTCTATATAAGCCTCAGAAACCTAATTGTCTCCTCTTAAATCTCCATTTGAAGAAAATTATTAATCTGTTAAGGCCTTGGAATAAATAAGTAAAGTGGTAACTCTTATCTCTTATAGAAGAAAAATATCATAAGCACCACTTTCCCTCAGTTACTGGTTCAAATTATTCCGTCATATATAAATTGTTGGTAGGTCACATCAATTTTAACTGTTACCTTGGTCTTTTCCAGCTTCATCTATGTGATGAAAATCTTTTAATGTCTGAATGTTAGAGAAGCCATCTCTGCAAAGCTGAATTACTTTTTTGGATCCATTCTTGATAAGATAATCCATGACAGTAAGGGACTTGTACACATGGCGCCAGTTCTTCCCATGGTCATTTAGTCTCTGCCACAGCATACTCATAATTTCTGAGAGAGAAACTGCATTGAAGGTCAGGTCACTGATTTCTAACATCAGAGAACTTGAAGGACCCCAGGGGTCATTAGAAGTCGCTTCCCGGACTTTGACTTTTGCCTCTGAGTAATTTTTCACAAAGTTTTTCACTTGCCTCCTGAGTGCCATGGATGGAACCAAATTAGGAGAAAAAGAAAATGGAGGGAGAGCAGTAAGACTGTTCTATGGAGCTACTGACAGCTAATGGGGTTCCTGCTTTGGCTGCCCCCAGAAACAACAGTTTCCAGCTTGCTAAGTTATCAAGTTCCTGCAAAGAGAAAAATAGAAAATGTTTATTTATACATCTTAAAAATGTATTTGTGTTTTGCACAAATACAAAAATGTATTTGTAGACAATTCAGCCAACATGAGAAATCCAAGCTCAGTTTCTAATTTAGTCTCTTAATTGCCTCAGTCAGAATGAGGATGGGGACAGGGGATGTGTAGCTATTTAATAGAATACAGGAAGACTCTCTGGTGTCTACAGGCAGGGCCAACCAACCATTATGGATGGCAATAGGGTGACTGAACCAAAAGTAAGAGGAACACTGAACATTATGTCAAATGGACAAAGAAAAGAATAAGAAAGCAGAGCTGACAAACAATGCTGAAACCACCTCACCATTTTAGAAATACCTAGAACCAATTAAGATGGTACAAAAATAAGGAGTGAACATGATGTTCAAAATTCAGATCTGGCTCTCATTTTTTTTTTCAATGACAGCATTTGTTTTTATATTCTCTTCATTTCTCAAATATATTCTTCCCCACCTCCCCTGACAGTATTCCTCTTAATAAAAAATAAAATATTAACCAAGAGCACTAAACATATACAATGTTCCACACCCACAGCCCCCCACCTCTCTAAAGAGAAGAAAGTACATTTTATCATCTTGTAAATGGGACCAAGTTTGATCATTAAAATGACACATTATACAATTTTCAGGTTTGTTTGTTTTGTTTTTCTCAAAATATCCATTTATATTCTTTTGGACATCAACTCTCAGTTTCCTCCTGGGAAGGAGAAAGCTGCTGCAGAAGCAAATAGTTGCCCCTCAAAGGCTCGTGTTATTTCCCAATGCAAAGGAGAGCTGACACATTTCAGGGGAGAATCTAATTCTGTTTCCTCAACTGCAGGAAAAGGAGAAGAGGGAGCCAGTGAAGAAAATAAGAATTTGCCTAATAAATGGAAACCACAATGGCATTTCTGAAAGTGCTAAGTCTGTGTCTGTTGCGTTTTCGCAGTATACCCACCCAACAGGAGGCACATTTAGGTTCAGACATCAAAGACTATAAGGCCTTCCCAAACTTTAAACGATGCCTGTGAATTGTCAATTCACAGCTTTATGAAATTCTCCCCCCTTCCTATTTTTCATTAGTTTGCATTAGGATGGGTCAGTCAGCTTGCAATTTCCCTAGTGAGTCACCACTGAAGGCCGCCAAGATAGTGTATCAAATTGATTTCAAGCCCTGACAAGCATCCAGACCTGGCAAAACTGAGACAATCTATAATCAGATTTTAAAAGTAAAAGTGCACACACACAAAAGGAAAAATATTAGAATTCCCATCAAATGTGTTTATGCTCTCTATTCAGTTTCTTCTTGTTGTCCTTTCTGACCCCATCTTGGGCTTGATTAACATGAATTGTTCAGAAAGGTTTGAATGTAAAGCCAAACCCCCAAACCATTATCTCTTCTAGAGAGACAGAGAAAAACAGAGAGATAATTAACCTTTTTTTTTTTTATCAAAGTATACATACTCTCAAATAAGGAGGCCAGAAAATATATTGTTTTAATTAAGATCTCTCATGGAAACGATCACCACCCCTAGGAAACTGAAAAGAGAAGGGTCTTCAAGGAGGAAGGTCTGGCTTTTCATTTTTACAACTCTGCTTTTCTCTCTCATTGGCACTTCAGAAAGAGGCAGTTTTTATCTGTCTCATTCCTACAGTGAAAACTGATTTATAATGTGTTTCAATAAGCCATTAAAATTTTCAATCATGAAGGTTTTCTTTTTCCATTGTCTTTTTTTTCCTCTCTTCCAAATCTCCCTTGATGCAGAGATGCACTGTGACATTGGAGATAGCAGCAAATATTGATCTGTTTCTTCACAAGTCTATTAAAAAACCCTGTTTGACTCATAACCTGCTGGAGGGCAGCAGCTGGCATCAGAAGGCTCTACTTTCTTGTTTGAATAACATCCTATCTGCATTTCTGGGGGACAGTCCTGGCCTTTAGAGCTTTCTCCTACATTCTATGACAAATTCTTAGATTGTTTTCTTAAATGCCATCTACCAAAAACTACCAAAAAACCACTTCAATCAGCAACAGAATACTCAGGTTAATTATTCCATTGTATTTTACAGAAGGTATTAGCTACCACCCAGGAAAAATTCCATGCAATCCCAGAGCAAGGAGAGATCAAACAACTAAGCAAGTCTGATAAAATAAAATTGTATTCCATGTTCATCAGGAGACAACTTAAAACAAAGAGTAAGCAAATTTTCCACTTTTCCTCATTCAATCATGGTCTTTTCTCGGGCCTCTAACAAGAGTTCATTTAATCAGTGTGAGTTGTAGATGACATTTAGGATTATTATGTACCATGGGAATGGCCAAACATCCTTGCCTTTGTATTAGGTTGACATTTGAGACAAGATTAACACTGCAGGGTGAGAACTTTTACATTCCCAATCCTCAATTATCCAGCTGCTGGATAGATTGCATTAGACTGCATAGACTGCATTAGACTCCTCTAATGTCCATAAACTATGATGGGAGAATCCTTGTCATCCTGAGTATGTTTTGTGGCACTAAACTGACTTTTGGACCAGAAGATCATAGATTTAAAGAGGGAAGGGATATTTGGAAGCATTTACCCTGATCCTTTCATTTTTAAAATGAGGAAACTGAGCCCCTGTGTAAGAAAGGTGTTCTGACTTCAAATCCTGTTAGCATTCCTTTAAAGCACACCTCTTAAACGTTCTGCTCTCAACCCTAAGTGTTGCATTTTCATGATCAAGAATACTGAAATCCCTCTCTCCAGCCTCATCTCTGCATCAGTCCCTGTGCCCTCTAACCCCTCCCCCAGAGCCCTTGATCTAGGTGAGGCTTCCCTCTGGGCCTCCCTTCCCAATCCTAAGAACTCATCATTCTCTTTTACCACCTTGTCTAGAGACGTTCATTTCTTGGCAGACTCCAACCCTAAACTACCTCCCAAATCCATGAAACAGATAAAATTACCTAATAGCTTCTACTTCATTTTTAGAGAAAGGAACATCCAGGTGAGCAACCTGGATGTTCCTTTCTCTAAAAATGAAGTAGAAGCTATTAGGTAATTTTATCTGCTCATAGCCAGAGACTCCCATCAACTCCCACCTTGCTAACTGGTCTCCTGGCCTCCACCTCTCCAAACTCTAGCTCATCCTACAGACGGCTACTATAATAACGTTCCTTGGGTATAGATTTGACCAGGTTGTGCCTCTCCCTGTTCAAACCGGCTTGAGAGACTTCCTCCTGCCACCTCCTCTGGTTAGTCATTCAAAGCCCTACACCCCCCTGGCCCCAACCTATAAGCTCACTGGACACCACAGACCTGGTGTACTAGCTAAACTGGTCTTCTTTTCCTCACAGCCATCTCCCCATGTGGTGTTGTTGTGTGGGCCATCCACCATGCCTAGAACAGCCTCATGTCTTACCTAGACCTCATCCGGCCTCTTCCTTTAGGACCACTTAAGCTTGAAGCCTCTCTTTAGCCCCAAAACAGCCAGAGCATACAACCTTGTGTGTGTGTATAAATAGTATAAATATATACATAATAGATATTAAATATGTTAATATCTGTCATGTATATACATATATGTGTGTGTGTATATATGTGTGTGTGTGTGTGTGTATATATGTATTAGGTTTTTTGCAAGGCAAATGGGGTCAAGTGGCTTGCCCAAGGCCACACAGCTAGGTCATTATGAATTGTTGAGGTTGGATTTGAACTCAGGCTCTCCTGACTCCAGGGCGGGTGCTCTGTCTGCTGTACCACCCAGCCGCCCCACCATACAACTTTATATTAACTGATGGTCCAATGCACTTGTCCATGGGGCAGTCCATAGGGTGCCTGGATCCTGAATATTGGTCATTCCTGAATATGGAGGAGCTTAAGCCCTAAGTGATCAGGAGCCCCTTATGAAGGCCACAGAGCTGGTGGGCTCCTGGATGGCGGAACACCCAGGGCAGGAGGACAAACGTGGCTGTCAGTCCCTCTGCTGCGTCCGTCGCTCCAGTCCCAATTCGTGACCCTCCCCCGTCAGTGACCATTTGTAGGCACCGGCCCTGCACCAGGGGCTCCACGACAACAATAAACAGCTCGCCCTCGGGTGAAGGCACATGCGGGCTCCTGGCGGCTGGGGTGGAGGGGGGTCAGGGTGGTGGCACGGGCCACAGGGGCCCTTCAGTAGGGTCGGTTCCCTGGGGGGGGCTCTCCAGGATCGGGGTGCGGTCAGGGGAGGGGCCGGGGCGTCTAGTAAGGAGGCCAAACAGGGAGCAAATAAGCCAGGCCGGGAGCCCCAGGCCCGGGGCGCCGCTGCGGACCCCGAGGCCCCTCGGACCCGGGGCTGGGGGGGGTGCGCCCCGGCACTTCGTGAATGGGCCTCCGGCCCACCCCCTTGGGGGGACCCCGCCCCGGGACACGAGGCCTCGGGAGCCCCGGGGGGCCCCCTCCCCCTCCTTTTTACAGGGGGGAAACTGAGGCCCAGCGGGCTGCCCCACCCCCACCCCGTGCTCCCTGGACCCCTCGGGGGCTCCCCGACACCCGCGGGCCTGGTTACCTGCCCGAAAGCCGGAGCCGCAGACGTTGGCAGCCCGTTCCCGCCCAAATTCAAACGCCGGCCTACGGAGCCCGGGCAGCCCCGCCATCCTCCAATCAGGACACAGCCCGGCGGGGAGGCCCGCCTCCCGCCCTCGGCGGCCCGGGAAGGCGGGGATTCCGCTCGGCTCCGCCCCCGGAGCGGCGGCACGTGCGCGGCGGCGCGGCCCGCGGGGAGGGGCGGCCCGGCCCGGCCCGGCCCACCAGGCCCACGGGGGCGCCCAGGCCCGCGGGACGGGGCCGCCCGGCCCACCAGGCCCACGGGGGCGCCCAGGCCCACCAGGCCCACGGGACGGGACGGGGCGGCCCGGCCCACCAGGCCCGCGGGGGCGCCCAGGCCAGCCAGGCCCGCGGGGAGGGGCGGCCCGGCCCAACAGGCCCACGGGGGCGCCCAGGCCCGCCAGGCCCGCGGGACGGGGCCGCCCGGCCCACCAGGCCCACGGGGGCGCCCAGGCCCGCCAGGCCCATGGGACGGGACGGGGCGGCCCGGCCCACCAGGCCCGCGGGGGCGCCCAGGCCAGCCAGGCCCGCGGGACGGGGCGCCCGGCCTCCTGGGCCCTGGGATTAGACCCGGAGCATCCGGGGCCTGACGGAGGCGAGGCGCAGGGGCAGCTAATGAAAGGGAAGCTTGGGGTGGCGCAGAAGCTGGGGCGCCCCCCGTGCAGCGAGGGACCTCTAGTCGGATTTCCAACCAAAAACCTGCACCAGGCCGGGGGGTGGCAGGGAGCTTCCTCAGGGCATCTCGGGGGAGACTCGGGGGTCCTCATACTGCTGAGGGCAAGACAGAAAGTGCAGAGCTTGACATACAGATAATATATATAAAATATAGATAATCTCTCTATAGATGTCTTTACATGCCTATATATGTATGTGTCTATGCATGTCTCTGTAATGTGTTTGTGCATGTCTATATGTGTCTATGTCTACATGTGCGTATATGTGTCTATACAAGTCTATATGTCTACATGCCTTTATGTGTGTCAATACATGTCTTTATGTCTATATATGTGTGTCTATATGTATATATAGCATATATGTCTGTGTGTATTTGTTTCTATATATGTCTATGTGTGTCTGTGTGTCTATGTCTATATGTGTGTCTGCATGTCTATATATGTGTCTATACATGTCTGCATATGCCTCTATATCTATATGTGTGTCTATACATGTCTATATATATGTCTATATATGTGTGAGTCTTCATATGTCTATGTGTGTCTATACATGTCTATATGTGTATCTATATGTCTAGGTGTGTCTGTGTGTGTCTATACATGCCTATAGGTCTATGCATGTGTGTATATGCGTCTGTATGTCTAAACATGTGTATATGTCTATATATGTGTGTCTATGTGTCCATGCATGTCTATATATGTCTATGTGTTCCTATATATGGCTATACAGAGTAGCTAGATGGCACAGTGGATAGAGCACTGGCCCCTGGAGGCAGGAGGAACTGAGTTCAAATGTGGCCTCAGACATTTACCAATTGCCTAGTTGTGTGGCTTTGGGCAAGTCACTTAACCCCATTGCCTTAAATTGAAATAAAAAGTTAATTATATATGTCTATATATGTCTTTATATGTATATGTGTCTATGTGTCTATAGATACATATATCAGATTTGATATAGACATATTCATATGTGTCTGTGTGTCTATATATGTCTATATGTGTATAAATGTGTCTATATGTCTATAGATATATCTCTGATTTGATATAGACATATGTATATGTATTTTTAGATATGTCTTTATATGTGTCTATATATGTGCTTATATGTGTATAGATGTCTAGATATATCTATGTGTATAGATAGATATATCAAATTTCATATATATATATATATATATACATACATACATACACATATGTATATACATAGTATGGGTGACTACTTCTGGGCCCCTTCCAAGTTTAAGGCCATTATGTTCAAGCCCTTCTGTCACCTGACCAATCTGATTGGTAGAATATTTTGAGGGTATGGCTGAGGACCTCTCCGTGCCAGCTGTAAGGATCTGAGATTCTATGAAATGGGATTAGAGAGAAGGAGAGAGAGACAGAGACAGAGACAGACAGAGACAGAGAGAGGCAAAGAGAGAGGAGCTAAGAGAAGTAGGAAGTCACAGTAATGACCTCAAGGAGCCAATAGAGGATGATCATGCCATTGACTGTATCTCTTGGCATCTCTGGGCTCAATCCCACCATATTAAATTTGAGGAAAGTCAGATTCAGAACCCCAATAATATTTTTAAGACACCTGCATTGAACAACAACAAAGAGATGGAAGGATGGGAAAGGGTCTGAGGGACCTTTAAAGGACTGTCCCAGGGTCTTTGTTCTGCTTGACCCCAAAGACTAAGAACCAGAAGTGACAGACAGAAGTTGGAAAAGTGGCAGGTTTCATCATGATATTATGGAAAACTTCCCCAAAGTGGGAACTGCCAAAGTGGAAGAGGCTGGCTGCCAGTAGAGGTGATAAGTTCCCTATCTCAAGTAGAGGCCAACCTCCATATTCCATGATTATAGAAGGGTAGGGTATCCTTTGTTGCTATGACAGGGCCCAGCTGTTCACCTAGGTGACCAACTCTGAGATGGTTGGATTCCAGGAAGAACTGTTTTGATGTTGAATAGAATAGAGGTTTCCTTTTTATTTTTTACAACTTCTCCTATAATTTACAAAGGCCTAGATTAGCACCTGACCTTGGTGCTGACCAAAAGTCAAGGCAGAGGGAGGTCTTGCTAAGCAAGGGCAGAGGGAGAGAGGAGTTTGCAGTCATTTTGCAGTAATTTGCAGTCATTTTCCCTGTTGAACTCTGCTATTCTTATGTTAGTATCTTCCAGATGTGTGTTCATTGACAACCCCAGATGGCCTTGGAGATTTAGAAGTTCCACAGGCATTTAGATAATGAATAGCACTACCTGGGCACCATATCCAGGGTGACCCAGAGGACTGAAACCACCTTCTCCTGGACTAGGTAAGGAGGAACCCAGAGCTAGGATGGGAATTGGGGCTGCCACCTGGGCAGCTGGTAAGAAAGACTGCCCAGTCTGGCTTCCTTCTCCATCTCTAGTCCTAAGAGCTGGGAACTCTAACCCTACCCATTTCTACACTAGGGAAACTCCTTGCATCAGGATTCTGTATAGGCTGCCTCTATTCTGTTCTGTGCCTGCTGTTACCCACCATCAATGGACCACCTTTGGCTTCCATTATATCCTTTATTTTAGGTGGGATGAATATTTGATTGACTTACTCAATTGACCTCACCCTTAGTCTTATATTTCCCCTCTCCCTTAGCCACACAGGGAGATGATCACACTCCTGTCACTATCACCCAAAATTGTTTGTCAACCATTTGATTTGCATAATTTTGTTTTAACAGATCTGTTTAATGTTTTTCCTCTAAAATGCAATGGAAGTTCTTTGGTAAGATGAACTTCATTTTAGTCAATGTGTCTCTAGTGTCTGGAATATAATAGGTGATTAATAAATGTTTGCTCATCAAATGGATCTGCTGTGTAATCAAAACCTCTGAAATGCCACAGCCAATTCTTCCCATTACCTTATCCCTCCTAAGCCCATTCTCCACAAAACTGGGGGTTTGGGGAGGCTAATTTTTTGTTAATTTTTTTAATTTTTTCAACATTTTCTTCCAAAGCAAGTTTCAACATTTTCTTCCAAACCATTGAGTTCCTCTCTCCCTTCCTCCCACTATACTCCTCCCATTGAGAAAGCAAATTACTTGGTGTAAGTTAAAAATGAAAAATTGGTCTTTTTGTTGTTTGTCCCACATGACCTTCCATTTCCATCTTCACACAGTCTGGAGTGTCCTCCCTCCTCACTTTCACTTCTTAGAATCCCAAACTCTCCTCAGACATCTTCTTAGTATATAAAGGCTTTACTGATGCCTCCCTCCTTCTCCATATTTTCTTTTTTCCTTTCAGTCATGTCCAACTCTTTGTGATTCCATATGGTTTGGTTTGGTTTGGGGATTTTTTTGGCAGAGATACTGGAGCAGTTTGCCATTTCCTTCTTCATCTTATTATTGAGGTGAGCAAACTGAGGAAAACAAGGTCAAAAGACCATGGTCACATAACTAGTAAGTGTCTGAGATTAGGTTTGAACTCAGGTCTTGACTCCAGGCTCTGTGCTCTGCCCACCACCATCTATCTACCCCCTCCACAAAACACCTTCCCCTAAAATAATGACTTTGCCTTTCCCGATTGAATGGAAGCCAGTTAAAGACAGGAGCTGTTTCATTTTTTTAGTTTTATATCTCTAGAGCCAAACACAAGGTCACATATGCAAGTGTTTAGCTAATGCTTGTCGATTGAATGGTGGATCCGTCGATGTTCAAGAACTCCACCCTTCCCTGTTCTTTTAGTCCATGACCTCTGCTCCAATCTCACTTTTCTCTCTTTACAGCTTTGACCCCCTCCATATACTGTCCTTGACCTGGGTCCCCCTTGCCCAGCGCCTAACCCAGGTTCACTCCCCACCTCTAAATTTTTCCTTCTGTCTTACATAATGTTGAATGTAACTGGAGAGAGTCTTTAAGTCTCCTACAAATTTGTTAGATAATCTCCTCTAGGTCTTCCCTTCTTTACAGAAATCCTTTTCTTTTACCCTGATTGACCTTCATGCTCCCCACAGGGTTATTCCAAACTTCCACTTTTCTCCTCAAACCTCTCACTTCTTTCATCTTCCTTTTTGGTCAGGAACCTTGCCTCCTATTTGACAAACGTCAATCAATCAAGGCCATCTTGGGAGTTTATTTTTCTTCCTACTCCCAACCTAAAAATTCTTCAACAAACTTTCCTTTGTTAATTGTGTTTCACCTTGACAAGGTCTAGGTCAGTTCTTCTCCCTATGCCCCCATACCCTTCTTCCCTTGGCTTCTCTGAGAACCTGCAGGGTTTCTGCAACTTTTTGTGACCTGGGACCCTTGGGTAGTTTGGTGACCCTTCTCAAAAGAAAACTTTTCCATGTATAAAAGTAAAATGCACAGGATTGTTTTAATCTAGCAAATTATATAAAATTTAATTATCAAAATATTAGATGCATTGAAATAAATTTGAACTGAATTATTTGAATTTTTTTTTAGAAAACCAAATTCATGTATCCCCTAACTCCATCCATGGACCCTTCTCTTAGACTTTGTCCCTTCAATGAGAGGGTCCCTGTGGCTCCTTCTACTAGAAACTTGTGATCAGATTATCTTTCTTGTTCAGCTTCAGTCTCTCCTTAACTACCAGCTCATTTCTCACTGCCTGTGGAAACATACTCAGGTCGGATCCAGTCTTAAATCCTCCCATGACTCTGCAGTCCCCCCCAAGCTGTCATCTTCTATCTTTCCTTCATTTCACAGACAAATTTCCAGAAAAAGCATTTGGGACTTGTGGCATTCTCTACTAGGCCACCCACTCCCTTCTCAACTTCTTTAGTCTGCCTTCCGCCTGGGTCCCTATGGCTCTCTCCAGGTATAACTGCTAAATCCAGTGACTCTTTTCTTAGTTCACATCTTTCTTGACCCTTCTTCATCTCTTGACCCTGATGGTTACCCCCTCCTCAACTAATGCCATGGAGAATCCTCAGCTTCCCTGCATTGCTCTTTCTTCGACCTCCTTTCAACTTTCTCTGCTTCCTTCACCTTGCCACATCTTTCTGGGGAACTGTGAAGGGTTTGGTAATCAACTGACTAGGGATCCACTGAGAGCCTCTCTTTTGGTCAAGATTCCCTTTCCTAACCAACACTCCTTTTCCATCAATCCATCCATCTAGGTCAACCCCATCCCTCTAGTGTCTCTACCCTACCCTTACCTGTGCCCTCTAGAACCATGGCCTATTATAAATAAATTACCCTTAGATCACATTTGATCTCCACCCAGCCCTTGGACTTTATTTTGTTTTTGATATTCTTCCTGTGTGTTAATAGTAATTCCCCTGGTGTAGGCAAGCCCCCTGAGGGCAAGGACTGTTTCAGTTTCTGTCTTTGTGTAAGGTGTTACTTTGGTGTTATCTCCCTTCCCACAGGGTTCTCTGGAACCCTGAGGGGGTTGGGAAGTCTTAGCTATCTGCCCTTAACTCAAACCAAATGTGTTCCCCCAATTTCAGGGAATAAGCACTAGCACCCCATTTCCTATAAATCAATCTATATCAGATTAGCTTTTATGAATAGACATAAACAGAAATACATAGCAATAAGAAACATACAAACACTTCAATAAGTCAGAGACATAATACCTTCCCATGCTACTTCTCGAGGAAGGGTTGGGTACAGATCATTGCTCACAATTTAGCTCAGTTCCTATTTAGCATCAGTTCCACCTAGTTCACGTCCAAAGCCCAGCCCAGCTTCCCTCCCCAGACTCATGTCTTTTTAGGGCTTTGCTGCTGAGCTGATGGATTCACAGATGTCTGTGGCTCAATATCCTGGGCTCGAACTGAGATTCCACTGTCCTTGTACCTGAAATAGAAGAGAAAGATCAAAGCAGTCAAAAGGCTTGTTTCTTGGGGTCACCTAGTCTGACTCTTTTGCTGGGTCATCATCCATCTACACTCCATTATTGTGTTCCCCCAGTCCAGGCTCTGTCCTGGGCCCTTTGCTCTCTCTTGGTGATCTCTGCAGCTCCCATGACTTAATTATCACCACTATCCAAATGGTGACAGATAAAACACAATGAACTTGGAATCTGAGGCCAAGGTTCAAATCCCACTTCTGCTACTTGCTCCATGTGAAAACTTGGGCAAGTATTGAACTCCCCTGGGTCTCAGCTTCTTCATCTATAGAATGAACAGTTTGACCAAGACAACTCCCAGCTCTGAATCTATGAGCCTTCCCTGATCTATATACTTTGTTCTCAGTTCTCCAGACTTCCAATCCTGCCTTCCCAACTGCTTATTAGATCTCTATATATGGATGTCCAATAGATATCTCAAGCTCCTCATATCTGAAACAACTCATTATCTTCTCCCTTCTTCCCAACTTCTTTATTTCTATCCAGGGTACCATTATCTTTTCAGTTACCCTCATGAGCAACCTTTGAGTCTTCCTTATTTCTTCTCCTCTTTCTTCTTCCAAGATAATTGGGGTTAAGTGACTTGTCTAAGGTCAGACAGCCAGTAGGTGCCAAATGTCTGAGGTCACATTTGAACTCAGGTCTTCTCAACTCTAGGGCTGGTGCTCTATTCACTGGGCCACTAAGCTGGTCCCTTGCTTCTTTTGTGTCTCTGCTCTGGCCTACATCCAACGAAATGTTGTGGGGCCAAGTATTTTTCCCCAACATCTCAATCTGTCTCCTTCTCTCACTCACATAGCCAACATCCTGATGCTGAATCTAGTCTTTATCACTTTTCACTCATACCATCACAACCATTTTCCTACTTCCTGTGATTCCCCTTTCTAATCCATCCTCAACACATTTACCAGAAATAAGCATCTGATGGCACATTTGACCATGATGTCACTTCCTCGACTCAAAAGCTTTAAACACAATTCCCTATTACCATTAGGATAAAATATAGTCTTTTCATCATAACATGCCCTTCCCATTTTTTCCAGTTTCTCCCCTGTGCACACTCTCCATTAGAACCCCATTGGCCTACTTACTGATTTCCAAAGCAGGCATTCTATGTCTTCTTTGTCATCTTACCTCACATCTTCCCACTGACTCCCCCGGACTGGGTTCCCTCCTCACCTGTGCCTCGTAGAAAACTAGGTCTCTGAAAACTCAGTTTGGGGCTCATTCTCTTCAGGAAGGTTTCCTTTTTCTCCTTGCTTGTTAATACTTTCTACTTTCTCAGATTAGCTTGGATTTACTAGTTTGTAGGTCGTGTCTCTTGTTAGAATACAATAATAGTAATATAGCTAAGATTTTCCTAGCACTTTACCCATATTACTTTATTTGATCCAATAACCCTGAGGTAAACACTCTTAGTATTATCATTACAATATTATAATAATGGCATTATTATTTTATGGATGAGAACATTGAGAAGAAATGACTTGCCCAAGACGACTTGCATAGTTATTGAGCACTTGAAACAGGATTTGAATTTGGGTCATCCTGCCTCCAAGCTCAACCTGCTCTCCTCTATAAGTTCCTTGACATCATGGACTATATTTTCAGTACCTGCTGAAGAAATTTGCACCTAGGAAGGATTTACTATAGACTTCTTTGAAAAATCAAAGTGATAGATCAATATATACCTTGGAAACAATGTAAAGACTATCAGACTGCCTTGTATGGGGGGGGGGGGGAGAAGCAAGATTAGGGGAAAAATTCTAAAACTCAAAAATAAATAAAATCTTTCAAAAAAAAAGAAAAAGAAGGGGTGGACAGGTGATGCAATGGATAGAGCAGAGCACAGGCCCTGGAGTCAGAAGTACCTGAGTTCAAATCGGGCCTCAGACACTTAATAATTACCTAGCTGTGTGGCCTTGGGCAAGCCACTTAACCCCATTTGCCTTGCAAAAAAAAAACCCTAAAAAAAAGAAAGGAAAAAAAAAGTGAATTTATTCAGAAACAAAAAAGAAAGAGGTTGGGGTGTGCTGAGCATAGAGAGGGGACTGTGTCAAACATCTTTCTGAGGTTTTTGTTTGGGCCTCATCCATTTGAAAATAGTCTTCCTCTATCTCCATTCCCCATCCTATCCTTTTCTGGGATTGTCCATTTCCCATGTGCCCTTTTGGCTAGAACCTTGATGACCTGTCTCCATTGCCTCCTTGTTTGTAACATGAGAAAGGAGATCTATCAGATGCATCTGTGTGAGGATCTCCCCTTTTCTTCCACCCTGCTGGACCCCATGATGTTGGGAGCCATCACCACCCAACATGGATAGGAAAAGTGATGGAGAATTGGATATGCTAAGTCTAATGGCAGATTCTCCATAGAACCTGCACTAGTGGGATCTGGGTTCAAACTCTAGCAAAACTACTTGTTTTCTGTGCTATGTTGGACAAGTAATTTCCCCTCTCTGGGTCTCTGTGAAATGAGTGGGGCTAGACCCAATGGCACCTGAGCTCCCTTCCAGCTCTGGCACTCTGAGGCTATGCTCTATCCTTGGTTGCTTATCCTCTGACCTAAAAACCACCAAACCCAAAGTTCTGGCGGCCTCCCTGGTGGAATCTTTGATTGCCCCCACTCCCTGCCAGCTGTCTCATTTTAGGCCTGGGGCCTTCTATGTGCAGATTTAAACCTGCTGTAATTGAGGGCTATGGCTTTGTGCGTGGCTGACCTGGCCGACCTCCTTTGTGACAGCCTCCTATAAGTCCCCCAACTGCCATGGCAGACGGCAACAGAGAGGAAGGCTGTGGCAGAGGGAGCTGCATCAGAAGTACAAAGTCTCCAAGGCAAGCATAAAGGATGCTGAATATGCCTGGTGATGAAGGAGCCTTGTAAGCCCTGAAAGCCTTCAGATCAGAGAATGTCAGTGCCGGAAGGAAGCCCTGGGAGGAAGAGGGAGAAACACTGGCTCTGAAATTAAGAGGCATGATTCAAGTCCCAGCTCTTCTCTTTAATGAGATGTGTGACCTTGGATAAGCAACTCGACCTCTCTGGGGTTCAACCACACTCCTCCCTAAAAAAGAGGAGGGCTCCCCAAATCCCCTGGTTCACCATCCATGCAGTTGTTAGGGAAACTAAGATGAGAACTCAGTTTGCCTCCTGCTCTCTTCACTGTACCTTGCTCTCTTCTGTAAATGGTAAATGGGAGGAGAAAACTTTTCCCACTGGTTAATTTTTTCAAGGGCTATCTTTTCTTCTTCAGGTCATGTGACCCCCCATCATTACCAATTGTCCTTCATTCAGCACACGGACTCTGACCTCCCTCATCATCCTGGTTGACCTCCTTTTGACATTTTCTACTGGACAGTATCCTTCCTAAAGTCTGGCCCTGAACATAATATTCCAAGTAAGTTCTGATCAGGATGGAGGACAGAAAGACTATCACCTCCTAAACCCTATGTAGACCTTCACCTTCTCCTTCCTCATCTAAACTCATTGGATTTTCAGCTGCCATATTGAGTGTTCATTTTTAAGAACACATTTGTATAGCTCTGCCTGTTCTAGAAATGAAGTTGATTTTTTTGAACCCAGGCCTTCTCCTTTGCATTTGTCTTAACTAAATTTCATCTTATGCAGTTTAACCTGTTGAGAATTTTTTTTAATCCTTACTTTTTCATTTGGAAACTGAATATCCCTCCCAGGTTTGGGTAACCATCTCTTGATTAAACATGGTTATGATGAGAACCTTCCTATTCAAGAGAAACTCTGGAAAGACTTGGCCCAACAGAAAAAAGAAGGGTGGGGGGCTCATTTGAACCATATTACAGTTCAACCCAGGCAACAAGGAAACCAAACCACATAAAGTGAGCTCACACTCAACTCTCTGAAGCATCGAGCCAGTGAGTTCCTGTGTGGTTAGCATGCTGATTGCATGGCTGACAGGCGGTACTCCAGAAGAGAGGGGAAGTATACACATGTGTGTTTGGGGGAGGGTGGGGTGAGCCTGGGCCCCATCGTCCTCATCAATGAGGGTATATACTTGCCAGCTAGCCTTCAGTTAGCATTCATCTCAAGGGGAGACCAAGGTGTCATGGAATCCTGAGAGACAGACATTGTCAAATTGGCTGTCAACCTCTTTCTCCTTACAAAGATGGACTACGGGAACCAAGCCAGGATATAGAGTCAACCTCAGCAGCGCAGAAAAGGTATGCATTAAGAAACCATGTTATTATTATTTCTTTGGGCTATATTTACTTTGATCTGCTTAGACTCAGGCAACAAGACTAAGAACAGTGATTGAATGTTACAGGAAGGCAACTTGAGGCTTGATGTGAGGGGAAACCTTCCCAGCAATTAGAATCAGTAAAAAACGGACAAAAGTGCCTCAGAAGGTAGTGAGTTTCCTGTCCTTTCAGATCCACAAGTCAAGGGTGCATGACTACATGTCAGTAGGTGACATTTAAGATTTCCCTGGGGAAAATGGAACACAGTAGAGAGCTGCAGAGAGAGGTCCCTTTTAACTCTGAATTTGGTGGTTCTTGGATTGGCTCATCTAATGGCTTTCAATAATACTGATGTCTTCCATACAAATTACACCTCATTAAAACAACCCCCAAGGGGTGGTTTATATTCTTCTGTCTTCGCTAAATAATGTTATACCCATTTTATTTCTTCAATTTGGCAAGTCAGTGGGTTCTGCAGAGACTTATAACAAGTGGCATGATATTAATTGGAATATGATCTCTAAGGAAGGTCTTCTCAAATGGCTAAAATGAACTCTAAGAAAGGTTTCCTTATGAGAGAGATCACGGAACAGGGAATCCTCAGAATTGGAGCTACAAGTCCTGTGTTTTTAGCTGTGTTTCCCTTGGACAAATTGCTTCATCTCCATTTTTCTCATCTATAAAATGGGAGAAATGAGAATTCTACTACCGCTCCCACAGGATTATTATAGGGTGCAAATGAAACATGTCTGGAAAATGCATCATAAATAAATTGTCAGTTATTATTATCTAATGGGATATGCATCCATACTCCAAAGTACCATTTGAATTTCTGTGTTGAAAATTATTCCAGGTCCCTAGGCATATCTGATTGTCTAAGAAGCAGCCTTATTTTCCTTTCTCTGTGCATCCCATTACAAAGATTACAACAGCAGAAAGAATACCAACTTTCAAAGTAGGAGACCCAAGTTCAAATCTCCTCTCTCCTGCTTACTACCTACATGACCCTGGGCAAATTATTTCATCTCATCAGACCTATTAGATGGAATAGTTTGGATGGTCTCCAAGGTTCCTTTTAGCTCTAAAGTTATGACCTTATAGGAGTAGATTAGTCACTTTCTGGGTCTCACTTTTCCCATTTGCAAAATGAGGAAGTTGAGCTAAATGTCCCCTGAAATTCTATATCTAGGAACCTCTGACTTGGGGGGAACATGGAAAGGTCATTCCTGTTCCCCCTCAGAAGAATTTAATTCAACCTGGGAAGATAGAGGATCTTTGCATCTCTAGGGCCTAACATGCCTGGCTTAGAATAGACACTTAATAAATGCTTTGGGGCCTGGATTAAATTGAATCAAGTACTTGGGGAAAATGTCAGATAGAGGAGAGATCTGATTTATGTTAAATTTCTTCTGTTTGGTCCCATAGGGCAGAGCTATGAGCAATGGGAGTAAGGAGGAGGAAGTTATGGAAAGGTCTATCTAGGCTATATATCAGGAGAGATTCCCACTCAATTGTTGCTGTCCAAATGTAGGGCTGGCTTCCTTAGGACCTGTTTTTTGAAGACCTGAAGCACAAGACCAGTGGCTACTTGTCAGATGGACGCTTACTTGGAGGGTGTCTGTTGAAGAACCTCCCAATTTTGAAATTCAGTCAGTCTGCTATCTTGGTTTGGGTCCTGGCTCTGCTGCTACTGCCCATGTGACCCCGTCACACATGTCACTTTATCTCTTAATTCTTTATCTATAAAATAACAGATTCGGGCCAGCTGACTTCCAATGTTCTTCCTGGCGAGTTACCATCATGTCATGGTTTCCAAGACCATTGCTTAGACTTATTTACTCGTTTCACCGATGTTGCATCCCCCCACTCCCCGTAGAAAGTAAACTCCCTGAAGTCAGAGTTATTTTCCTTTTTTTTTTGTTTTTGTCTCTGAATCTCCAGTGCCTAAAAAGTATCTTGCAAATAATAACTGCTTAATTGATAAATAAATATTTGTTGGGTTAAGAAAGATTCCAATATTTATTCCTTGCTGCTAGGTGAGGAGATTAGAAAAGGGGATTATGAAGATTCTTTACATTTCTGATAGCTATAACTCTGAATCATTTAGTAAAATAATATAATGCTGATGTTCAGGTGATCCTAAGAGCAAGGTTCTCATCCCAGTGTCCATCTTAGATTCAGGGGATCCTGGCACTTGGAGAGCTGGCAGGGACCTCAGAGAGCCATCATATCCAACCCTTTCTTTTTACTTCTAAGAAAAGCTGAGACCCAAGAAGGTAGAGGAGCTTACCCAAGACTACCCAGGAAATAATTTTCAGAGGGTGCTTTTAAACAAAGGCCCTTTCCTTCCCCTTGCCTTTTAAGTTTTCTTTGTGTCAGTGTGCAATCCTGTGCTAATGGTACATCATTTCTCCAGACCAGCCTAGCTTGAGAAAACAAGCTAAGGAAATGAGCACTCTTCGTTTTCCTTGTTCCTTCTCTTCCTAATAACTGTCTTCAAATAAATATCCTGAAAACAAGAGTGACTTTTTAAAAAAAATCCACTTGTACATTTATCACTAGGCCCCTTTTTGACCAGATCATGCCAACAAATGTATGTAAAGGAATGTGCGCACCTAAGTAAAATCATTTCAGCACAGTGTAATGGAAAGCGCCAAATTGGAAACCAAAGGTATAGGTTCAAAGGCTCTCTGCTGCTTATCCTCATGCATGAATCCTAGTATCTTCAACTTTGCATCTTTAAATAGGTTGGATAAGATGGCTTCTAAAATGTCTTCCTGCTCTTGATTTGCATTCTATAGTAATTAATTAATTTCTTTAAGCCTTAGTTTCCCCATCTTTAAAATGATTGGGATATTGAGATGGGCTCTTTGGTGATTTCCAGCTCTAAATCTATGATGATAAGTTACATTTTAAGCCTACCCTTGTGAAAGACCAAGGAAAATTTAGGTAAACTGTGACAAAAGTCCCACGAAAGTCACTATCAGCCTACTCTTTGGGTTCCTATATACTTTCTGTATGATATAATTCATTTGGGCCTAGGTGTCTTTCTCTGATAAACGAGAGGGTTGTTCCACATGACCTCTACCCTTCCAACTCTAAATGTTAGGTGGTAAAAGATTCCCCCACATTACTGTCACCCTTCCTAATTACTGGCTTGGTGACCTTGGGCAAGTTGCTTAACCTTTCTATACCTCAGTTTCCTTCTCTGTAAAATAAAGAGGCTCCTTTCTATTTAAGATCTACAATCATGTCCTCAGATGTACTGAAGGGATAGAAACTCTCTGGAGGCAGGCAAAAAGGTTAGATCATGATATATGCTCAAGGTCCCCCAAAACAGCAACCCCTAGACTCTCTGAAGTCTTTTTACCCATTAAACTTTTAGGTTCCTCATATACCACTCATGGTTCTCAAGGACCATGAAAGGGCAGAGGAACAAGAACATTTCACAGAAATACACCCCCATTTTAAACAACACCAATATGGCATTCAGTCAAATCAGGAACCAAGCTAAGCTATTATGATTTCCATTTCTCAGTTGAAGAAACTGAGGTTAAGTAACTTGCCCAGGTCACACAGTTAATCAATATCTGAGGTCAGATTTGAACTCTGAACTTTCTGATTCTAGGTTGGAGCCCTATCTACTGAACCACCAGGTATCTCTAAGGAAGCCCCAGAAAGATTACATAACTTAGTCAAATAAATATCAGAGATAAGTTTTGACCTCAAGTCCTGTACCTCCTGCTAATGCAACCATAGATTTCCCAAACGTATGCATGAGATGGAGAGACTTTCCTTCAGATAAAAAAAAAAAAAAATCAATCAGGCAACCAACAAGCTTTCGTTAAGAATCTTCTGTCCAGTTAGGACCTGAAGGTTTAAAGGCAAACATGGAACATGCCCTCAAGAAGTTGGGAGAGGGGAAAGGGGAGAGGAAGAAGTAAGATGGCGTGTTCATAGATAAGTAAATGCACATTAAATAGAAAAGCAATCAATAAACATTTATTAAACACTGACTATCTCTAAGTGCTATGATAGGAAGTCATAATACAAAGACAGGAAAGGAAAGTACTTGCCTTACTAGGAAGACAGCTTATACATAGGCATTTACCTAAGTATGTTTAAAATATATGTTATGTGTGGTATCAGGGAAAGAGGACTGAAGTTGGATTTGGGTACCCTGGGACTTTGGACTAGCTCCTTAATCTTCCTGAGCTTCAGCCCAGAAAGGGAGATGGTAGTTCTTGTTCCCTGGGGTTACTGGAGCTAGAGAACTTTTTAATTGCTAAGAAACAGGAGTCATGATGAGCATGATGGCAGAAGGGAAAGGAGGAGAGAAATAACCCTTTATATATCATGTATTAGACCCAAGCCTAGAGTCAGTAAAATATCTTCATGAGTTCAAATCTGGCTTCAGACCCTTACTAACTGTGTGACCCTGAGCAAGTCACTTCACCCTGTCTTAGTTTCCTCCTCTGTCAAATGAACCACCCCAGTATCTGCTAAGAAAACTCCAAATGGCGTCACAAAGAGTAAAGCACAAATGAAAAATGACTGATGATTGTTCCAGAGAAAATGCTAAGTACTTTGCAAACAGCTTTTCATTTTCTCAATTATTGTTATTGTATTGGGTTTTTAGCAGCCCCCCCAGGACAGGGAGTAGAGAGATGAGATGGGAAAGGCTCTGTAAGAATAACCCTTTTCCCCCTTTTGTTTTGGATAACTGGTAAATTTATCATTGAAGGGAGTTTCCCTTTGAGGATGCCCCAAACCAAGGCAGACCAACAATCTTTCTGCAGCTTCAAGACTTGAAGAGAGGGTGAGGACTAGTGGCTGGTGAACTAGCTTCAGAGGCAGGATGACCTGAGTTCAAATCCTGCCTCTGAACTACACTGCCTAAGTGACCTTAGGCTGGTCTCTAGATCCTTCAGGGTGGCACAGGCAAATCTTTCAGTCTTCATTGTATTTATGTTCTCCAGGATAAATATTTCTTCATCCTTCCTCAAACCATAATAATCCAGTGCATCTATGACCTCCCAGATGAGGGTCCTCTTTCTATCAGGAGAGTCACTATGTTGTTCTGAATAAGGACCTATCTTGGAAGCAGAGGGTTTGGGTTCGAGTTATAGCTCAGCACCTTACTACTGGTATGATCTTAGGCAAATCATTTTCCTCTTCCGTAGAATGAGACTTGGGTTCAATGACTGCTGATGGCCTTTCTAGTTACTAGATAGTGTTGTGGGACTCGGTTTTCTCCTCTGTAAAATGAGGATATTGAATGTTCCAAGAGTCCTTCCAGGACCACATTTAGGCATCAATTCTGCCTCACCACCCAGTACAAGAGTCTTGTCTATGCCCTACAGAGAGTTTGCCAAAGGAAAATGATGCACCATCCACACTTTTTGAAAACAAAAAGTGCCTGATAACTATCCACTCATCATCCATCTATTACCATGTGCCTTCTCCTTCATCTCCCTGACAAGAGACCCAAGGAGTTCTATCTGCTTTAAAATGTTGGCCAAGAGAAAGGAGGTGGCAGATGGGACAGAACCTTTGCTGCTTACACAATAACCTTTTGAATATTATCTACACTTTCAGGCTTAATGAAAATCCTATTTTCTACCTTAATTACTCCAAGCCTACCTGGGTGATATATTGGGAGAATAAGTGAGTTTACCAATGTGAAGCGAAGCATCCCAGGACAAAATTACATCATAAGACTTGTCCTTGTTAATCCATTCATTCATTCATTTTCTCCGCTACCCAAGGATGGTTTCTTCCCAGGCTTGCCAAAATTTACCCCCTTGTCAGCTTCGGTTGTCTCTTTGCTTTCCTGACCTTCAGAAATGCTGAATGGGATCCAATTTCCCCTCTTTATTTCCAGAAAACATAACCTGTTCGGAAGAGGAGTATTGCCATTGAGATGGAGTATGCATTCTGACCTGTGGCAGAGATCACGAGGCAGGGTAGCTCGGGGAAAGCACGATGTTTGTCCAGACACATATAGACTAGTGAACCTCTCAGCACCCAAACAGCTCCCTAGGACTAGAAATGACCCAAGCAGATACCCGTCTGCTTTGATGGATACCCATCTGCTTTGGTGAAGGGAATTTACTCACAGAAATTCCCATGAATGTGCTTATGAGGGCACAAGTTTAGCCAACAGATACACATTAACTAATTGGTAAATGATAATCAATAGACAACTAGATAATACAAAGATGTGTGAATTTGATCACTTCCTTCCAAATGTAGAGTATCTTAGAGGTCATACAGTCCAATCTCTTTTATATCAATAAGAAAACTGAGACCCAAGAGAGGGACTGGCCCAAGGTCACACAGGTATTAGAGGCAAAACTAGAATTTGAATTCAGAGCCTCTCACTATGAGCCAGAACCCAGTCTTCTGCAGATTAATGATCTCTTTCCCCTGGGTTGGGAGAGTTCATAAACTTTCAAACTTTGCTTCTGAGAAAGCCTCTCCCTGGAGCTATTATCAACAGTTCTGGAAAGTTCCTCTTGAAATTTGTATCTCATGCACTCCCAGCTCAGAAACTTCTGTGGGAGGGCTGGAAGCATTAGGACAGGGTCTCATTGGGGTCTACCTTATCCAAAAGATGAACCTCAATAAAAAAAGCTCATCCCCAAAGGCCTGGCTTTGCTTTCTCTTTTGCAGAGCCCTTGTTAGAAAGACTGTTTTCCTATGTTGATGATATTTTCTTTCTGTAAGCTTGCAGGAGTCAACAAGATGGAAACAGATTTTTTAAAAAATCATTTCCATGGGGAGAAATAAACTTATTAAAAGCCTGCTATAAGCAAAGCCCTATGGGTTCTCAGAGTCACAAAAATAGATAAAGTTCTGGGGTTGATTGGGGGAGCTGTGTTCATGATCGAGTGGCCAGTAAAAGTGTGTGTGGAGAAGACAGAAGAGAGGAGGGCCAGAGAAGGGGTGACACAGGAGAGGGAGCCAGAAAGAGAGGACTCAGGAAAAGTGGGAAGAGAGGGCCGTTTTTCAGGGTCCAGGTGAATCTTCAAGTAGAAAAGAGTTTGTAAGTCAAACCTCAAAGGAAGGAAAGGTCGTGCAATAGAGAGAAAGGTGTGAGGGACAGAGAAGGCCCCCAGAGGTTGGAGAGGGCTGGGGTGAGATGAGAGGGGACTGCTTTGGGTAGTAGGAAAATGGGGAAATCAATTTATAAGCATTTATTAAGCACCAACTATATACAAGACTGTGCTAAATTCTAAGGATATGGAGATGGAAAACAAACAACCCTGCTTTTAAGAAGTTTACATTCTAGGAGGGGCAGCAATCTAAACACAGAGAAGTATATATAAAATATATATATATATGTATTATAAATAGAATTTCTTAATTATATATGACTATATTACATAAATACATTTTTATATATTGCATAGAAATATTTTATATAGAATGGAAATATAGTACATTATCTATTTCTATTGTGGAAATAATATATGAACATATATATACGTGTTCTACATAATATACAATGTATTATATGTATTAAAAATGATACATTTTATATCTAGTATCAAAATACAATCTATAGGATATATTTATATTAGTTTATATTAGTGTGTGTGTGTGTGTGTGTGTGTGTGTGTGTTATCTATATACAGGAAGAGCCTTTGGGAGGCTGCCACAATAATCTAGGTAAGAGAGATTGGGGCTGAGCAAGGCTGGTTATAATGAGAGAAAGCTTAGAGCAGTATTTAAAATATCAAAATATAAATTTAAACCATAAGATCTGAGTCTTAGAGCTAGAGAAGGGATCTGTACATCATAATTTCCTAGTATTACAAGAGGGGAAACTGAGGCTCAGAGAGGTTATAACCTCCCTAAGGTAACGTGAGGTGATCATAAATAGAAGGAAAGGACCTCTGGGAAGGACCACGCAGATTGCCTAAATCTGCATCCTCATTTTAGTGAAGATGAGCTGAGGTCTAGAAAAGCTGAACAACTCAGCCAAGGTCTTGGAGGCAGTGAGCCTCAGAGAGGGGCACTTGAACTCAGAGCCTCTGGCTTCTGGGCTAGGGATCTTTCCACTGGAACACGTTGACTTTAATTCTAAGTCTCCCCTCCTTTCCACTACATCAGGTTGACTCTTCTTTTGTTCATACTTTTACAAAAGACATTTGTGTTTATAAGTATATATGCATATATATATACATGTATGTTTCTGTTCATCTACACATGTGCATACATTCACATGAGTACGTATTTTATATATGACAACCAGGCAAATCACAGAAAAAGTAGACATAAAATTCCCAAGGCGAAAAAGACTTTAGATATTACCTAGTCTAATGCTCTCATTTTACAAATGGGCAAACTGAGGCCCAGAGGAGAGAAAATGACTTGTCCATTGGTACACAGTGGCTAACATTAGCAACTGGGATCCCCAAGTCACAATCCTTGAATTCCTTCCATTAAATGAGCAGATAAATTTATCCTGCTTAAAAAAGGTAACATAGATACAGAAATAATATATAATATATAATATTGTATATTTTATATAATATATAATAATATAACTAGTATTTATGTAAATTTATAAAATACTCTATAAATATACTTTCATGTGATCCTTATAACCACCTAGGTGCTATTATATCCTCTCCATCTGACAAATGAGGAAACTGAGGCAGAAAAAGGGAATTGCCTAGAGTCATCTAGCTGGTGTCTGAGGCAAGATTTCAACTCCAGGCTTATACATGACTTAAGGCCCAGGGCTCTATCCACTGAGTCACCAAGCAGCCAATCAAAGGAATGATCAAACTCTTAAATTCCATTCCACCTTTGATCAACAGCATCAGAAGCACCATTTACTGAGTACCTGGCATGTGTAGGACCCTTGGGTGCCCATAATGAGAAGTGACTTTGACCTGGGTTGAGACCAGAAATTGGGCCAAAAAACCTGGACTGGGAAGTGAGCCAATGGAGAATAAATGGCTGAGGTTCTGGGGAGTTTTGTCCCAGGCCATCTGCCGAGGGCTGCCGCAGTCTAGATCTGAATTCCATATGACTGGGCCCAGTTGGGTGGATTACATGGCGAGATCCGACCTCCCTCCACAGTTGGCTTTCATCAGCTCCTTTATTAGGTTTACACAGACTCTGGCCTCTTAGAGAGGAGGGCGCAGCAGGAGAGACTTTAAACATAATGTTATAAAATGGAAAAATGCAGAAGAATTATGGGAGAGTAGCTTGTAGAAAAGATGACCCAGAGAGTTTATAGGATCTTCCTCAAAGCCCCTGAGCACAAGATTATATTTTAATATGGCAACAGGGCAAATGGAGGAAAGGCCTTCTCATTTTTCAAAATCTTTTCAGTGGTCTTATCAGAAAGAGAAAACGATCCACTGGAAGAAATGTTGTATGTGAGTTCGACTCCTCTATGACCTTGGACAAATCATTCCATTTCCTAATGTCCCAGTTCCATCTTCTACCAGGACTAGGCCAGCCATTCATGGGGGTCCCCTCCAGCTCTAAACCATGACTCCAACAAATCCATTTCCCAGGGATGAGGAATGGATCTTTGTTTCCACCGATGGAGCAGACTCCTAGTATGTTTTGAGTTTTATTATCACATAGATCTCGCACATCAGATCACATCCTCCAAGATATTATAACTGCATTAAAAAGAGGATGGAGGATATAGTGGCAAGCCTGTTGAATTTAGGACCCCAGGATGGATCCAGCTCTTGTACTCCTGGGGTGAAACCTCTTTGTGCCTCTAATAGAATGGGCCTAATAAAACTTCAATAATAATCAATCTCATCATCATTATCGAAAGACAAGATGAATGGTGATTAATAATAATAATAATAATACATAGAAACTGGGATTTCTATTTGTAAGGTGCTTTCCAAACAGTATCTCATTTGATTCTTGCACTGACATTGTGAAGTAGGTACTATTATTATTCTCACTTTACAGATGAGGAAACTAAAGCACATAAAGTGATTTTCCCAGGGTCACACACCGGTATCTGAGGCAGAATTTGAACCCAGGTCTTCCTGATTCCAGGGAGGAATCCCTATACTCATAGGGAAAGTGTTTTGTAAACCTGAAGTCTATAAAAACATCATCTGTCCTTACCTTTGTTGTTAATTCGTATGGCTGATGCTTTATCTCCCCCCTACGTATCTTTGCATGCCCCCTACTTGTGTCTTGAATACACTCCTTCCTCACATCTGTCTCTGTCAGAGAAGAGCTCAGTGGTGCCGTCTCCTATAAAAGACCCTTCCTGATTACTCTGGTTATTAGCCTTCTCCCTTCTGGTAGCTGCTTTGTATAAAACTTTACATCATAATTATCTATGAACAGAATCTGATATATGATCCCCCGCCCAGTAGCCCAGTAGACTTTGTGTTATCAGACTATTGAAGGGACAGAGCTCCCTCAGGGGCCCTCCCCAAAGGGCCACCTCCGTTACTCTCCTACCCTGCCAAGCACTTTCCCATCTCCTGGTTCAACTAGACAGAGAAATCTAAAATGCTGCACCTCAGGAGAGCTCAGAAATAATGAGGAGGAAGGAAACATCCATCCTGTCTTCATTTGTTCCCCACGCAGGCCTCTCAAAATTGGTCCTGCCTCTTGCCTTCTTCAATGAAGAGCTTGCCTAATTGATCAATTGGCCATAAATAATCTTTTTCCTTTATTATATTTTCCCCTCAAGTCCCCCTCCAGCTTTGCCAGCTTAATGGGACAATGGAAAGATGGTTTATGGTCTTTCTTTTTTATCTTGGACTTTATATGGAAATGTTAGCGAGGGAAAGCTGAGTGCTCCACAGGCATCTGGTAAATAATGAGGAGATACTTTGCATCCTAATATTTTTTTTTATAAAAAAAAGAAAAAGAAAGAAAAGGAATATTTCAAAGAATAAAAAGGAAAATTGTTGAGCAGGAGAGCAGAAGAATAAAAGATCTTAATTTTGTCATTTGAAATTTTTTGTTGTTGCTCTTAAAGCTCCTATCCTTGGCCTATGGGGATACAAGACGAGAGGAAAGCCACAGCTTTGCATCTTAGAGTGAAACCCTCAAAGGTAGGGATGTTTTTGTTTTTGTCTTAGTACCTTCATCCTTAATACAGTGCCTGCCATGTAGTAGTACTTAATAATAGGCACCTATTGATTACTGATTGAACAGATTAGATTTAATAGCTAATGCTGCTGCCATTCAGTCATTTTTGTTTTTGCTTTTCAGTCCTGTTTGACCCCCATGACTCCATTTAGGATTTTCTTGGCAAAGATAATGGAGTGGCTTTCCATTTCCTTCTCCAGCCCATTTTACAGATGAGGAAATTGAGGCAAACTGAGTAAAGTGACTTACCCAGGATCACACAGTTTAGGGTCTGAGGTCATTTTTTGTTGTTAGTTGTTCAGTCCTTTCAATCTTGTCCAACTCTCCATGACCCCCATTTGGGGTTTTCTTGGCAAAGATGCTTAAGTGGCTTGCCATTTCCTTCTGCAGCTCATTTTGGACCTTAGAGCTCATCTAATCCAACAGTTCTTAACATGGAGGGGGTGGCGCATGAGCTTGGATGGGGAAAAATGTCATTGTTATTTGGACTAACCTCTAATGGAAATTGAGTGTTTCCTTCAATTATTTATGAACATGATTCTAAGAAGGGAGAGTTCTGATGGTTTCACCAACCTGTGACTGCCTTAGGGATCCAGGACACCAAAGAGGTTAAAAACCCCTGATCTGGTCCAACCTCTTAATTTTACAAAGGAGGAAACTGAGGGCCAGAGAGGGCATCCTAGTCTAAATCTAGAGGGGTCCTCTGAGGCTGTTCAGTCCAATTCTCTCAGGAGGCCTGAGGCTTAATCAGGTTTTGCCACTAATTAACTGGGTGACCCTGGGCAAGTCACTTCCCCTCTGGACTAGATGGCCTGCAATTGTAGGTCACCTGATGAAAAGTCATCAGGACCAAATCCCCAAGAAATCAGAGAAATTTATTTAAAACTTCTCCAGGGAAGAGTGTCTCCTCCTGGCCCAGGGGCCAGAATCTGGTTGGTGTTCCACAGAGCATTGTAGGCTGGTTGCCATTGTTTCGTTTTGAGGGCTTTTCTTTTTGGTCTAGATTTCATCACTGTGGGAAATTCCCAGTGTAGAGCCTTTCTCTACCAAAGCAAATCTGCAGCATAACTGGTAGCCTTGGTGAGTGACCTGGGCCACCAAGAGGTCAATGAACTCTGGCTAATATGGCTCCAGGCCTAGACTTAAGCCCAGGTCTTCCAGCTCCAAGGTATGTTCCCTAAGCTGCTTCTGACTGGGAGCGGTGGTGATCCTAGGAGAGGATCTTCTAGTCTAAGCCCCTTGTTTTCTATATGAGAACTGAGGCCCAGAAAGATAATCTACCCCAAATCACTCAGAGAGGAAACCTCAGAGCCGGAATTCAAATTCAGATCCTCTTGTCCCAAACTCAGTGTTTAAATGTTCATGTCCATTCATTCATTCTTTTAAAAGCACATATTATGGGGTGGCTAGGTTGTGCAGTAGATTGAACCAGCCTGGAGTCAGGAGGACCTGAGGTCAAATCCAGACTCAGACACTTAATAATTAACTAGCTGTGTGGCCTTGGGCTAGTCACTTAACCCCATTGCCTTACAAAACCCAAAAATAAATAAATAAATAAATTTTTAAATTTACATGCTCACAGTTTGCTAGGCATCGTGATATGGTCATATCAAGTACTCAATACATGTCATAAATCTCAAATCACAGTTCCCTTCTCAGAAGCTGTCACTTAGAAGCTTCTTTACTTTCCTCTTTCCTTTTTTTATTTCTCTCTTCCTTTCTCTTTTACTTTTTCTCTCTCTCCTTTCCTTTTTTACCTTTTCTTTCTTCCTTTCTCTCTTCCTTTCTTCCTCTCCTTCACTCTTATTCTTGTTCTCTTTTTTCTTCCTCCCTTCTTTCAATCTTTTCCTTCCTTTCACTTTCTTTTTCTTTCTTCCTTCCCTCCTTTCTTCCTTTTTTCTTTCTTCACTCTTCTCTTTCTTCCTTCCCTTCCTTACTTCCTTTCTCTTTCCTTATATCTTTTCTCTTTCCTTTCATCTTCTCTTTATTTCTCTTTCTCCCTTTCTCCTTTTTTTCTCTCTGCAGGGTTAAATGACTCACCTCTGCTTTGTCCACCCTTAGTTCTGCCACTGGCAAACACATTCTGAACACTTTAATTTTTTTTCCCCCTAGATCATTCTGTTTCTAATACGAAATTATGTTGGGAACCTAAACAGCTGCTTTCTTTGGCAGAGATGACTCTCCCTGGAGGACACACAACCTTCCTTCTAATTTTTTATTATTGAAACTCATCCTCAATATTGTCATGGCAATGTGCTAGAGGCCCTTCTGAGATGATGCAGCCTGCGGGCTTGAGATCCACACTGTGGGCTGATCTGGCTTCTTTCACTTTTGTGGCATTTGGAAGGTTTCAACAATAGCAATAATAACAGCTAGTATGTTATATAGTAGAAAAGGTACTGGACCTGGTGTCAGGAAGATTCGGAGTCAAATCCTGCTTCATTTGCTGTGTGACCCTGGGAAAGTCACTCAACTGCTGTCTACCTCAGTTTCTTAATCTGTAAAATAAGGTAGTTGAGCTTGTTAGTCTCTGAGTTCCCTTTACTACTCTAGATCTATGAATGAATGAAGGAAGGGATGAATGAATGAATGAAAAAAGGCATTGATCAAGTACTTACTGTTGTTCCCAGCATTACGATCTTATGCTATCAGTTGGGCTTTAATGTTTTATTATTAAACACCTTACTTAGTCTTGCCTTTGAACCTTTCAAGGGCCCAGTTGAAATGGGCATTGATGAAGCCCATCAGCATCCAGAAGAGCCCGCCAAAGCTCACAGGGTGAACTGGATTCTCCCAAGCCCCACAACTAGTTATCATTGGAGGCTGAAGTTGAACCTAGACTTTCCTGACCACCCTGAGTACTCTATTCGCTGAATGGAGGTTGCTTAACCTATGGTCCCGTGAAGAAGTCTCCATTGTCCATTCTTCAAGGTTTAAATATATTGCAAATTGATTTTTTTAAAAAATACTTTATAATTCTTATTGGACACACACAAATTTTCTTTATCTCCCCCCTCCCCCCAAAAAGAACCCTCTTTTTATTAATATTTTGACTGTTATAATCAATTTTGGATATTGTGTTCCTCCCCTCCCCAAACCCACCCCCATCCACCAAGCCCACTAGCCAACACAGTGATCACAGATCACATCATCTGTCACATTCTGAACCCAGAGTCCCCCACCTCGCCAATGAAAGGAGGGAGGTATATTTCTTGCCTTTTATTGGAGTTCAAACAGCCATAGCTTAATATAGTAGCAGTTGCCTTTGTCTTTATGCTCTTCTCATTTATATTATTGTAGACATTGAGAAATAAGCATTTTTGGTTTCCCTTTCAAAAGCAAAGAGGCATTTCATTTCTATCAGATCTCTTCCTCATTTTACAATACTTTGATAAGAGAAATCGGGTCTTGGGTCACACTCCCCAGTTAAGGCAAAATCCTGCAGCCTTACCCAGATCCCAACACACCTGGTCTCCCTTCATCCCCACCCCTTCCTTTCTTTCCCACTTCTTTGTCTGATCTCCATCAGTGTCCTCTTCCAGAACAGTCTCATCGGGCTCTACTTTGGACAGGGCGGCAATCTTTACTGAGCATTTATAGATGATGGGAACAAATTGGGAAACCTGTTTGTTGGGCCTTTTCACTCTTTCATTTGTCCAAGTGAATTTTAGGCCAAGAAAATGGGACTAGAGCTACTCTTTCTGGGGGGGGGGACAAAGTGGTGGTTGCTTTCTGGGTCAGCCTAGTGGGCTGTGATGAAGCTCATGGTCCATTGGCTAGCAGAGAATGGAGCATGAGCTCAGCACATCCTACTCTCAGCAGCTCTGGGCCCCGGTTCCTCTGGGCTTGGTTCCAATAGTTCCATCCTTTTATTTTCCTGCAGAGAAGACTGTGTAGAGAGCAAATAGATTATCAACCCAAAAAAGCTTTAAAATCAATAATAGTAGGAATTAGAACTGGAGAGTGGGGATGGAGTGGAGCTCAGAGATCACTGAATCTAATCTCCCGCCCCCATTTTACAGTAGAAAAACCTGAGGCCCAGAGAGGGTGAATATTCAAGGTCACATAGGAAATGACAGAGATGGGATTCAAACCCAGGTCCAGAAAACCTCAGTACAGACTTATGTGCCTACTTTCTCATCTCCTTCAAATAGAGGGAAATGATTTGCTAGTAGAAAGAGCACTTCATTTGAAGTCAAAAGATTTGGGGTCAACATTAATCATATGATCTTAAACCAGTCACCTAACTTCTCTGGAACTCAGTTTCCTCATCTGTAATACAGGGAGGTTGGATTAAATACTCTCTAAGGCCTCTTCCCACTCCAAGGGCTGCCTGGCTTATTCAATCTATGTATTAGGACTTGAACTTAGATCTTCCTGACTCCTGGGCTCTCCAAAGACAAAATAACTTCAAAGTATTTTAGAACCTAAGGAAGAAAATCCAGAAAAGCAATGGAGGTGGTAAACACCAAATATTGTGTTGGAGGTAGCATCTGAACTAGGTGGCACAGTGGATGGATAGATAGAGAACAAGGTCAACAGTCTGGAAGACCTGAGTTCAAATCCAGCATCAGACACTTAACTGTGTGACCCCAGGCAAGCCACTTCACTCTGTTTACCTCAGTTTCCTCATCCGTCCAATGAGCTAGAGAAGCAAATGGCAAACCACTTCAGTTTCTCTGCCAAGAAATGGGGTCATGAAGCGTCAGACAGGAGAGAAAAATGACTGAACAACAACCAAAAAAACCAAAACAAACCTAAGCATTGTACCTGAACTTTGAAGGGAACTGGGGTTTCAAGAAGGGGAGGTGAAGAGACAGCTTGAGCAATGGGACAGTAGAGGAAGAGAGAATATCATGGTCAAGGGAACAGCAAGGAGGCCAGTCTGACTGGGTCAAGTAAAATCAGTCCACAGAGTGACAAAAGGTAAGAGGACCTTCCTGAAATGGCTTCTGGGGACCTAGGATTTTAGCCTGAAGTCTCTGTCTGCTTAGCCTCCTGTAGAAAGAGAAGATGAGGGCATGGCCAGCTGACTGGTGACAGGCATGAGGACACATGGGGACAGCCAGACCAGCTGAGATGCTCTCTGCCCCCAGAGCCTCGTTCCAGCCCGGGCTTCCTCATGAGCCCCCTTTTTTCCTCCTCACTTCTTCCCAGACCCATAGACTCTGAGAGATGCTTGCCTGCCCTACTTTTGATTCAAAGAACTAAGACCTTGATAATGCAGCAGAAACAGTTACTTCAGTAATGACTGGCTCTCTGCATTGGCGAGCTTTTGCTATTTGCTTGCCTCCTGAGATGCCCCAAATCTGGGCTGCCTCCCCTGCTGCAGGATTCACCCTCTCCTCATCTTTCTTCCTACCACAGCTCATGGATGGCCTTCTCTACAAGCCCCTTCCTGAGGCTTCTCAGTAATTTTGTAGTTTTTAATTTGTTTTTAATTTCTCTACAGACATTGTTGAGTGACCCCTACTCATCAGATGTAAGCTTGTTGAGGAATGTCTTGTTTCTGCCTAGAGTAGGCCTTTGATAAGTGTTGAATTGAATTGATCTTACTCCACCTCAACTTTCCTATCTGTAAAATAGGGGTGTTTGCTGTCACTTCCTTCATAAGCACAAATTAATGCCACTGAAATCCTCAGTAGGACAATAAAATGCAGATAAAAAATGTAAGTGAAGAGGGAGGAAAATCATTTCTCCAACAGCAAATTTTCTAACAGAACTAAATTTGAACCCCCCTTATTTTGATAAGGCAGAACAGAGAGCAAATTTCCATCCATTGTCAAACAAACCCAGTCTCTTAAAGATGGAACCAGTTTATTTACTCTGCAATAGTAGTAAGATTCACATGGTAGAACTGTGAGGCACTATAGACCATCGCATTTCTTTTTATCACAGGATGAATTATTTATTATTTCAGTGAGCTAGATAAGGAATGGCATCTGTTTCCTTGCAAGGTCTCAGATTGCCATGCTTGAAAAAACAGAATATTATCAGTAAGTTGGCAGAGAAGCAGTGTTGCATAGTAGGAAGAACCCCTGTGTTTGAAATTAAGATCTGAGTTTGAATCCCAACTCCAATATTTATTCTGTTTGATGGTGAGCATCTCAGAAGCTCAGTTTACTCACCTGTAAAATGGAGTTTATAACATGATGATTGTTGTGAGGCTCAAATAAGTTACTGCATGAAAAGGATATTGCAGATCCTAAAAACCTACCTAAATGTTATCTGGTGAATAGAAGAAATAAAAAGCATTTTATTAATGCACTGGGAACATAAACAAGGCAGTCTTGGCTGTCAAGACATCCACAGTCTAATAGGAAGATGTGACATATGTAAGAGGGAGCGACCGTAGGGCAGATGGCAAGACCCAGTGGTCTTTAGGCATCCAAGCTCATTTCAAATGTAATTTGTAAACCAAGAAATGTAGTTGAATGAAAACTCCGATCTATCTCTTTCTAAATCTCAGTCTCCCACCATGTTCATCAATTATAAGAACTCAAGGGAACTTTGCTTGTAGTTAATGTTCAAAAAGAATTTAAGTGAATAAATGAATTCAGAATGAATATATATTGGGAGTTGCAAAAATGTAAATGCTTCATTTTTCACTCTGCAAAATAATTAGCAAAAAATCTTCTGGTCTCAGGATGAATCAGAAATCTCACACAGATCTCTTAGTTTTAGGTGATTTTTAAACTGACGGCAAAAACCAAAACATGGTTTCTCAGCAAGTTTGGTGCAGTTGGGATACATGAGTTTACATTTTTAAAAAATCCAGTGACAATTATAATATCACAACTTTAATTTCATCATTATTATGTGAGAATCCACTTGGTTATTCCCCACCCACCCGATTTTCATGTCTTTTGCTCCCTGACATTACTTTTTGTCACGAGGATTATTTGTTCACTGATCAAAGAGGCAAGAACAATAAATCGAAAGGACTGTAAAAGTAATTTTGTCTAAGCCCCTTGTTTTATAGAGGAGAATTTGGGGGAGCTCTGTGATCACAGAACTGGAGAGGGCCTCTGACCCCCAGCTTTAACAGAAGAAAACCTGAGGTTTGCAGAGAATGGACTTGCTCAAGATGAGGTCCTTGACTCCTAAACCAGTCCACTTGACCATGTAGATGGTTAGATGATGACAGTAGTGATTTCCTGGCAGTGAATATCTACACTAGAGTTGCAAAACTGCACCACTTTGCTGACTACCTTGAAAACTGGCAGCCACAGTAGATTAAGATTCCATCATATGAGATGATTTTGTTTTGTGAAAGTCAAAGTTGAACCGCCACAATCTTCATCACCCAAAATGGAATGAAATCAGAACCTGACTCTCTTCCTCCTCTTGTAAAAGACTGTCTATCCTATTTTAACCTTTTCACGATATACCACTTAAAAGCCCTTCCCAACCCCTCTTAATTCTAGTGTTAATGTTATCCTACATATAACTTATTTGTACAAACTTGTTTGCCTGCTGTCACTCCAATTTGATTGTAAGGTTTTTGAGGGCAAGGACTGTCTTTTCCCCAGCATCAAACACACTGATTGACCCAAGGTGGGTGCTTATTAAGCATTAATTGATTGATTGATCAGTATGTTTTAGTGTCTTATGCAACAATTATACCCTATACCCATACAATAGCTACAACCAAATAATCAATACATACGAATTAAGCAGTCGGGGGGACCAAGATGGGTACTGTCTTAGAGATCATTCATGCATCAATGAATCATTAACTAAGTATGGAAAAGGACAGAGGCCTGTGCCAGGCCCTATGAGAAACCAAGAACGAAGACATTGGCTCAGCCCCCAATCTAGCAGAGAGGATACAGACCGTCACAGATAAAAAAAACAGGTTCCTGGCCATTTTGAGCAATCTATGATTTCCTTGGGGTTGGCTAATCTCTCCACTTGCTGTAAATTATAACCTTGCCAGACCCTTTCATCTCATGTGATTCTTACCTATAAAAATATCTTTAAAAGATCTTCCCATTCCCTTTCTAAGGCTCCATTCCAGCTCTGAACTTCCCTGTTCTAAGGCCCCTCCCAGCTCTGACCTTCCGTATACTAAGGTCCCTTCCAAATCTGATATCCCCTGTTCTAAGGTCCCTCCCAACTATGACCTTCCCTGTTCTAAGGTCTCTCCCAGCTCTGACATTCGCTGTTCTAAGCTCCCTCCTAACTCTGACACCCCCTGTTCTCAGGCCCCTCCCAGTTCTGACATTCTATTATTCTGAACATCTAGATGTTTCTTTAGGAACTATGACTTTCTGGGGGGCTTGAATGATCTTCAGAGATTCCATGAAGATCTGATGGCTCACCAACCCTGCTGCCACAGCTAGTAAGAAGAATTTGAGCCTTCTCCAGGAAGGGAAAGACTGAGGATGCTAATCTAGCTGGGCCTAGGCAATGTGTGAAGAATACATTCTAATCTTGGTCTTCAAATGCTATGGAGAGTGACATTTTCTAGTATTAGGATCCTAAGTAATGTCTCTTACACACCTGCCATTGATGGCTGTCTAGCTCCTTTTCCAAGGCCCAGATCTGCCAAGAAAGGCTCACCATCCTTGACTTTTTCTGCTTTTTTTTTTATCATTCTTTAGATCAGCCCCAGATGGGAGTTAGAAGCTAGAACAGCTAAAACAGGGGACATGGAAGACCAGGGGAAGAGGAACACAGCTGTGAGAGATGCCCCCTTTCCAACTCTGGTGCCAGGACTGGGGTGGACACATCTTAGTCCTTACACTATGGGCTAGGGGGCTGGAAGAGATCCGAGGGAGAATTAGAATAACTGTGCCTATAGTATCTTCCTGCTGAGGTCACAAGATTCTCAGTTTAGAGCTGGTGGGAGCTCGGGGGCCCCTTATTTTACAATAAGGAAGACTCCCCACATGGTGAAATGACTTGCCCCAGATCACCAAAATCATCAGAATGGTATTTAAATCTAGATCCTCTGATTCCAGAACCTGTGCTTGTAATACTATTCTAGGCTGCCCTGCCTGAGAAATCCTAGCTGGTAGTTATGATGATGATGGTAACATTAAATGTTATCATGTTAAAATAATCATTAGACAATGTGCTAAATAATATCTCATTTGATCTTCTATTAATTAATTAAACTATTCTGGGAGGCAGGTGTTATTATTACCCTCATTTTACCTATGATGAAACAGATAAATGTAGGCTAAGCAATTTGTCCAAGAGCACACAGATTCTAAGAGTCTGAGGCTGAATTTGAACTCAGATCTTCCTGACTTCAGTCCCAGT
Source organism: Macrotis lagotis (assembly GCF_037893015.1). Taxonomy (NCBI): domain Eukaryota; kingdom Metazoa; phylum Chordata; class Mammalia; order Peramelemorphia; family Peramelidae; genus Macrotis; species Macrotis lagotis. Next base: position 332,496,125 of record NC_133659.1, read on the forward strand.
CCTTGACCTAGTAGAGTTGAGAGAATGTTAATTTGGAGTCAGAATAACTTGAGTTTAAATCCTGCCTCAGATTGTTGTGTGACCTCCCTCTCTGGGACTCAGTCTCCTCATCTGTAAAATGAGAGGGCATTGACCTGGAAGACCTCTAAGGTCTCCTTCCAGTTTGAAAGCTACCATCCTATGAAAATCCTTCTCCAATGTCCTGTTGTCTTCTCCAAAAGAATATAAGCTTCTTGAGATCTGGACCTTTTCATTTTTGCCTTTTTTGCCACCAGAGCCATCTACTTAATGAATTCGTGTTAATTGACTGATTGATCTTTTATCTGGTATCTAAAATGAAGAAAACTATGAGTAGGAAGGAAGTGGGGTAGAGTAGAAAGATCTGTAAACTTAGACACAAGAGATCTGGGTTCAAACCCTGCCTCTTTCATTTCCTTGCTATGATACCTTCAATGGGTCACAACACCCAGGACCCCCAGTTTCCTTATCTGAAAGATAACTCTCAAAGTGTATATGTATATATGCATATTTATGCATATATATATATATATATATATATATATCAAAGATTTGTTGTGAAGAAACTTTCCATGGACTAAGCACCAGCCCTGCAACATTACCACCATCTTTATTCCTATTCTCATACTCCCCCGATCCTCCTCCTCCTCTTTATCATCATCATCATCATCATCATCACTCAGATGTCTTCTTTCCTCCCTATCTCCTTCATTCTTCACTTACATGAAGAGGTGGCCTTTCTCTTTACTATGGCAAACCCCTCAACATATACCCTTGACCCCAATAATAATGACTAAAATATCATTTTTATATCATTTTTAAGGCTTACAAAGCACTCTATAGACATGCTCTCATTTGATTCTGGCAACAACCAAGCAAAATTGTTTTACAGCTATTTTACATATGAGGAAACTGAGGTAGATAAAGGTGAAGTAATTTGCCAGATAAACTAGTTGACCTAAGACTGGAGTTGAGCTTGGGTCTAACTGACTCAAAGGCTGACATGACACTCCATCCATTAGTTGCCTCTGAAAGGACATTGATTGTTTCTGAACTTAACGACAAAGAACCCTCTCCAAAATATCTTCGTTTTTGTTAAATAAGAGTCCTAGAATTTGAGTAAGGAAAACCATTTTATCCAAGAGTCCTCAAGAGAGCTTATCATAATTTTGTTTACAGTCATTTGGTATGGAAATATTTTCCAGAGTGGCTGTTATCCTTGATTCTAATCATATTCCTTCTAGAGCAGAGACTTGGCTTCGAGCCCCCATCTCATTCCAAGTCTTACCACCTGCCCTTTTGCCTTTCATCGGGGCCTGATCCTCCCTTCCAATTGCTTAATATGATGTCACTCTGGCATGCCACCCCCTCCCCCTCCCATCCAAACTTTCCCAAAACCCCACCCCCTTCCTTTCTCCTGCCAAGAGCTACTCATTCTCAGGGACTCTCTCCCCTGGAATCAGGACAAGGGAGACAGTGAGTTAAAAGAGGAAACCAAATTATTGAGACACTCACAGCTCTAGGGCAGCCGGGAAATGCCTCCCTGCTTACAGAGAGTATGGTTAACAAAACCACTGAACCCTTCCTGGTGAGCAGCTCCTTCTGTTCCCTCTTTGATTGAACTGTCTGCCCTCCTTCATATTTGACTCATTATTAACTCAAGTGGGCCCTGGACCATAGGAAAACATAATTAGTAGAAATATGTTGATATGGGAGCAGAGCACTCTGGGCTAGGGACCTCATTAGATGGGACCTTTTCAGGGCTTGGGAAAACTAAGGAAAACCCAAGGAACTCAGAAGAATCAGATGGGTTACTACTCCTGGGCCTCCCTTGTATGCCCCATAAGCTTGATCTCTAGAATCACCCAAGGACCTGTGGGGCCATGATCTGAATCATAAAAGAAATACTGATTTCTCAGGTGGATTAAAGAGACTCACTCTAGTGCAGACTAGAAGAATTCAAGTCTCAAATGTTAGGAAATCCTCTGTCATGTGGATTTTTTTAAAAATAGCTATGTTATTTCTTCTCTGGAGAAGTTTGCATTTTAATTCAATCCAAATCAACAATTACTTCCATGATATGGATCATCTGAAGGAGTGGTTTATGGAGACTGAATCAATATAGTCCCTGCCCTCAATGAAGCTTACGTTCTCCTGGTGGGAGGCAACATCCACAGATGGATCAATACTAAGGAATTTCAAGAGGGAGAGAGTACTTATAAGTGAAAGAAGGATCAGGAAAGGGCTCCTTGGAGGGAGGAGACCCTTTGGATAAGCTTAGTGGGAAAGTAGGGATTCCAGGAGACCTAGGAACCATTTGCCCTGCAGCAATAGAACAACCAGAGACCTCAGAGGGCACTGTTAGAGATGAGGAAATAATGACCCAAGAAAACAGACTAGCCTAGGATCACACAGCTAGTAAAGGTCTGAGGAAGGACTAGAATCTGCTGCCCACTACCTCATACTGTCTCAATGGAGACAGAGAACAGAGGATCAGGAAGAGGGACGGGACAGCAGGCAGGTTTAGCCAGATTGCACAAAGGAAAAGAAGGTGAAATAAGTTAGGAAAGGCAGGTGGTAGCCAAACCATGAAATACATTTAATGCCACAGTTCATTTATTTTTGCAACATTCCCAAGAGACAAACAATATGGGTAAACTGGAGTATGCCATCATGAAGCCACTCTATGGAGATTGCACAAAAACTTATTACACTGTTGTTATATGCAAAGAGTTGGGGTTCAGCTAATATCACTGGACCACAACACTATTCAACAAGGGTTAGGGAGGTATATAAAAACAAAAACCAAAACAGTTCCTGCCCTCAGGGAGCTTCCATTCAATAGTCTCTTCATTTTCTGTCAGCTATCTTCTAATATCACAAGGTCATAGCCTTTAACCCAAGTGGCTCAATGGTGCCATTGTAAATAGAGCATCAAGCCTGTGGTCAGGAAAGACTTATCTTAGGAAATTCAAATCTGGCTTTGGACACTTCCTAGCTTTGTGACCCTGGGCAAGTCACTTCACCTAGTTTGCTTCAAGCTCCTCTATAAAATAGGCTAAAGAAGGGAATGGCCAACCACTCCAGTGTCAAATGGGGTCACAAAGAGTCAGCCATGACAGTAAATGATTAAAATTCTTCGAGATGGAAGGGCAACTGCAACAACAGATTGAACAACCCTTAATCTTTTTGAACCCATGTTTTCCTGACTCCAAGTCCAGTCCCTTTCCATTATTTTGTGACTGAATACATTCACTATTCATCACATTTGTAATTTTATCAAATGTTCCAGTGCTGGGAGAGGCACTATGTAAATAATAGCTTCTCAGAGTAGATTTCCATCAGCTCCCTTAATTGTGAAAACACCTCTGGTCTAAATTTGCATTTTTCCCCTTGTTCCAAGAACTGGACAGGCAAGGCTTTGCCTGATCCTGCATTCAATTGATAATATATTAATTAGCTGCCCCAGCAAGGATCAGATTGCCTTATGGAAATCACAAAACCCAGAATGGAGGGATTTTTGTCTTCATTGTGTTTCTTAAAAAAAAAAAAAAGTCACTAACACCCATATGTAATAGTTGGGTCTGACATTGCAAAGGTGAGCATTTAATTGAGTCAGTAATAAAAGAATGGAGACTTTCAAGAATCGGGCAAAATAAGGACAAAGGGAATTGGCCCATTTTATTTGCTACTCATAGATAAGAGAACAGGAAATAAGAGAAGGTTTTAGTTGGTTTTTATGTTATTTGTATTATTATTTTGTATATATTATTTACTTATATATTTTATATACTATGTATGAGATAAATATGGGGGGGGGGGGAGAAGAAGAATACTCGAACTCCTTGTGGTGAGGGTCCCATGAGATCACATAAGAAAACCTGGACATTCCTGATTCCATTAGCCTCTCTCTCCCTTTGGATGGTTAAGGTAGACTACTGGTCCTTTAAGAAATAAGTATCACCAATGTATACCATGGAAACAATGTAAAGACTACAAACTGCCTTGGGGGGGGTGAGATTAGGGGAAAATTGTAAAACTCAAAAAAAATAACTTTAAAAAAAAGAAGTAAGTATCACTTAAGTCTCAGAGGTTGGGAGTCAAAAAGTGGGCCACAGTACCGATGCTTTCAGACTTATTCAATGTCTTCATCAGTTGTGTGAAATGGTTTCTCTTATTCATCCAAAATATTCTTTTTGCTACGGGATGGCTCTCTGACAGGGGGAAAAGCGAAGAGAAATATGGATGATATAAAAGAAAAGATTCCAATCAGTTGGCTAATAGAAAGGAAATTAGACTTTTAGTCAAAAGAGCTAGAGAAGGATTGGAAGTCACAGAATAAAAGGGCTGTCTTGCAAAGTGCCTGCCCAGGGATAGTTTGACATCATGGATTAGTCATGAACCCAGTCAACTTAGATGGGGGATTTCCTCCAGTTGGAGTCAGACTTTGAGATGAACCTGAATCTTAGTCCTGCCTCAAATCCTTCCTAGCTCCTAGGACCCTGGGTGAATCACTTCACATCTCTCTGCCTCAGTTTCCTCCCCTGTAAAAATGGATATCATGATAGCACCTACCTCCCACCATTGCTCCAAGGTTCAAATGATAATATTTGTAGCAAGTCTTAAAGTTCTCTATAAATACTATTGCTTTTGTTATTATATGAGGAGGAATAGAGGAGGTGACTGGTGGGTGGGAGAGTTATAACAAAGGATAAGCAGCATTAGAAGAAGGAAGAGAATAAGTCTGGGGACCCGTGGGGAGTTAGATTAGAAACTATAGGTTTGATATTAGAAAAGAGGAAAAGGAAAGGGCAGAATTATGGGTAACTGCCTGAGAAAGGACTTCAGTCAGCAAGCATTTATTAATAATAAACTTCTATTTCCATTCAGTTCAATAATTCGTCTCATAGATGTTTATTAAGCACCTACTGTATACCTTGATGTCCTAAATTATGGAAATACAAAAATCCATAAAAGATCATTCCTACCTTCAAGGAGCTTTTAAAATTAAAGGAGAGACAACATGCAAACACATATGTACAAACAAGCTGGAAACAGGATCATTTAGGAACTAGTTAAGAGAGCAAAGCCCTAGAATTGGGAAGAGTTAGGAAGTCTTCCCATAGGAGGTGGGATTTCAGTTGGGTCTGGAAGGAAGCTGGAGGTCTGAACAGGGAAGGGAGAGATCCAGGCAAGGGGGAAAGACAGAAGGCCTTGTTCCCAGACCAGTCTGGAGGCTAGGCACTAGGTAGATTAAGGTAGAAGAAGATTAAAAATGTTGGTCCCAGGAAAGTCAGTGCTATCTCTGACCATGAGGAGTTCACTGTCCAAAGTGGGAAGACATCTATCTTTACAAACCTTCAGACACTATTGAACTAGGAACTATTATTAGATACCTTCCCCATGCCCAGCTTTCTCCAAGGCTAGGTTCAAATGGCATTTCATTCTGGAAGCACTACCCAATTTGAGTGTCTGCCATTTATACAAAATAAATGCACATAATCAGCTAAGATGAACTAAAGGTCCCTTCCAGCTCTCCAGTCTTAGTAGTTGATAATTAATTGCAACGACCATTTTGGGGTCAGAAGAACCAAGGATGAGAGGTGAGGGGCCACAGAATGTAGCATAAATCAGCATGAGTCATCAATGTATTCACCTGTTATGCTTAATTATTTTCCTTTGTTACAAATGAGAGTTAAGTGGAGGAGGCATATATGGAAAAATGGGAATGGTGTAAAAACAAAGGATATCAATAAAAGAGGAAGGAAGAGAGATAGGAAGGAAGAAAGGGATGTGAGAAAAAGAAAAGGACATAAAGGAATTTAAGAAAAAGAAAAATAAGAAAAAGATTTAATATTGAGAAAGAGATCTAAGAAAGAAAGGAAGGAATCATGGCTAAGATTTAGGATCACAGGATCACAGATCTAGGGCTGGATGGTACCTCAGAGATCATCTAGTTCAACTTCATCATTTTTACAGATGGGGAAACTGAGGCCAAGAAGCCTGGGTGACTTGCCCCAGATCACTACAGGAAGTACACTCAGAGAGAAACTCTGACCTCAGTTCCTCGAGGATGGAGGAGGACTTATTTATTCTCTGGTTACCAGAAGATTGTTTTTCTACATGGTCTCCTGCAACCTGCTTTGGAGTTAAAATCACCAGGGTCATAGCAAGGACAGGACTTGGGACATCCTGGGTTCCATGTGCATCTGTTCCCTCTTGGAGAGAGACCTCCAAACAAGGACCCTCCCTTGGCCTTTGGGCATCTGAGCCAAGTTGGCTCCCTAAAAAGGCAACCCCCTGGGGGGGTGGACCTGAGTCACTTGATATTTCAGATTGACAGGAATGACAATGCTGTGATTTCTTGGAATTTAGCTCTATTGGTATTCTCACATTGAGTCTAACAGGAAAGGGAGGACTCTGAGAGGAGTGGGCTGTTTTGGTAAGACTTTTGGATTATGATAAAATGAAAGGCAGGACTGCATAGTGGGTTGAGAGTTGACCTTCAAACCAGAAGTCTTAGGTTCAAATTCTGACTCCCACATATACTAGCTGTATAACATGGAAAAACTCCATCACTAGTCTGGGCAGCTCTGTAGAATAGGGGTGGATCTGAATTGGGGAAAGTTCAGTCTTCAAAATAAAAAAATAAAGACTCCAGGTCAGGTCTTCTTCAGGAATCAAAATTTTCAAAGATACTGACTGATGCTTCCTTTGGAAACTGTACCATGACAAATGATGTTAATAAGATGGATCACAGGCAAAGAAATAGCATCTCTATTGTATTTCTGGTTACTGGGTTAAATATTTCCCAATTAACTTTGAATCTGATTCTAGCTGTACTCAAGAGGCTGTGGGCCACATGTAGCCCGTGGGTTCATGTGTTGGATGATTCTGCTGTTCACAAGTCAGCCTCTTATGGAGCCAGGGAGGACTTAGAACAGTGGATGGGTTTTACAACCCAGAATGAGGGAGTGGTCTTAGAATAGCTCATGCCAGGACTGGGAGGAAACTTGGAAAAGGGAATGTCAAAACTAGGGAGGTCCTTAGAACAGGATGCCAGAGCTGGGGAGGGCCTTAGAAATTGGAATGTCAGAGTAGGGAAGGTTAGGAGAACATGGAATGTCACCCCACAACCATCCAAATCCAGGTTCCCATTGCCTCTACTCTGCCTGCCCAGTAATCCTGAAAAGTAGAGAGACAGGTCTCAATGTGAGGCATTCTAAAAAGATTGAGGATGAGGAGAGATAGAATGACAAAGCAGGTATGTTCAGATAAGGGAATGTCAACATTTCTAATTAAGGAAATGTTCCACTTGTGGGTGATTGGGAGTTTCAGGATGTGATCATCCTTGTGTGTGGCTGAAGTGAGGGAAAGACCAGATTGTGGAATTGAGGAAGATGAGGAAGTTTGAAGGAACTTGAGCATGGATGCTGGAGTACCCTGGGATAAGGGCAGGAGCCAGGGAGGAGAAAGGATGAACCAACTGCTAGCTTTGTTCAAGAAAAGAAGGAGAATGAGCCAGACACCTGAATAAAAAAGCCAAAAGGGTGGATTGAATGAAAATGTTTAATTGAGTGAAGTTCAAAGGAGGAATGGTGCTGAGTAAGAGAGAAAAAGGGAGAGTCTGACTTTGACCCAATATCTCATTCCCACCCCACCCAGAACAGGTGTGAGAAGAAGGTGCAGCCTGTGTGGGTGAGGAGAACCAGGTCTAAAGGAGGGCCAGCAGATGGAAGGAAAAGCAAACAGACAGACACAGAGACACAGAGCCAGATGCAGACAAAGATAGACTGAGCCACAGAGAGGGCAAGAGCCAAAGAGAGAGAAAAACACGGGGGGCGGGAGAGAGGGAGAGGGAGAGAGAGAGAGAGAGAGAGAGAGAGAGAGAGAGAGAGAGAGAGAGAGAGAGAGAGAGAGAGAGAGAGAGAAAGAGAAAGAGAAAGAGGAGGGAAAGATCCATTCTTCCTGTTTCTCCTAATCTTTGGACACTGATATTCCCCCTGACTCAAATTCACTTCCTTGTCATGGCATCACCTACCTGATGTATAGTCTTCTTTGAAAATGAAGGACAAACATCATTATCAACAGCATCAACATACCATCACATTCAAAGACAATCATTTTTTCAACCATTCCCCAATCCATGGGCAATTGAACAGTTTCCAGTTTTGGTTTTTTTGCTACCACAAAAAGTTCTGTGATGAATGTTTTTAGGAATTAAATTGGATCCTAGATCTGGGACTAGAAAGAAGCTTGGCACCTACCAGATCCGATTCCTCATTTTATAGAAGGGGATACTGGAACTTGGAGGTCGAGTGACTTGCTCAAAGTCACAAGGTTGGCTGAGCTGAAAGCTGAGCAGAGGTCACTCAGGATCAAAGCAAAGTCAGTCAGAAAAGACCCCCAGAGACCATCTAGACCAACACCTTCATTTAAAAGACTGAAGAAGGGGCGGCTAGGTGGTGTAGTGGATAAAGCATCAGCCTTGGAGTCAGGAGTACCTGGGTTCAAATCCGGTCTCAGACACTTAATAATGACCTAGCTGTGTGGCCTTGGGCAAGCCACTTAACCCCATTTGCCTTGCCAAAAAAACCTAAAAAAATTAAAATAAAAGACCGAAGAAACCCTCTTACAGGCAATACCACCATTGGCTTAAAAATCACATGGGTGTTAAGCGGTGGAGTCTGAATCTGAACCCAGGTCTTGAGCAGAATTGGATTTCTCCATTTTCTTGTCACTTGGATGAGACAGATCATTATCATAGAAACCTTTAAGAACCAGTCCTAATCTAGTAAAAAATATGGGGCTATTGAAGGGTGAGAGGGGCAGATGTTTCTTTAGTCACTCGACTAAATGGAGAGAGTGAAGAGGAGGGAGCCTCCCTTCTGTCTCGGGGCTGAGGAAGGACAAAGGATTCTGTGCAGCCATCATTTCTCTGTTGCTAGAATAAAGCAGAGGACAGGAGCTGCTCCCAGAAGCCTTTTCATCAGGTAATTAAAACAGATGAGAGTAATTATTCCAATTAACAATGAGGCCAGATACTGACAACATTTCATTCTGTTCAGTTTAATTCAAGAAACGTTTATTAAATGGTTACTTTTTGAAAGACACTATTCTGCACCTAGGCTACAAAGACAAAAAGAAATAGTTCCTGCCCTCAGGAAGCGTACATTTATCTGCAGAGAACAATCTGGATCAGTAAATAAAAGGTCGTTTGAAGACCAGGCAGAATGCTCATACTAAGAAAAGCTGGGAAGGCTCCAGGGAGCGAGTGATGCTTTGAAAGAAGGTGATGATTCTGAAAGGTCAGAATCTGGAAGAAAGATAAGGGGATGGAGTGGGAATAGTTTTAAGGTTTGCAAAACACTTTGTCAGCAACCCAAAGAGGTAGGTGCTATTTTTATTCCTATTTTACATATGAGGAAACTGAGGTAGACAGGTTTAGTGACTTGCCCAGTCACACTGCTAGAAGTATCTGAGGTCACATTTGAACTCAAGTCTTCCTGACTTCCTTCCCAGTGTTCAATCCACTGTACCCTCCTCTATCTGAAGACTATGGCATGGAAGGAGGGAGACTACATGAAGGAAAATAATATATGAATGAGGCTGGAAAGGTTGTAGTCTGCCAGGCTAAGGACTTTGGATGCCATCCTAAAGAAACCACAGGGAACCACCAAAGATGTTTGATCAAGGAAGTATCCAAAAATGATTTCCTTCAGATAAAAACATGAGACTAGGCATACAGGCTTACTTGGATGTGGACCCCCTCCTCATGATATCAAGTCTGGGAATTTCTTAGGACTTCAGCTTACTCATATGTAAAATGACTTGATGGCTTCCAAAGTCCTTTTCAGATCTAAAGTCAATTGTTCTCTCTCTCTCTCTCTCTCTCTCTCTCTCTCTCTCTCTCTCTCTCTCTCTCTCTCTCTCTCTCTCTCCTAGTCTCAGTTTTCTCATGTGTAAAATAAAGGGCCTCTGAGATTTCTTCCAACTTCAAAGTCTGTTTTTTCTCTCTCCCTCTTTACTACTCTCTCCTGTGCCTCCCCCCTCCCTCAATTTCTTTATTTAGCAAGTCAAAGGACTTGGTCCCTAAGGTCCCTTCTAAGTTCTGACTCCCTTTTGACTCCCTTCTACTCCAAGTTCAACTCTCTCTGGGTCATTCCATGGTAACAAGGTCCAGAGGAGCTGTCCATGGTCATCATCCTTTTATACTCAGGCCAAGTTGAAGGGCTGCTTTGTTTATAGGCAGCAAAGATTTGACAAACTTGTTTTTGCAAAAGCCCTTCCTTGAGAAGACAATATGTAGGGCAGCTCATGTCCAGAGGACTGAAAAGTAGTGATTCCTTCCATTTGCAACGAATCTTTTTTTACATCTACTTGTTCAATTAATGTTTCTAGAGGAGCTGCTGTATCTTTAAACCTCTGCTTTGGTTCCTAAACTCTAGTACACTGTAAATTCCTTGAGGGCAGGAATTTTTCCCTTTAGCCTCCGTGTCCCCAGCACCTGACTTGTTTCCTATCACAGAGAATGTACATACTTGCGTATCAATTGATTGAGTGATTGGATGTAAGTTCCTGTAGGGCAGGGACTATTTCACTTTTATTTTTATATTCTTAGCCCCTATCACAGAGCTTGGCACTTCATAAATGCTTCAGAAATCCCCACCCAGTCTGATGTCTTGGAGTCCAACTTCATTCCCTCTCCTTGACTCCTTCCTCTCTTTCTTTGTTTTGTAGAGATAAGGAGTTCACCATAGATGGCCCATTTCTCCAAGGGGCCATCACTTTAAATCACTTTATAGCCATCTCTTCCAGGACAAATGATCTGAATTCCTTAGGAGACCTTTCCCTGGTTTCTTAAGGTTTCTATTGACCTTTCTTGCTAATCCTCTCAAGACTAATAATGCATAAAGACATTTCTTGAGGAAGTCTGGTTTTTGTGTTCCTCACCATGCCTCCTCTGATAGTCAAGGGTTTCTAGGCCAGTTCCTCCAGTACTGATCTATGGATAAAGGTGAACAAACCTTGACCAGGCCACTTCTTTACATCTGCCATATCTGTTTGACCTTCTCAGGGGAGGTAATCCCACCAATTCAATCAGTTCAACATTAAGCATCTGCTGTGAGCCATGTCCTATATTAGACAATAGGAATACAAACACATAACAGGAAATAGTTCCTGTCCTCAAGAAGCTTACATTAGGAACGGTTAGATGGCACTGGCCCTGGAGTCAGGAGGACCTGAGTTCAAGTGCAGCCTCAGACACTTCATAATTACCTAGCTGTGTGGCTTTGGGCAAGCCACTTAACCCCATTTGCCTTGCAAAAAAAAAAAGCTTACATTATATATTATGGTGGGGGGGTGGGTAACCTGCATACAAATGAGTAATGGTATGTCTCTATATGGGTAAATCCATCTACCCCTTCTCATCCCCTGTGATTCTTGCTCAGTGCCCCACACCTAGTATGGCACCTGCACCATGATGATGAATTGATGAATGATGAGTCAAGAGAGCACAGGCTTCATAAACATATTCCTTCCTTGACTACAATCCTTAGTTATCATCCTCCTTCCTTACACTATCAATCATGTCTCTTGGGTACAAGGATGTGCAATTTGATTTATTAAGTATAAGGTGCTAACACTACAAAGACTGAAATGAAATAGTCCCTTCTTCCAAGTAGCTACCATTTTACTGTGAGGGGAGGGAGAGAGAGAAAAAAAAATATACCTAGGCAATCATGACCCAGGTTTAGACTGCCCCTTCTTCCAGAGATGTTGCCATGGAGACTTTGGGATGGAGGATGTATGAGTGTGGGTGTACTCACATAACCCTGAAATTGCCTCAGGTTCCTGGACCTTTTGACCTTAAAAGAACATCCTTTAGGAGAAGGTCCAAAAGGAGATGAAGAAAAGGAGGAAATAGGAACATCCCAGGTTCCATGCTTTTCTAGCCCAAGCCAAGTTTCAAATTTGGGATGGGTGCCTAATCCTTCCATCTCTAAAGGCAGGGAGCTAGAGAGGTAATAAAACCAAGAGACTAAATTAAGGATTAAGCAGATCAGAGCAAGAGCTAAGGATCTAGGGAGGGGAAAAGGAAGAAAGTTGGTAGAAAAATGTGAAACATAAAAACTTACAAAACAATTAATGTTGAAAACTTTGTAATTGGGAAATAAATATTTAAATAAAGAAAAAAGAGCTAGAGATCCACTGCACATGGAGATGGAAAGCAAAGAACAGATCAAAATAGCAGACAAGTCATTGGTGAGATGACAAGAATCGAGACCACAGACTAGTGATGTGATGTTGATAAGTATTTAACAGCCGGGTCTATGATAGGGAGGGGGAAAGGACTCTCAATGCTCTTTTAAATGTAATCTTCATTATTAATTTTTCTCTATCACCTTTCAAAGTCTAGACAATTAATAAAATAATAAATTGAACCTTAATCTGTGGCATTTTGGGGAGGGGGACAATGAGGGTTAAGTGACTTGCAAAGGGTCACACAGCTAGTAAGTATCAAGTATCTGAAACCAGATTTGAACTCTGTTCCTTCTGTCTCCAGGGCCAGTGCTCTATCCACCAAACCACTTACTTGCCCTAATCTGTAGCATTTGCCAGTTTCCAAAGGGTAAATGCTCACACTGAAAACTTAACAAGGGGCAGCTAGGTGGTGCAGTGGATAGAACACCCACCTTGGTGTTAGAGGGACCTGAATTCAAATGTGACCTCAGACACTTAATAATTACCTAACTGTGTGACCTTGGGCAAATCACTTAAGACCATTGCTTTATCAAAAAAAAAAAAACTTCACAATCAGCTTTCCTTAGTCTGGTTAGAGCAGGTTATAGTATGTCCGGGCCAAACATGCTTGACTTCTTCTGTCCTGGGGCTCTACTTGGGAACATTCCCTGTCTCTTTTACCTGTCTGGCTATATTTCTTTCCAGTAGGGAAAGAGGGATAGATACAAGGAAGGAAGAAAGAAGCAACTCCCTCTCCTCACCCCCCCCAAAAGAAACTGGACATTGTATTGCAGCCTGCTTTTCATCAGTTAAACATTTATCGGTGTTTCTATAAGAACTAGCAAGGAGATTTAATGTGTAGAGAGCAGTTCTGGGAGAAAACTCTCCTGATACCTGTTCTGTAACTTAGTCTTAGAAGATTGCCGGGGGTGGGGGCAGGGTGTCACTGAGAGGCTAGTGACTTGCCCAGATTCACAATAAATTAAACCTTAATGTTGCCACATTAAAACTTATACAACTATTAAAGTACGATGGCAATTAAACAGCCACTGTCCAAATCCACAAGTATAGTTTGACAAAAAGGCAAAGAGATTTTTCCCAGTTCAGTCTAAGGTGTGTGTGTGTGTGTGTGTGTGTGTGTGTGTGTGTGAATTAGAGAATTTTGGATTTGGTGTCATTTTGGTTAATCCATTTCTACTAGACTGCATTTGAACCCAGAACACTTAGCACAGAGAAATAAGCCATAAGCAAAGAGAGGGGGCAGAGGGAAGGGGGTAATGCAGTTGTATCCATAGGTATATATAGAGAATATATACAGAACCATACAGTCATTTCAAAAGGGAGATGAGAGGATGGGGGGGCAGGGAGGCCTATGAGAGGTGTTCTTAAGAGGCAGAAGGAAAAAAGGATTATATTCCAGATGAGGAAATCACCTTGCAAAGGCCCAGGCGAGATATAGAATATTATAAGGGAAGACAGCCAAATAGCACATTCCCTTAATAAACATCTGCTGGATTGTTGGGTCTTCTGTATTTTTCAGGAAAGAAAAAAAGAGATAGGGAGGAAGAGGGCAGCAGGAAGACCAATTTTTGCTGACAACTTCAATTTGCAAAAGTGAATCTGGGGTTAAACTGATTTGAAAAGCCATTTTTCTCCCTGCTTTCCTTCCCGTTGTCTCTCTGTATAAACCCCAATCAGCTCCGGGGGTGGTCCGCCAACCCAGCTCATTCCAAACCCCCCACCATCCTGAGGCTTGGCAGGTCCTGCTTCCTTCCAGCTTCAGCCTCAGTGATGGAGGCATTCTTCCTCACTGGACTCACGCCAGTCTCTCTTTTGTAAATGACCCCTGGCATCGCCACAAAAGCTGGCTGCACATTGGGAGGCAGGAATGGAATTGTCCCAGGCACTCAGCGAGAATGGTGGGACTTGAAACCGTTGCGACTTTCTGCTCCCATCAGCTCCTGTCGTCAATCATTCCCCTCTTTGCCCATTTAGCATCTGGGGGACTTCACATGTGCTGCCTTGGAAGGGAGCCGTCACTCATTCCTGGATGAATGTGAAGGGCTAAAGAAGCAAGAAAGAGAGGATTCTTACCAATTTGGGTGGGGGGGGGGAGATGCTTCATATGCTTCTTTCCAAAATGGCATTCTCTTCCCCAATCGCCTTTTGATGCAGTGATGATGGGGAAAATGAGGGAAACTAGTTTGGATTCCAAAATTAATTTTTAGAGATTGATCCTACATAAATAATAGACTCTACCTAGTTAAGGACCTAATGAATTTATCTATCCATCTCTCTCCTATCTCTCTAGCTCTCTCTCTTATCTTTCTATCTATCCTTCCATCTAGCTATCTATCCATTTCTCTATCTCTTATCTATCCTATCTTTCTATCTATCTCCCTATCTATCTTTTACGATCCCATAATTACCCATATAGAATAAGAATAGACCAGATTGTAAGTGGAGCCTCCTGGGAGATATCCCAGTCCTGAAAGTCAGATTTGCCCTCATTACACAAATATACCAACCAATTAAGAAGAATGAGGCATCAAAAATGAGAGGCAGGTAGTACCATGAGTCTGATCCTAAGGAGAGAAAACAAAATAGAAAACCTTCCTAGAGAGAAGGGTAAAAAGAGAGGTTACCTTGCTTTCCTTTTTTCTTTTATTTTGATCCTGGATCTCTCAGTGTCATCAGGCTGAACATACAGTGGTGATTGGTGGGCCTGATCCCATGCTGATTGGCAAGGAAGATTTGAACTGCCTGTTGCCAACCTGGGCTGGCCTGGGCTGATTCACCCTTCCTTAGGTACCAACTTAGTTCAGACTCCCTGTTGGCCTTAGACCTACCGTAGCCCCATGATTACTAAGCTCAATTGATCCACTCTTGCCTTCCCTAATAGCAGAGATCACAAGCTTGTACCACCAGGCCCCCTTTGCTATTTTAATAAAAGTAAACTTTTTATGAGGGAACATCAAACCAAAAACACAAACCGTTTGTAAACATCAGCTATGTTCTGTGAAGATGCTGGCTTTCTGGGATGTTCCTGCCAGGCAGATTTCCCAGAGGCTGCTCTCCATGGGGTACAGCTCAGGGAAACTGGCTTTGATGCCTCATACATGGGGTGAATTGAGCTAGGCCCGGAAGATTCAGATGGAAGAAGCAGATGAGGAGCACCTTGTCTAGCTGTCTTCATCTAACACACATAATTAGAAAGGGAAACTGGGACTTGGAGTAGGGGCAGGGAAAGATGGCTCTCCCAGACGGTGCCCATTGAAGGTAACCATTGGTATTTGTCCAGGGCTTGCCCAGGTGTCCATGGATGTGTATTACCTAAAGAAGCCTTGTCTCTCTGGGCTCCTGTCCCTGGATCCATCTCCCTTTCACTCAGTTCCATGAAATTTAACCAAATGAGAGACAGCAGCTACCTAGATAAGTTGTCTTTTTATTTTTGTCCCAGTGACCACACTGTCCTCACTTAACTTAGGGGACGTAGGGTGAGAGATTACCGCCCATCATGCTGAGCGCGTCCCCATCATTACCTGGTTCATTTGCAGATTCATCTCATTTTGGTAGGAATATCTGCTAGGGCAGGGGCAGGTCCCTTAAAAGCAGGAAGAAATTTTTCAGACTGAATCCAACCCGAAAAGAGACCCCATCTGGCATCTCCCTCATGGCCAGGGGGCGGAGTAGGCCTGTTCCAGGGTCCACGGGGTTTCTAATTTGAGAGTCTTGGTCTATAACCAAATCAAAAAAGTGTTTGGAGGAGGGAAACCCTTTGGTCCAAATGAGTTTGTGGGGAGTAAATTCAAATAAAAACCAGTAGCATGAGTGTCTTTGGATCTACCCTCTTTTTCTTCATTTTTAAAAATTTATTTCTTTATACATTCCTAAAGCAGTCTTGTTGTAAGGGTGAGCCTTATCTCCCTTCCCCCCCCCCCACAAAAATAGAAAAACCTCATGAAAAATAAAGTGAAAGAAAGAAAAAAGAATTGCACTTCAGTCTGTGTTCAGATACCATCAGCTCTGCCTCTGGGGTGGATCCCATTCTTTATCAGAAGTCCATCAGAGAAGTTGCTTCCATATTTTTTCCCACAGTTGTTCTTTGCTGATTGTATTTCCCTCCATCCATTTCGGCCCACTTCCATTTATTCTCTTTTTCTCTCTCCTTTTACTTTGTCCCTCCTCAAAAGTGTGCTATGGGGTGGCTGAGTGACACAGAGGACATGGATCTGCCCCTTTTTTGCTGTCTTTACTCAGATTCATAGAGCCTGGCTGATCCAAAACAGAACGAAAGAAGGCCCCCTTGAGAGGCCTCAACTCTTTCTTGTGGCTCCAGAGCCCTCCCTGTTGTGAACTACACCCCTCCTCACATCCTTAAGGGAAGTCACTTCAGCATCATCTCACTTTCGGGTTCAGCTCCTTGAGAATAATCTTTTTATTAGGAGAAGGGAGGGGGTTTTCTACAAGGGGATGTGTTAATGCAGCAAACATTGTAGGAAGAATGAGAGGTGCTCTCTGGCCATGTCTCCCACCGGTGACTCCCTAAGGGCCATGGCAAAGAGATCAAACTCACAGACCCCGGGCCACAGAGAACCCAAGACCTTCTCAGGGTGGTCCGAGTCAGATTCAAATGGAACTGGGAAATACTCACAAAATGAATAACAATATACTAAAACATAGGTAATATTACACATGTTAAAACTAAGTTGAAATGCAGATCACAGGGACCCTCCTATATCACTCTGGTGGCCCCAACTTCTGTTTGAGTTTGATACCACTGACCTGGAGGATCAAATAAAAAATCCTTTGTTTGTCATTGAACTTATTCTCAAAGTCTTCTTAGATTTTTCCTCCCTTCCATGGAGAAATTTACCCAATTTGAGGTTATAAATCTGGACCCTGGGAAGGATGATGGAATTCCTGACAGACGGTGGGAAACTGAGAAGAGGGGCAAGTTTAAGAAGAAGGATAGAGAGTTCTAATTGGGCTGGATTGAGATTGAGCTGCCTATGGGAGATCCAATTCAAAATGTCAGTCAGCAATCATTTATTAAGCGTATTATTCTCATAGACCAGGCAGTGTGTTAAGCTCCTAATTCAGACCTGGACCTCAGGAGACAGCTTGAGACCAGATCACAAGGTCTGGAAACCACCTGCAGAGAGATGGTCTTTGAACCCGATGGAGGCAAGGAAATCGCCAAGAGACAGATTGTAGAGAGAAGAGGGGATCTGGGATGATAAGTGGATATGACATGATCCAAGAAGAGCCAGCAAAGGAGACTGAAGAGTGGTCAGAGAGGAAGGAGGAAACCCAAGAGAAAGGAGCTCCATGGGATGTTCTGGAGCAGACAGGGAGAAGACTGAGGAAAGGACATTAGACTTATCCATTCAGTCCTCTGTTGGTCACTTCAGAGATGATGATTGCAGTTGAGAGACAAAGTCAGAAGCTAGATTGCTGAGAATTTAGAGGTGAATTAAAGGAAAGGAAATAGAAGGATAGGGAAGAAAGAGAATAAACATTTATTTGGAGCCTACTGTGTGTGAATATCTCAATTTGGAACTCAAAATTTTTTAAAATGTTAAAAATTACTTCTATGTGTAAATGGAAAAAATAAGATATTATTCAAGATTTTTTTAAATATCATCTCATTTGTTGTGCTCCTCACAACAACTTTGGTTATTATTGTCATTCTCATTTTACAGATGAGGAAACTGAGGCAAACGGAGGTTAAGTGACTTGCCCAGGGTCACATGTTCAGTAAACATTGACTGAGTTACTGAATAACTCTTATTCTTATAGAAATTCCATTATTTAATGGTTTCAGTGGAGCTGCCCAAGCCCCTGAAGTCCTCTTGGCCCATTGTTTTAGCGCTTTGTGGACCATGGAATTTGAAGTGTCTGAAGTTGGATTTGAATTCGGGGCTTCCTGCCTCCAGCCCCAGCACTCTCTCCACTGAGCCATAACCTGGCTGCCAGGTGTGGACCAGAAACAGAGAGAAGAGGTAGCTGGGGAGCATTGGCATGACTGGGGTGTGCCCTTGTCTGTGGGCAGCAGGGAGTGGGAGAAAAGGAGAGGGGATGCTGAGGACAGGCGTGGAGGCAGCCTGGAGTAAGGGCACATGGCCAGCTCTCAGAGGCTATTCACCAGTCACACACACACATGCACACATACACACACATGCACACACATGCATGCATGCACACACAGTACACACACATCCACACACACTGCACACTCACATACCCATGCTCATACCCACATTACGCACTCATACATACCACACACATACACACACTGAACATGCACACACATATATACACACATTACATGCTCACACATACCACACATACACACACTACACACTCACATGCACACACATACACACACACTCACACAAGCACACACCGCACATACTGCACACTCACATCCATACACATACACACTACACACTCACATCCACATGCACACACATTACATTCTTATACAAGCACATTACACATATACACACACTGTACACTCACATGCACACACAATGCACCCTTACACACACTACACATTCACATGCCCATGCACACATATTACACACTCACACACTACACACTCATGCATGCACACACATTACACACTCATATACTACACACTCATGCACATACACACATTACATGTCACACAAGCACACACTACACACAATACATGTTCACTTATACATGCACACACATTACACACTCACACATGCACACACTACACACTCACATACACACATTATATACTCACACAAACACACACACCATGCACTCATACAGGCACACACACACACACACACACACACACACACTCCCATAAGCAGATGGAAGGTGCATTTAGGACTATGCCAACACCAGGGCACCTGTGAGGGTGACTTGCCATGGGCCCGCCTCCTGGCGGGCTGGGAGCGGGCCTGGGTGTCAGCTTCCTCACAGACCAGCTCCATTTTCTTTTGTTGGTTTCCATTTCTCTGAAGCTGCTCAGATCTTCAGCTGTCAATCTGGTGAGTTTTGCTTTTGAAGGACCAGCAAGCAGGCTGGTGCTCACACGCACACACACGCATACACACATGCACATTACAAACTGACTCTCAGCCAGACACACACATACACACACGCATGCACACATACACACATTCAAAAACGTACACCTCTATACATACACATACTCACTTTGCCTTTGGGTCTCTATTTTGTTGCTTGATGCCTAACAAGGAGCAGGAGAGAGGGACCTGGACCCATGAGTCACCACTCCTGACCAGTCAGGCCTGGACGTGGGGCCAGACTCCCCTTGTACCGTAGTGACCCCTCTGTTCATCCGCAGGGGACTACAGCTGTTGGGTAGGACCATGGGGTCATCTTGTTCAACGTTCTCCTTTTATAGGACACTTGGAGGCCCAGAAGAGA
This sequence comes from Macrotis lagotis, assembly GCF_037893015.1. Lineage (NCBI taxonomy): Eukaryota > Metazoa > Chordata > Mammalia > Peramelemorphia > Peramelidae > Macrotis > Macrotis lagotis. The sequence goes on from NC_133659.1 coordinate 332,515,823, forward strand.
AATGATTTCCCAAAGTCACAGCAGTATGGGAGGCCAGGTCTAGGCCTCACAGGCCACCCAGTCCATCACTACATTACGAGTAAAGAAACTGAAGCCCTTAAAGGTTAAGTGGCATGTCTGAAATTTCCCCTGGTAGCAAGGGGACAGAGTCAAGATTTGAACCCAGGTCCTCTGGGACTAAACTACCTTCATCTTCTCCCCTGTGCATATAGAAGGAGGTCAGTAAACATTGGATAAAGGACTGGGTGACTGTTATTCCTTCAGAAATGTCATGAGTTTAATGGAGCTGCCTGTGCCTCAGATCTGCTCTTGGCCCATTGTTTCAATGCTTTGTAGAGCACAGTTTCAAAGATTTAAAGCTAAAAAGGACTTCAGAGGTCATTTTACAAATGGGGAAACTGAGGTCAGAGATGGTAAGTGACTTACCCAAAGTCACACAACTAGTAAGTGTCTGAGACAGGATTTGAACCTAGATGCTACAGCATGCAGCCTCTGACAAAGCTTCTATAGTTCATGGGACAGAGAAATCAGGAGGAAACCCCCTGGGTGATGCTGGTCTCGACTGTCTCCCCCAACCCCAGTCCCATCTTGAGATCATATAGAAGGGTGTAGGCCCCTTCCCAGACACGGATGAGGGAACAGCAATTCAGAAAATATTTATCAACCCCAGCCTTGTGGGTAGATTGTGGTGGAGACGTTACTGAGAGACTAGAATGTGTGGGTAGCGGCACTTCAAACATGTGACTTGAGACCCGGCTAGAGCATTTTAGATGATGGGAATGGTGGGGTTCTCAGCCTCCGAACCCAAGGAGAAGGAACCTTTAGAGAGAGGGCTGGGTTTCATGCCTAGCTTGACTAAGATGGGGAGGATCTCCAAAGGGCATTTCTGCCTCCCAGAGGCTAGGATCTTGGAGAGAAAAGAGGCTGACCTCCCTCCAGTGATGCTCCAAGGCCAGAGTGGGTCGGTGTGAGCCTCCCTACAGCCGATGCTCGGGTGGGGTTAAGCAGGACACCCGTGTCAGAGCCTCTGGGAAAGAAAGAACCATCCTGGGGAAGCCAGTGAATTTGGAGTTTGGAAAAAAGCACAAAATTCTTGTTGTTCCTACTTAAGAGTTGAAAGGGACTTGGGAGGCACTCACTCCCCCTCCTTCATCGTCTAGATGAGGCTGGGAAATAGGACACTCCTCTGGTGGACATTCAAATCCTCCCTAATCTCACCATGGCCTATTTTTTCCCAAGCTGAATGTGCCTCTTTGTGCCAGTGTGGTCTACATCCCACCTCCTCCTTCCGTGTTTTTGCTCAGGCTGTGCCCCCTGCCTCTTGGAATCCAAACTCCCTTTGAGGCTCAGCTAGAGGGCCAACTCCTCCCAGAGGCTTTCCTGGCTTCCCCCAGTTGTTAATGCTTTCTCCCATCCCATCACTGTAACCCTATCTTTACTTAGTTGGGAACCCTATCTTTACTTTATTACATCACTTGTAGAATGTAACATGCATAGTATGGTGGACGGATCACTGGACTTGACCTCAGGAAGACCTGGGTTCCAATTCTGCCCTGAACTCTTACTGGCTTTGTGACCCTGGGCAAGTCACTTCACCCTGCTTGCCTCAGTTTCCTCTTCTGTAAAAAGAGCTGGAGAAGGAAATGGCAAATACTCCAGTATCTCTGCCAAGAAAATCACAAATGGGGTTAGAGTCAGACACAGCTGAACAATACACATCAAATATGGAGATTAAAAAAAGGAGAATCCCTTCTTGAATGAGGAAAAATAGAGGAACATCTTTTCAATCCTCTTGATAGGAAATGGAGACATTAACTTGAAATAGGTTTGGAAAGAGCTGTGATCGATCGGTGTGATTAGAAGTATGGAGGAAGTCTAAGGGAAGCTCTAAGTCTTGGGAAGCAGGACTGCCAAGATGACCCTTATCTGTGACCCCCCAGAATTGACTGTGGCACTTCTCTAGGTCCCTGTCCCTCCTCGTCATTGCTTCTGGAGTCCTTTTGTTCCCTATAAGTCTTAAGTCTCATGTAGCCTTAGAACTGCCTGGATCAATGAGAGAAAAAGTTTCTTTATCAAGGCCGGTTCTTCTGCTGCTGTGCCTCACCACTTGTCCTGTAGGAATGCTTATCCACAGGTATAAGGATCAGAAAGAGGTGAAATGATTTCTGCAGGGTCACCCAAATAGCAACAAAAGTGGAATTTGAATACAGGTCTTTCCTGGGTCCAGTCGGTCCCATACCCTTCCCACTCTCCCAACCTAGGAAACAAAATCAAATTGGGATTGTAAACCGCAGAACAACAGCAATAAAACAACCCCAGCTATTAGCAAGAGCCTGCATACAGCAAGCAGAGAATAAATGCTTGGCGATGCATTGATTGACTTGCTTGCCTGTTGCTCCAGGCCTTCATGAAGCCATTGTCAGAGCAGCAGGCTCAGTGACATTGCATGAATCAAGTGGAGGCAAATGGAGGCTGACAAAGTAGTTGATTATGTTGGCTATTATGGAAGGAGAAGTAACATTTGATCCTTCTCCTCTCGATTATTTATCACCCTGCTGTACTTTATCTTTGGCGTCTCCATTTAAATACAGAATACTAGCGCAGCCTTGGCTTACCTGGGTTTGGGGTATGGGTGGATTTTTTTTTTAAGTAACTCAAAGCACACCACGTAAAATGTCATTTATCATCCTCTGAGATTTCTTATTAGAAAATTGTTTTCTGGCCCTGCATACAAATGTCCACCAGCATTTTAGAAGCTTCTACAGAGATTCTGTTTGTTTCTTCATGAATTACTACTCATAGCATAGGGCCATTTCAACCGATAATCCATTCTTTCTCTTAGTGATTACCTTACTAGCCTGAAACATAAAAGAAAATGGTGAATATCCATCTCCCAAGTCTGCGACCTTCCTCTGTGTATTTAAAACTCCAACTGTGACAGGTCCTGGGCTGGGTTCTAGTCATACAGAAGCAAAGAGGAAGAAGGCCTTGCCCTGAAGGAGCTTCCATTCTGCTGTGGAGCAGGGGAAGGGAGGGAGGGTGCAGGCTCAAGCTACCTGTGCAGAAAAGCAACTATATACAAAAGAAGATAATTTGGGGAGCAGTGGAGCCCCCAGTGCCTGGAGCTGGAGGGAAGGTCTCTTGTAGGAGGGTAAGGAAGCTAAGAACCAACGGTGAGGAGAGAAAGTCTGGCTGAGCCACTGAGCAGGAGAAAGGGAGCTGCATACATATTAATATGTATTTTAAGTCTAGAAGGATAAACCTGAACCAGGTGATGAAAGATTTTAGATAGCAACAAAACGTCTGGATTTATCCTGAGGAACAGAGAGCCACTTACGGATCTTGAGCTGGAGAGTGTCTGTGTCTTCTGTCTCTTAACATAAAATCATGACTGCCTCTAATGGGCTCCCAGTTGTGACTGTTCCCTCCCTCTCAAATTACCTTGTTTTACCTCTCTATGTACCTAAGGGGGTTGGATTAGACAGCTTCTAAGACCCCTTCTAGCTCTAAATATCTATGTTATATATTCCCCCCTCCTCTACCACCCTTACCAATAGATTATTAACTCTCTAGATTGGGATATCTTTTGTTTACAGTGAAATAAGTAGATATTTTGCACAAAGCATCCTTCTGGTTTAAGAGATCAGGTAAGATACCAACCCCGTTGGTGGGAGGCAAAAAACTCTACTCCAAAGCTGATGCTGAGGACTCCACAGTAGGGAAGGGGAGAAAAATAGCAAGGAGGGGGCCAATGAATCATCCCACCATCTATCTGGAAACTTCTTATTTTAAATCATTATTGGTCCTAGCTAGGTGTTAAGCTCTGTTGTGTTAGTCAAGCATTCGATAATAACTCATCCAATCCATACTTTATTAAATAAGTTTTTTGAGTGCCTACCTGGTGCCAGGCACTATGTTCATCATTAGAGATGCAAAGTCAAAAATGAAATATTCCTATTCTCAAGTTTATGTTCGATCCTATTTTTATATTTCTAAAAGAAAAAGTCCTGTAAGCACCCTCTAAATTTGGCAACCTGGGTCAAATTGTACATTGTTCCACCCTAGTTCTGTGACTTGTTCCCCTGGAAACAGTCTTTTACATACAACAAGTGCCTAATAAATGTTTGTTGAATTGAAATGTTAGTCTTTTTATAGAAAACATTCCCTCATACAGACACCAAACATCATTTGTGTTATCTCTAGGAGAGAAGAGAAATGCATGAGCATATGCCACATTAGCCACATGTGGTCCATATCCCGAAGCAAGGAACAACCACTAGTGACGCCAATGTTTAAGGGCGCCTTGCTTTTGACAAAGATTTCTCTTTGAAATATCACAGCTCAAAAACCAAAAAAGAAAAAAGAAAAGGAAAAAAATCACAGTCTAGTGGAAGAATTATTGTGAGAATAAGAGGATTTGAATGCTGACCCTAATACTGGCTTATTACTTATTTGAGCTAACACACAATCATTCTTCATAGATGATATACATAGATGACAATTCTTAAACATTGGGAGAAAGTGCTGGACTTTGAGTTAGGGAGACCCATGGTCCAATTTCACATCTAACACTTAGTCAGGGCGGCTAGGTAGCACAGTGGATAGAGCACCAGCCCTGGAGTCAGGAGTACCTGAACTCAAATCCGGCCTCAGACATTTAATAATTACCTAGTCATGTGGCCTTGGGCAAGTCACTTAACCCCATTTGCCTTGCAAAAACCTTAAAAAATAACAAAAATAACAAAAATAAAAATAAAGTATACTGTCTGTGTAATCTTAGGGAGATTGCTTCCATTCTCTGGACCTCAGTTTCCCCTTCTGTAAAATGAGGGGAACAGACTAAATGAGCCATGAGCTGCCTTCCAGGTCTAGGTCTGTGACCCTATGTGTGATCATAGGTAAGTCATTTCTACTCTCTGGACCTCAGTTTCCCCTTCTGTAAAATGAGGGGTTCAGATTAAATAGCCTCTGAGGTTCCTTCCATCTCAAGATCAATGATCAGGAGATCAGTGGTTTTCAGTGTAGGAACTCCCAGTATGACAATTCTCACCCAAACCAATAACCTCCTCTTCTCCCCCTTCCTCATAGAATTAGTGTCTTAGCATGTTGCCCAAGACTTAGTATGTCTCCCAAGGTTACATAGCTAGAAATTTCCAAGAAAGGATTTAACCAGGCTGCCGTGCCCAGCACCTTAATCACCATCCCAAGCTGCAAATTCAGTCATTATAGACTAGGTGTAATTCTGTTCTGAAGAATAATTGCCCATTAATTTAAATAAAGAAGCTCTATCTTTCTGAGAGAGCCATTAGAGAAAAATATCGACTGAAGGAGGGCCCCAACCACTTCATGATCCTTCAGGATCCTGCCTCCACCTCTGCCCTCCCTAGGGTCTAGTTGAAAGATTCATCTGTCCCCTACCAGCGCTGGGGAATGGACTCCCTGAACTGCCCTCAAGGCCTTTTGTATCTGGCTACGTCTGCTAGCACTCACGCTCCAGTGACAGAGCTTCAGAGCTGGACGAGGATGAGCATCGGAGGCCGAGTCACACCTCCTAGAAATACAAACCAACTTGGCCAAATCACAAAGGACTGAAATAGGACAAGGTACCCTGCCTTCCATAAAGGTCATGGTTGACATAGAAATATAAGCCCAGCCTTAACTTACACCTTTAGTACCTTCTCTAGTCTGGTGTCAGAGGTCCCCATCTTAGGGGATAAAGAGCTCTCTTGGAATCAGGGAGCTATGAGTTCAAATCTCACCTCTGACTGTGTAAGTCAACTTCTCTCTCAATGATCTAGGAAGCTCCTGAAGACTCTAAGTCATAGAACAGGTGCTCATCTATAGTGGCAGAGAGTGGGGAACTACCAGGCCTTCAGGCTAATGGTCATCCACCATTCACCTTTCTCATTATTGGATTGATTTGTCTTTTCATTTTTTATACCCTTATAGACATATAATATATATATATTCATATTATAGGTACGTAATATATATGTTTATATGCAAATATATATCCTTCCCCTTTTAGGGACGAGGGTCATTTAGTTTCTTAATGAATGTCAACTTAACTTAATTGAGGGTCAATTTAACTTCCCCTAAGACCATATGAGCTTAATAGTTTTAGAGTCAATATGTATTGAGTGGCCCCATGAAAATCTAAGCTGTCTATCTGTACCAGGGAGGAGTTTCCTCACCTGGGATTCCCCATGCCAATGAAATCACAATCCAATCCCTATGCCTATCCCTGGTCTTGGATCACTGTGATTACAGATAGGAAAAGGTAGAAGTGAACATTCTTTCTCTCATTTTCTTACATGTGATTTTCATTACAAGTGTTAGGGTTTGGAGATGGTTGACTTTGATTTTCTTTAAGCAATTGATCATTTGTGGCAGATGATTTGGGCTCTGTGCTTTCAGCCATTCTTTAAGACAGAGAAGACCAGGGAATGAGCTCTTCTCACAAGCCCTCCCCGAACGTTGGGTCGGTGAGTTCATCCTTTGGCCCTGACACCACCTCATCCCACTTGGAAAAAAGCAGTTGTTAGCACAGTGGGGAAAGCAGGGCAGCCAAAAAAGCAAAGGAAAGAAGGAAGAATTGGGATAATAAGAGAAATTATGGCTAGCATTTCTAGAGCACTTTTAAGATTTACAAAAACTGTCATTTAGACACATACACATACATAATTTATTCATATCTATATATGTGTCTATGTTAGTGTGTATGTGTATTGGAAAAAATGTACCCATCCCCTGTTTTGTAGAAGTGGAGGCCTATGGGTGTAAAACTGTGCATACACTGTCAGTTCGCATCAAGGATTAGTTCTGCTGAACTGATCCCCTTCCCCCCATGTTTCTGTTTTTTATTTTTTGCTGAAGGGATGGATGGCTTTCTGGGGTGGGGGAAGGAGAAAAGCTATGAGTTCAAATCCAGTCTCAGATCCTTAGCTGAGTGACCCTAAACAAGTCATTTCTTTTATGTCTACCTCAGGTTCCTCAATTGTGACAAATACTTGTAAAAATACTTTGCAGATCTGAAAGTGCTATAAAAGGCCAGCTATGATAATATAGCCTTGTGCAATAGGGAAAATATTGTTTGGGCATCAGAGTGTAAGAGTTCGAATTCTTTTTCTGCCTCTAGCTCCTGGGGGACTTTGGTAAGTTATCTGCTCTCTGTGAGCCTCAGTTTCCTCATCTGTAAAAACAAAGAGTTGGAGTTCATTGGTCCTTTAGGATCACACACTAAATGGTACAGTAAATGCCATGGGCTCTGCCCCATTCGGAGGTGGTGCTATCAGTTTATTAACATCATAACCCAAAAACATCAATCAAAGGAGAAAATCTGGGCTCATAGCTCATAGCCCTCCACAGGAGGCCAACATGGCAGCAGACATTTAAACATCATGAATAACCATTAAAGCAGCTGGCATTAACAGAGCCCACATTAAGGCTTGCAAAGTATTTCCATTTTCTTTGATTCTCTGAAAAAAAAAACCTGTGAGATCACAGTGGAGGAAAGGGGGAAAAAGCATTTATTAGTCACCCGTGTGCTAAGCTGATCACAAATCTGGTCTCATGTGATCCTCACAACAACCCTGGGACGTAGGTGCAATTAAGATCCCCATTTAAAAGTGAAGGAAAATGAGGCAGACCGGTTAAGTGACTTGCCCAGGGTCACAGGGTAAGTAACTGAGATTGGATTTGAATTCAGGTCTTCCACCTAGCTACCTCTTAGTCATGGTCAAGTCATTTTTGACAAGCACCTACTATGGCCTAAGAAAGACGCTGGGCTGAGTGCTGGGAGTACAAGAAAAGAAAAAGAAAAAAACAGTCCCTGCTCCCAGAGGAGTGTAATGGGAGATAACATGCAAATAGTTAAGGAACAAACAATTAGAAAGGAAGGGTTAAGATTAGCATTTTACAAATAAGGAAACTGAGGCAGGCAGGTTAAGCGACTTACTCAGAGTCACACAACCAGACTTTGGGGAAAGATCCCAGTCATCCTTCTAGCCCCCCAAGCCTTCTCTGAAAAAGGCAATAAGGAACCTCAGTGGGGATATCTGGAAGGTGGCAACCACTGCAAACACCAAATCCTCTCTACCATCTTGCTTTGTTCCCTAGCTGGGATGCCCATCTCACGTCTCCTCTGCATCTATGGGTACTTCAGGTTCTCTTTTTCTCCCTCTCACTCGACATTGAATTTTACTGAGGCCGGGTCCGGTGAGCTCTGCATAGGAGCTAAATTTTAAAGGGAACAATCTGCCAGCTCCTGGGGCGGCCTCAAGCACTTGACCTAATTCTGCTCAGGCCAGGGGTCTGGGGGAGGGAGAGGGGGAAGAAAGTGGGTCCCAACTCTTGTTTGAGAATGAGGCCCACTGTTTACATCTGCTAACTGCAAGGCTACAGGTTCAGCCCATTGCGAGAAGCTTTTTCCTAGGTCTTCGAACCCAGACTAGTTGGTATTTATTTAGTATTTTTACTGTGGCTACTTCTGTTTGTCTCCTAAGCCCTTGGGAGAATAGGGACAGATTCATTCTTTGCTTCTGCATTGGTCTGGTTCAGTACACAGTAGATGTTTAATAAATGGACGCTCCCTATCATGAATTTAGCCTGGTTTTTCTTATGAGAAGCTCATCTCTGCCTTCCAGTAACTTCCATTCTTTAGTCTCTCTCTCCCCCCGTAACAGGCCTAAAGGTCCTTGAAGGTAGTTCTTCTGTGTCCCCTCAGCTTCTCTTCAGGCCTGAGGTATACCTACCTAGCCTGAGGCAAATGGAGATTTGTTCCAGGGTGCTAATGTCCAAGGGGAAGGGATGCTTCATCTCCAGGAGCAGATGCTTCATCTCCTGGGGAATTGCTGTCTCTATCCTCCCCTTCGGGGTCCTCCCTTGGTCTGTACTGACACCCTTCCACCCTTCCTCTCAAAGTCCTACCATTTCATAAGCCTCTCTCAGGGCCCACCCTCACCTCCAGCCTCCATGGAGGTGATGGCTAGACTCCCCAAGGGAATCGTTTCTGTTATATCTGACTCTTCATGACCCAATTAGGTATTTTCTTGGCAGGGACACTGGAGTGGTTTGCCTTTCCTTCTCCAACTCATTTGACAGATGAGGAAACTGAGGCAAAGTGTTAAATGACTTGCCCACAGTCACACAGTAAGTGTCTGAGACTGGATTTGAACTCACATATTCCTGATTCTAGGGCTGGCACTCTATCCATTGTGCCACCTAGCTACCCTGGGTGAGACTGTGACTTCCACTAAGGCTCCTGCAATCACACAGCTCCTGGAACAGGGTGAACACTTAATAAATACCTATTGATCTAATGATTAAGACTGTCTTCTCCACTACTGCCCTCCCCCCTCCTGCCTGTTTTTTGCTTCCGTTAAAACACTCTCGTTTCCTTCCACTCGTCCTGGCATGACATGAGATCGACCACATCCCTATCACCTCTCTCTTTCTAAAATGCAGATGCTTCCACAGGAGCTCTGATCAGCTGAGGACAGTGAAACTCTTTGGGATGCTATGCCATGCTCTTATAGAAACTAAAATAATGTTAACTTTTTTTAGCAGTTACATAGTTTTGTTGATTAATGGGATCCTAGATGTAGTGCTGGATGAGGTCAAGTCTGAACTTTTCATTTCCAGGAAACTGAATAAAGAAACTAAATGGCTTGCCCAGGGTCATACAATTAAAACATATTGGGTTTATAATTGATAAATGTTGGGATCCTTGACGCTTGAGCTATTGATTTTTTGAATCTGAGTAAAGAAATTTACATTTGTCCCTCTTCAGTTCCATCTTGTAGGTTCGGCCCACCATTCCAGTCTGATTTGCAATCCTGATTCTGCCACCACGGTGCTAGCTACCTCTGCCAGCCTTAAGTCTTCAGAGTCATAGGTAAGCATATATTTGGTGCCTAATTAATGACTTCAGAGCCATTATTTAAACATCACATACAACAGAACTAAGGGCAATCCAATGAGACAATAGAATGTCTGGCTAAGACACCGATCCATTCACTCCTTTCGGCAAAGATCATTTAACCTACTGTTAATCCCCCTTGATGTAGAAGCTTCCATCGTTCTCCTCTACATCTCAACACGTAGATAATGAGAGACTTTATGCAATATTTTGCCAAAATGTGCCCAAGATATCTATTGCCCAGTTTTCTGATAACCTGATTGAAAAGGTTGAGAGAATTAAGGGACAGTTCATGGTAGATAGAAACAGCTTCGAGGAGAAGAGTCTTAAAGCTCGGAAGACTGTGGAAAGGAGATGGGGCCATCCTAGATGGGAGCCAAGTTTTGGAGGTGGGAATGAGTCCACCATGTTCTAGGAATAGTGAAAGGACCAGTAGCCCTGGAGTACGGGGCTTTTACTGAGAAGAAACAGAATATAGGGAAAGCAAATCAGATTCAGACCATGGAGGACCTGGTGTGTCAGATTAAGGAATTTAAATATTATCAGCAAATAAAGGGAAATAGCATGGGACAGTGGAAAGGAGGGGGAACTGTATTTGGAGTTGGCAGTCTTGGGTTCAAATTTTAGCATAGATATTGACTATTTCTGTAATACCCTTTACCTCTGACCCTCAGTTTCTTCTTCTGAAAATGAGTGAAGTCCTGCCCATCATACCAACACAAATTAATATGTTCTGCAAATTCTAGCCTCTAAAAGGTTGGCAACTTGCCCAGGATTATATCTACTAATGACTATCAGGGGCAGAACTAGAACCCAGATCTTTATGGTCATTCTAGTCCCCTGTCTTTGAAGGTTACTGATAATTTTCCCTTCTCCATTGGGTCTCCAAACAAAACTTGTGAATGCTAAGTATTTTGTACCCATATTACAGATGAAGAAAATGGACCTCAGAGAGGGGAAAGTAGCATAGTAATGGCATCTGGGGGTGAGATTCAAACTCAGATGTCGCCAACCACCAGAGCTAACATTTTTTCCACCAAGCCAGGAGATGTGTCCCCTTTGACAATTACTCTATCTTAGAGCACCAGTTTTGGGGTCAGAAGGACCTGAGTTCAAATCTAGACTCAGACACCTGATACTAGTTGAATGACTTTGGGCGAGTCACTTAACCCCATTGCCTCACCAAAAAAAAAACAAAAAATGATTGCTTGGCAATCACCCTGTCAAGTGACACTTATAGGCCCCCTCTTAGGACTAAGATGTTAAAGGCATAAAATAAAAATACAAAAAAACCAAATTCTACCAAAATTCAGCTAGCTGAATAGTTTTACAAACAAGTAGCAGACTCCAGGTCAGGAAACCCAGGTGCTAGGCTGGTTTTTCAAAGCCCCGGAACGAGCCCACCAGCTTCCGTCCCTTCCTTTCTGCTCCTTCACTCTCTCCATGAAAAAACCCTCTCAGGAAGAAGAGAAGGATGATTAAAAAGAAGGAAAAGCATTCATGAGAAAAATGCAATCTAGGGAGCCAGGCAGGGCCTGCGGAGCCGGAAGAGGGGAAGCTGATTAAACTGGGATGGAGAAGGCAGAGGAGCCAAGCATCATTCCCCCCCCCCCAACCTTCCCTGGGAGTGGTGGCACAACTGCCCCATGCTTTCAGAGTCCCCAGCAGAGAGTGTTGGCCAAAGCCAGAGGGACCCCAGAGCTGATGGGGCCTCATGCATGGGGAGTAGGTATAGATTCAGAGTCTGAGGTCCAGGATTCAAATCCTGCCTCCATCACTTACTCCTAGTATAGCCTGGGGTATGTCATTTGCTCACTGTGAAATGAAGGTCTAGATGACCTCTAAGGTCCTTTCCAGCCCTATAGCTGCTCTCCTCTAGCCCTGTTTCTTCACCCTTACAATGAGAGGGTCTAGATCTGGGCTCCTGTATTACCATAGAGATTTTAGGGAAAGGCAGGGGCAGCCCCATCTCAAGGGTTCAGCTAGCAGCCTCTAGAGTCCCTAAGGATGGACAGACATGTCTGTCTCCTTGGCAGACAGTGAGGCCATGCCACAATGCCCACCTAGCTCTTCTCCTGCCCTTTGTAGGCAGCTCTCCACCCCTCCCCAAAGAATTCTCTGCCCACTAGTCACTTGTCATGGTGACATCCCTGCCAGCTACTTTCAGAAAGGCCGGAGCTGGGAGCCAGGATGAATGGCTGTTTGGGGAGCCGAGATGGGCATAGAAGGACCACAGGGCAGGGCCTGCCGGGCAGCCTCCTCTCCTGGCTCAGCATGACCAGATCAGCAACTAATGGATGATTGTTCTCTGAGTAACCATGGAGAATGGCCTCCCAGCCCCAGTGTTGCCTCGCTGCGTATTCCAGGAACAGATACTATCCTGGGGCTCAAAAGGGAAAGGTGAGTTAGTTATGGTCAGGGGAAAAGGGGAAATGGCCTGAATGGGCAAAATCAGTTTTAAAAGGGAAGTTTCTTGAAATGAGACAAGAGCATTGGTCTGGTTCGCTTCTCCACTTTGCCATTGCCTGATGGTGTGACCTTGGCAGGCTCACCTCCCTCTACCTCGGCTTCTTCCTCTTTCAAAGGAGGGGGTTGGAATGGACAGTAAGGTGTGAGATGGCTAGTGCCACCTAAGGAGTCCCTAATGTGGCACCTCCAGACCATCCTGAGGGCTAGCGGCAATCCCTGTCACAAGAGGGGATTGGCCTTGGTGGTTTTTCAGACTCTTCCCCATTCAAGACCAGAAGCCTTCTATGGGCATGACTGCCCCCATTTGCTGATGAATTGGCCAGAGCTGAAAGAAACCCTTGAGGCCACTGAGTTCAAACCGCCCCCCCCCATTTTATAGATGGAAATGTCAGACTCAGAGAGGGAAGTGACTTTCCCAGAGTCACCTAGGCAGCTAGTAGAACTGAGATTTGAAGGCAAAGCACAGGTAGGCTTAGCTCTGGCAAGGATCTCAGAGGGCTCTCAATTTACACATGGGGAAACTGAGACTGGAGTGAAGCACCTTGCCCAAGGTCACCCAGGGAGCCATTGACAGAGCTGGAATTCAAAGCCAGGCACCCCTGACTCCAGACCCCATCTCTGCCTGGTACCCTCATTCTGGGTATCCAAAGGAGAAAACCCTTGAGCCCAGAGATACTTCTAGAAAAGGCAGTTGTGGGTATGGGTGTGGGTAGGGAGGAGGAGGGTGAGGGCGGCTCCAGGAGACTGCCACTTGGAGCCCACCCATGCCAGTATTGTGGGGGCAGAGGGCCAATCCCAACTCCACAAGGGGCTTTGATTGATTAGTTGAAGTGGGGAGAAGTTGGGTTTGGAGGCTGGCTCAGTGGACCCTGCTGCCCCCTGCTGGCCAGAACCCATCCTACCTGCTACCAGGCTTCTTGGAGCCAGAGATGGAGCAGTTTTAATTCTCCTAAAAGATTAGACAGACTTAGACTTGGTGTAGGGCTTCAAATAGCAAACTTCTCTGGGGAGAGGGCCTGGGCTTTGGCCTCAGAAGCTCAGAAGCCCTGGGTTCCCACCCTCCCTCCCTGTGACTCTGGGCTCACCTTTCTGGATTTCACCTTCCCTGTTTTTCAGTTAAGGAGAAAGAGTACAGAATGAACAACAGATCTCCCACACAGATCTAGAAAACACACTAGACCAAGTCCCCATTGTGAAACATTTTTTCAAAGCATTCACAGAGAGATTTTCCAAGCCTAGGTTAGCTCAGGGAGACAATCAGGGAGGTCTGCAGACTCCAGGGTGGCCGTTATGCTCTCAGGCACTTGCACCAAGATAGGAGGAGGTTCCAGCCCATACAACACTGTGCATAATGAGGGAAGAGGTGCCAACCAACAGTTCTATTGATCATTTCTCAGATCCCTGTCGCAAATCCAGAGTGGAATGAGGAGGGGTCCTACACCTGAGGATGATGGTAGAGCAGGTGTAGACCCTGAGCTATGTATAGGAGCAAGTTCAGTAGTTGGATGACTCTGACCCCAGGACCCATCTGCAGGAGGCAGGAATCTCAGACCAAAGGAGAGTCTTTAGTTCTGTCCCTCAGAACCAGCCACTGATAGCGGTCAAGTCCAGCATCAGTCTACTGGAACTCCAACCACAGCAAACCCCAACATGTGCTGCTCTGACAGATCCTGGTCAGATCAGTAAGGTGGTGCTCAGACTTTGCCCGGGACAATGCCTCTTCAGGAGCATTGAAAACTTATAAGTCTCCTGCTTGTACTGTATCTGATATCGTGTTCAAACTTCAATACCCCAAGAAAACAACAGAAGGACCCAAGAGGACAAAAGCTCAGTCCAAATATTTCCTCCAGAAGTACATGGGACATAGCCCTAACATAAAACCCAAAGTCAGGAGATGGTTTGGAAAAATAAACAGCAACAACAAAAGCAACCTTTACAATAAGATCAAAAGGAAAGCAAGAATGACTATTGATGTTACTACTCATTATTTAATGCTAGAAATATTAGATAACTCAATAATGCAAGAAAAGAAATTAGGGAATAAACTGAGGCAAAAAAGGAAATAAAATTACCACTTTTGTGGATAATATAATGATTTACTTAAGAAATTCCTAAAGATTCAACTAAAAAATAATTAAAACCCTAGAAAACATAGGAATAAATGGCTATTTCCTCAAGTATTATTCAGGCAGTATTATTCAGGCAGAACTCCCTCTGGGGATTCTGTAAATTTTCAATATCAGCTCATTAATTAAGAGCTAGAAGAGGCCTTAGATGCCATATAGTTCCACTCTTTTATTTTTTATTTTGTTTTGTTTTGTTTTGTAAAGCAATGGGGTTAAGTGGCTTGCCCAAGGCCACACAGCTAGGTCATTATTAAATGTCTGAGGCTGGATTTGAACTCAGGTCCTCCTGACTCCAGGGCCGGTGCTCTATCCACTGTGCCACCTAGACACCCCCCACTCTTTTATTTTTACAGGTGAAAAAATTGAGGTTCATAAAGAAGAAATGACTTGCTTAAGGTCATGCAGTAATTAAGTAGAAGAGGGGTCCTGGGCTTCTTTTCATTTTACTACAGGACAATCACCTCCCTAGGGAGTTTAAACTTTCTTCAATAATGATAACAGTTAACATTAATATTGCCCTTATGTGCCAGCTAGGTATGAAGAAGATAAGAGTGGTGGACCTGGAGTTCAGAAAATTGAGTTTAAATCCAGCCTATCTGGGTGACCTTGGGCAAATCATTTAACCTTCTTTGCCTCAGTTTCTTCATCTGTAAAATGAGCTGGAGAAGGAAATGGCAAACCACTAGCTGTGGCACCGTGGGCAAGTCAACTTAACCTTCTTTGGAACAATGAGAGAACTAGACTCAGCAGCCTCTGAAGGCCCTTCCAGCTCTAAATCTATGATCTCTAAGTTACAGGGCCTCTATTTCCTCTGATGTAAAACTGCCCAGGTGGTTTCTGTAAGGCCCTGCCCCCAGGACAGGTATACATAGAGATGTTGATTTCTATTGCTTTGTTTAGGCCCTGTCCTTGCTGCTCTCAAGGGCTGGATGATCTCCTTAGGGATAGGACAGGTGTCCTGATGTCCAGGGATGACAGGGGAAAGGCTGGAATGGGGTCATCCTCCAGGGGGTGACCCTTAAACTGGACTCGAGCACAATTCTGAGAGGCAGCCATGAGGAGAGACAGTGTTACAGATGCGGGGTAAAGAGGGAGAGGCTGAGAGATTTTGCACATCGGGGAAGGACAGCCTATGAGGTGCAGAGAAGGGAAAGTCATGGTCCACAGTCACAAAGATAATGTCAGAGGTAAGACTGGAACCCAGGTCTTCCTGCCTCCAAGTCCAGTGTTCTCTCTACCACATCAGGAAGAGAGAAAGGGATGTCATCACCCTTAATACACATTTGAGGAAGTAAACTGGAGTGATCAGTAATCAATCTATCTGGAGGAGCCCGTAGCTGGGATGTCAGTCATCACTCACCACCAGGCTCTAGATTAGATTCAGGACCAGGCCCCTGCTGGCCATCTTCTTCAATCCCATAGAGAGGAGTGTGACTGATGCTGCCAGTGTCTATCAGAGGCATGCCAGATTGTGGGCCATAGCACCCCCCCCCAACCCCAGGCATCCCCGACTGTTTCTACTCCAGCCCAGGAGGCCCCCTGGCCTCCCCTTCCCTTGTCTGGAGCCCTTGTCTCCAGCCCATGACCTGGCTACTTGGCTCAGACAGGATGACGTAGAAGTGGGGAAACCTTCCCACTCAGAGATGCTGTCCCAGTTTACTCATGATTGAAAGTAATTCCTGCAGGAGAGTTGTTTGGTAGCCAGCCTCCAATGAGTGAGGGGCAGTCACATTTTTAGCGGCGGCAGCAAAAATGTTTTTGATGCTAAACTGCAGCTTGGAGGATTCTTATCTTCCTGGTGTCGCAGAGCCCAAGGACTCCCCAGGTCACAGAAGCTAAGTCTGGAACCGTAACAAGATAAATCTTTAGCTCCAATTCAACAGCCGGTTACTAGGCATCTGTTACAGCTCATATCTGCAGCCCTTGGGCATTATTATTTTCTCATTAGTAGGTATTAATATTATCTCATCTGATCCTCCCAGCATCCCTGGGAGCTCAGAGATAGTATCAGCCCCATTGAAGAGTTGAGGAAACTGAGACAAACAAGGCTAAATGATTTGCCCGAGGTTTTGTTCAGCCATGTTCAACTCCTCTTTGTGACTTCACTTGGGGTTTTCTTGGCAGAGATATTAGAGCAATTTACAATTCTCTAGGTCATTTGACAGATGAGGAAACTGAGGCAAGCAGACTGGAGTGACTTGTCTGGGTCACATAGCTGATAATTTGTCACTTCCTTCTCCAACTTATTTGACAGATGTGGAAACTGAGGCAAACAGGGTGAAGTGTCTAAGGCCAGACTTCCTGATGTCAGGCCCAAATCACCATCTTATTGCCTCTTCTCTTTACCTGGCAGTCTATCAGGCCCTGGCGGCAATCGAGCTTTCATTCTCCTAGGGGTAAGCAACATATACACAGTATGATACAGTGGAGAGAGAGAGAGAGAGAGAGAGAGAGAGAGAGAGAGAGAGAGAGAGAGAGAGAGAGAGAGGAAAATCTAGAGGACCTGGGTTCAAATCCCCAACTCTACTACCTTTTTATCTGTGTGACTTGAAAGAAGTCATTTGGAGCCTCAGTTTCCTCATTTGTAAAATGAAGGAGCTAGACCAAATGTCCTCTGAAGTCCTTTCTGGCTCTGAAATCTGTGAACCCACATGGGGGAATGGGGGTACAGACAGCAAGGGATGAAGAAAGGTTTTGTGTGTAGGACCTTGGAGAGAGGTAAGGGATCTAAGAAGCAGAGCTGATGGACGGCACTGCAGATAGCGATAACAGCCCAGGCAAAGGCTCAGAGATGGGAGATGGTTCCTCGTGGATAGGGAGCAGTTTGGTAACTGGAGGTGTTTCTATCAGGATGAGGAATGTAAAATCAGCTTGGAAAACCAGGTTGTAGCCAAACTATGGAGGACTTTAGATGCTAAGCAGAGACTTTTCTCTTTTTCTAGAAGCCATAGGGAGCCAGAGCAGCTTGTTGAGCAGAGGAATGACAGGATTGAAGCTTTTAGAACTCAGAGGCCATCTATCCCAACCCTTTCTTTTTACTGACGAGGCCCCTGGGGACAGTGACTTGACTTTCTTCCCCCTGAACCATCCTGCCTCTAGGTCTGTGTTTTAGTAATCTCAATGTGGCAGCTGTAGGAGGAATGAACCAGAGGCAGAGAGACTAATAAGAAAGCTAATGTGATAGTCTGGCTAAGAAGGGAAGGCCTTAGACACACTGGTGATTTGGAATTACTGGTGACAGTAATTCCAAGAATTTAGAAAGCCTTTCTTTCTTCAAGTATTTCATAAATGAGCTCACTTATCCCTGACAATGTCCTCAGTGGATTTGAGTTCATTTATTAAGTGCCTCCTGTATACGTACTACTGAACCAGGTACTGAAGTTCTGAGGTAATGATGAAAATACAAGAGCTGTGTTCAAGGAGGATGTGAACAGAAGAAATGATAGAAGGTAATTCGAGAACAAAGACCAAGGACTATTCCCTTTAATTTAGGAAAAAATAAACCTGACATTGTCTGATCTTACTATCTCTTATACTTGATGTTTCTTCCTTAAGGACATGGTTTCTCTCTCATCGCACTCAATTTGGATCAATGTACAACATGGAAACAATGGAAAGACTACCAGACTGCCTTCTGGGGGGGGGGGAGCAAGAATGGGGAAAAATTGTAAAAACTCAAAATAAATACAGTCTTTATAATTCAAAAAAAAAAGGTAACTTGAGGAGCAAGAAAAGGGTAGTCATCTCAGAGGAGGTGTCCCCAAGCTGAACTTTGGAGAACTGGATAGAAGGTAGCTTTTATAAGCCCCTTTTTAGAACTAGTAAAACCAAGATCTTAGAGGTGAGTGGACTTGCCCAGATAATTTCACTGAACATAACAAAACCGAAACTAGACCATCCAACTCCCCATGAAGGCGTCTTTCCATTCTCTAGACCATGGGTGTCCAACCTTGTAAGCTCTTCTGGTCACGTTGCCCAACGAAAACTGCTCAAGGGCCACATATGGAATTTAATATTTATGCCATAAAAATGCTCACTCTGGTCTAGTTGCCATGGAAAAACCTCTACAAAATTTGTAGGACAGTCTCTGTCTCCCCCCCACCCTGCCTGCCCCTCCCACTTCAAGTCTGAGGGTTTAGCCTAATCCTGGGTCATTATCAGAAGGAAACAGACTTGACAGAAGATGTGGGTGGCAGGCCTGGCAAGGGCCCCAAAGGGGGGAAAAGAGATAAAGGGGAAATGGAGAGGCTGAGGAGAGTTGTCTCCCTATGCCCTTGAGGCCAGCAGCCAACCCTTGGGAGGACCTCTAGAAGGCAGGGCCTTCTCAAGGATTCTAGGGCCTGAGGTAGAAAAAGGCCCCCTTCGGGTGGAGTTTCCCTCTCTGGAGTTACAAGAACAGTCAGATGGCACTCTCCATGGACTGGTCCAAGGACCCCGAAGCCCACCAGCTGGGCAGCAGCCCCTCCCCAAGCAGACAGGAGGAATAACAGAATTATCTCTCTTCCCCCAGCCCAGGATGGAGGCCATTGCCAAGTTTGATTTCAACGCCTCTGGAGAGGATGAACTAAGTTTTCATACAGGAGATGTTCTGAAGGTAAGACACAGAACCCCAGGACACACATTTTTTTAGCTTCTTAGAGGAAGAACAGTCCGAGTCATCAGCCCAACACTGGATGGCTATGCCCATTAGGCGCTGCGCCATTTTCCTCTAAGAATGAGTTTGATGAATGAACAAAAACAGCCCAGGATGGCAATCGAACTCTGATTCATTGCAAGTTTGGTCTGGGAGAACAGAGAATAAAACTCATCTTCCTTTTCCCATATGGGCATGGAATGTTGAATAGACTGAAAGTTTCAGTCCCTAAGCCCTGGTCTGTCAGCTTTTTACTTTATTATGAAGAGGAGTTCTACTGTGAGGAATATTTTGAGAAATAATTTTAAAGGGGGCAAGAGATTAAAAGTGTCCATAAAACATTGCAAAGTCAGTTAAATGCAGGACAGTTTCATAGAATAAGTAGATGAGGTGTGGTCGAATAAACCCCATGACCTCAGAGTCTGTTTTAGGGGATTTTTGCTTCAGCTCTTAGAGTGGGAGTGAGATGCTTTCTTGGCTAATAGAAAAAGGGAACCCTCAGAATTTTGATCTAGAAGAGATATTGGGGATTATCTAGTCCCAGCCTCATTTTGCGGAGGAGTCAGAGAAAGGAAGTCACCTCCCCAAGGCCTTCTGATTAGTGGTCATGGCCAAACTCAATGACCCATGGCTCCAATGGGTCACAGCCTGACCAGGCCTTGGGCCAGCTTCAGCAGTTGCCACAGACAGATGCTCAGTAATTCAGCTGGTCAACCACTGTCTAAAGATGGACCAAATGGTGACCACAAGGGAAAAAGAGCCAATTCAAGGCCTTGCCATCAGCAGCCTCTAGACTTGCCCTTCCTGCTAGTGGGAGGGAGGTGTCTTGGCTGGTCCATGGATGTCAGCCTGCCTCCAGACCTCCCTGAGCTTGCGTTCTGCTGATTCCCCAGCACTGTCCTCCCTCTTTCATTAGGGCTTCCCTTCCAGCATCCTTGTCCTATCCTCCTTCCATTCCCCCAAAACTCAGGCTTCGAGACTTCCATGTGGCCTTTCCTACTCCCCCAAGAAGCATCTCTCACTCTGGATCTATAGCCCGGGGAGCTACCTTCTCAGAGAAAGGGAAAGGGTCTTGTCAGTAGAAGCCCAGTCACTGGAGACCCATCAGAGAAGGACAAACAGCCCGGGGTCTCCTAGGAAAGGGTGCTGGATCTGGAGTCACAAAAACCTGGGTTCAAAACTTGCCTAGCCCTCTTCCTAGCTGTGTTACCCTGGGCAAGTCAGTCTACTCACTAAGCCTCAGCTTGCTTATGGGTAAAATGAGTATAAAAATACTTGTAGGATCTACCCCGAAACGTTATTGTGGGATTCCTAACAGAATGCATGTGAGGGGCCTCACAAAGCTGGAAACATCATTATGTTGTTGTCACTGTGGGTACTGCTCATCCTTTGTATTCAAAGAGGACCAAGAATGTTTTGACTTAATGTGATTTGGATTTAGGTGAAGTGGAGCTGTGCAAAGTGGGTGGGGGGGGTGCGGGGGGTGCCCCCCTTACCCCACCTCTGGTTTATTGCCTAGTTGGGTCTCCCAGTATAAACACTCTTTCTTGATTCTTGGAAATCATATCAAAGGATTTGTTATTTTCTCTTCCTTTCTCTCTCTCTTTCTCTCTCTCTCTCTCTCTCTCTCTCTCTCTCCCTCCCTCCCTCCCTCCCTCCCTCCCTCCCCCCTTTTCTTTCTCTCTGTCTCTCCCTCTTTCTGTTTCTCTCTCTCTTTCTGTCTCTGTGTCTCTCCCTCTTCCCTTCTCCCCTTCTCTTCCTCTCATTCCTCCTCCCTCTTCTCCTCTTCCCACCCCTCTTCCTCCTTCTTTTTCTTCTTCTTCCTCTATCGGCTTTGCTAGTAATGCTAATTTCACAGAATGTGTGGAAATGGCACAGCTGTGAATAGCCTTATTCCAGTCAGCCTTGGGAACACAAGAGTGAGCAGAATTGACCCTTGCACCAAACTCTGCTAAACGCCACACGGATGTGATAACATTCACAGTAATAATTTATCAGGGGAGGGAGTGCAGCTAGTGGAAGAATGTGGATTTGGAGCCAGAAGATTTGGGTTCAAATTCTTCTCTGCACACACTACCTATGTGGCTGTGGACAGGTCAATCCACCCTTCTGGACCCCAGTTTCCTCCTCTATAAAATAAGAGGTTTGAGGGGCAGCTAGATGACACAGTGGATAGGGCACTGGCCCTGGAGTCAGGAGGACCTGACTTCAAATACAACCCCAGATGCTTCATAATTGCCTAGCTGCATGGCCTTGGGCAAATCACTTAACCCTATTACCTTAAATAAATTTTAAAAAATTTAAAATAAAAAAGTTGGACTGAATGATTTCTAAGGTCCCTTGTAGCTCTCATACTTTAAGCCTGTGAACCCCTGGGAATTGATAAAATCAGCAAGAGAGTACAGAGAGAAGAGAAGAGAAGAGAGCCCCAAGGCAGAGAAGGATGTGCACACTGTTTTTGCTTTACACATTTAATCTCAACATGCTTCTTCCCATCATGCCTCGAGGCAGACTTAGTAGGACTTTTAGAAGTTCATTGGGGAAAAAAATTAAAAAGAAGTTCAGTGGAGAGAACAGTCTGTGGAGCCTGAGGAGCTGAGTTCAAATTCTGCCTCTGACATTTACTATCTGAGTGGCCTTGGGCAAGTCACTTCCCTTCCCTGGGCCTCAGGTTGTCCATCTGGAATATGAATGAGTTCAACTGTTTGTTCTTTAAAGTCTCTTCTGACTGAGTCCAAGATCCTGGGTCTTCAGGATCCACCCAGCCTTCCATGACGCCTCTCTCTTTCCACACCCACTCTCTTCCCTTTGCCTTAGAAGGTAACAAACATTCATTAAGCACCTGCAGTATGCCAGAATTTTGCTACGTGCAAATAGCTTTTCATTTGATTCTAGAAGGTTATGGTTTTATAAAGATGAAGATGCAGTAAACCTCAGGTTCTTTGACATCACTCACTTACCCTGAACTCTCTGCTGGCTCTCAGGTAATGGGTGTAGAAGATAAGAAAGCCAAACTGATGGGGAGATGAGAACAGGAAACAGGAGGCCCCTTGCCACAGTGATAGAAGGAAACCACCATGCACCATACCCTCAACCCAGACTCAGAAAGGAAAGGAATGAAAGACTGACTCTAGCACAGCCTGAATGGCCTGCCAAGGAACTGAGCTGGAAAACCAAGCTCCCAGTCCTTCAAGTGTTGGGCTACCAAAGTAGATTAGGGGAAAGTCAGAACAAAAGGCCTGCAAAGTCCTCTGGCAGAAAGAAGGAGCAAGATGAGGTGTGGTGGACCTCTAAAATTTGCACCCTAGGGCAGAGACCCAGTTGCCTACCCTGGTGATGGCTCTGCATCTTCCTACCCACATGACGTTAGACAAGTCCCCAACTTCCCCATTTGTAAAATGAGGAGGTCAGCCTGCAACATCTTCAAGGTCCCTCCTTAGTTTAAATTTTGTAATCCAGACATGGCCCATGGTTCTAAATTATTTTGTATTACCCTCACTTAACTATGCACAGAACATCAGCTGCCCAGGCTGAACTCCCTGGGCCTGCCCGTGGGGAGGAAGGGATTCTCAGGAGTGAGATGCTCCTGGGTCTTTGATGTGAGCCCAGATCCCTGGCCTTGAATGCTGATTGTCTCTTACAGGTGCTCGGACACGCACACTCTCAGAGACTTGCCAAGGTGTGCAAGGCCCGGGAAGCTCTTTCATGGTAATTTCTTGAGCTGTCAAAGACAGGACCCATTTTTATTCTCTCAGTCCAATCTATTAAGTTCAAAGCTTCTGCACACAGCATTTTGAGAGAGATTCTGACCCCGTCCTTGCTTCTCTGAGCTGTGGTTTTCCATCACCATCACACCACCCATTTGAAGAGTACTTTATAACTAGGCATCATTTCCAGATACATTCTCCCACTTTGAGCCTCAAAACTGCCCTGAGAGGGAGGGAAAGAAGGATGGGAATAGTCCATTTTTCAGATGAGAAAACACAGAGAGGTCCTAGTCTAGACTCACTTAATGGGAGGTGTGTCAATGCACCCTTCAAGATTTGAGAAGCACTTTCAGTTCATCATCACAACAACCCTGGGAGACGGATGCTTTTATTATTCTCATCTAATAGATGAGGAAACTGAGGCATAAAGAGAGTCAATGATTTGCTCAAGGTCAAATAGCTAAAAAAAAGTTAGATCAGGATTTCAACCAGAGCTTCCTTTTTAACATTTTATTTTTATTTTTTCTCACATGTAAACAAAATTTTTAACATTTATTTTTTTAAATTTTGAGTTCTAAATTTTCTCTGTTCCCTCTCCAGTTCATGAGAAGACAAAAAATTTGATATCAGTGTACAGTCACACAAAACATTTCCACATGAATCATGTTGCAAAAGAAGATTCACATCAAAAGAACTAGAATATTAAAGGTTTTTTAAGTATGTTTTGGGAGAAGCTAAGTGGTGCAATGAATAGAGCACTGATCAGGGAGTCAGGAGGACCTGAGTTCAAATCCAGCCTCAGACACTTATTACTTACTTAGCTGTATGACCTTGGGAAAGTCACTGAACTCCACTGCCTTGCAAAAACAAAAAACAAAAAAGTATGTTTTGAGCTGCTTTTCAACTCCATTAGTTCCTCCATGAGTTCTTTGAGACTGCCTTGGATCATTGTATTGTTGAGAACAGCTATGTCACTCACAGTTGGTCATCATACAATATTGCTGCTGCCCTGTACTGTATATTCAACTGGTTCAGCTCACTTCACTTCATATCAGTTCATATTAGTCTTCTTAGATTTTTCTAAGAGCCTCCTGCTCATTACCACATTCTATCACAATCATAGATCACAACTTGTTCAGCCATTCCTCAATTGATAGTCATAACCTCAATTTCTAAATCTTTGCCACCACCAAATGTACATGTGAATGTTTTCCCTTTTTTATGATCTCAGACCTAGTAGTGTTATTGTTGGAGCAGAGAATATGTTGAGATTTATAGCCCTCTTTTCCGTAATTCCAAATTGTTCTTCAGAATAGTTGGATCAGTTCACAACTCCACCCATTAATGTACCAGTTTTCCCACATCTCCTCCAACATTTGTCATTTTCCTTTTCTATCACATTAGTCAATCTGATAGGTTTGAGGGTGGTACCTTAGAGATGTTTTAATTTGCATTTCTCTAATCAATAGTGATTTTGAGTATTTTTTCATATGATTATAGATAGCTTTGATTTCTTCTCTGAATACTACCAGTTCATATCCTTTCACTATTTCTCAATAGAATGGCTCATATTCTTATAAATTTGACTTCATTGTCTATATATTTGAGAAATGAAGCCTTTATCAAAGAAACTCGCTGTAAAAACAATTTTCCCAGTTTCTTGCTTCCCTTCTAATCTTGGCTATATTGGTTTTGTTTGTGCAATACCATTTTAATTTGATATAATCAAAACTATCAATTTTATATTACCTAATGCTCTTTTTTGGCAACAAATTCTTCCCTTATCCATAAATCTTCCACTCTTCCTTAATTTTC
Source organism: Macrotis lagotis (assembly GCF_037893015.1). Lineage (NCBI taxonomy): Eukaryota > Metazoa > Chordata > Mammalia > Peramelemorphia > Peramelidae > Macrotis > Macrotis lagotis. The sequence continues at coordinate 332,540,492 of NC_133659.1, forward strand.
CATTTGACCTTATTTTAGTTTCTGCCAAATTACTTTTCAATTTTCCCAGAAATTTTTTCAGATAGTGATTTCTTGTCCCAAAATTTTAGATCTTTGCATTTATCTAACACTAGATTGCTATAGTCATTTAATACTGTGTCTTATGTACCCTATCTATTCCACTGACCGACTACTTTATTTCTAGGTTAGTACCAGATTATTTTGATGATGGCCACCATAATAAAATTTGAGACCTGGTACTGCTAAGCCACATTCCTTTCACATTTTCTTTCACTGATTCCTCAAAATAATTTTGTTCTTATTTTTCCTATCTCTGTAAAATATTTTTTTTTTTGGTAATTTGATTGTGGTTGTTTGTCCATCATTCTTGAGGAAGACCATAATGTAAGGGAGGTGATGCCATGATACACATATGAATTGAATATGAGTGTGGGGGGGGTGCAAAGTCACCAGTCTCACTTTCTCCTCAGTAGCTGTCTAGGTCCAGTGGCCAGTAGGAATCAGGACAACTAATGATGGCTCTGCATGTGAGACAGTCAGGATTAAGTGACTTGACCAAGGTCACACAGCTAGTAAGAGTCAAGTGTCTGGGGTTGGATTTAAACTCAAATCCTCCTGACTCCAAGGCCAGTACTCTGCACCATCTAGCTGCTCTTTTGATTGGTATTGTAATTTGATTGGTATGACACTGAATAAGTAAGTTAATTTAGATATTTTATATTGACCCAGTCTACCTAAGCCATGAATAGTTTTCTCTTATTGCTTAGATATGACTTTATTTGTGGGGAAAATGTTTTGTTATTGTATTCATATATAGTTAATTCCTGGTTTGCTTCAGCAGGTAGCCTCCCAAGTATTTTATATGATCTGCAGTTCTTTTAAATGAAATGTTTCTTTCTACCTCTTCCCGCTGGATTTTGTTGGTAATATATGAAATGATTTTCTATCCTGCAATGTTCTTGAAGTTATTATTTCAACTAGTTTTTTAGTTGATACTCTAGGATTCTCTTAAGTAGACCATTATATCATCTTTGTTTCCACATGGCCTATTCTAATTCCTTCGATTTCTTTTTCTTCTCTTTTTGCCATAGCATTTCTATAACAACATTGAATAGCAATGATGGTAATGGATGGCCTTGCTTCACCTCTGATCTTATTTAGAAAGACTTCTAGTTCATCCCCATTACAGATAATGCTAGCTGATGTTTTTAATTTTTTTTTAATTTTTATTTAATTAAGGCAATGAGGTTTGAGTGACTTGCCCAAGGTCACATAGCTAGGCAGTAAATAATATCTGAGGCCAGATTTAAACTCAGGTCCTCCTGACTCCAGGGTCATCCACTACACCACCTAGCTGCCCCTGGCTGATGAATTTAGATGGATAATTGTATTTCATTTTAAGAAAAGCTCCATTGATGCTTTATAGTGTTTTTAAGTGTTGTATTTCATCAAGAATTTCTTCTGCATCTATTGAGGTAATCATATGATTAGTGTTGATTTTGTTATTGACATAGTTAATTATGCTGATAATTATCCTAATATTGAACTAGCCCTGCATCCCTGGTATAATTCTCACCTTTTCATAGTGTCTGATCTTTGAGATGTATTGTTTTAATCTCCTGGCTAATATTTTATTTTAAAATGTCGTACCATTATTCATTAGGGAAATTAGTCTATACTTTTGTCTCTGTGTTTGCTTACATTTGTGTCATATGACCACATTTGTATCATAAAAAGAATTTGGTAAGACTCCTTCTTTGCCCATTTTCCCAAATAGTTTATATAGTGTTGGAATTCATTGTTCTTTAGCAGAATTCATTTGTGAATCCATCTGATCCTGGGGATTTTTTCTTAAGGAGCTCATTTATGTCTTGTTCAATTTCTTTTTCTAAGATATGGTTATTTAAGTATTCTGTTTTCCTCTTCTGTTATTCTGCGCATTTGATTTTTTAAAAATATTCATCCATTTCATTTAGATTGTCAGATTTATTAGTATATAGACTTCTAACACCTCTTGACATGGACCCTTGGAACAACACATAGGAAAATAATTGTCTTTCTATGTCTCCCCAGGGCCATTTGCTTTCTACTGACTCTTCATCACCCACACCCTAGGGAAAAAGAGGGGGCTCTGGGCCTTACTTTGCTCACCCAAACAGCCAGGGCTGACCAGAAGACCAAGCATATGGTTATTGTCCCATAACCTCCCCATTAGCATCCCATAATGGTACCAGGTCCCTCCCAGGATGAGGATTTTATCTCCATAAAGTCATTATTAAAAGCAGGTACAGATGAACTGATTTTTCCCTCTTTAAAAAAAAAAGTCCTATTGTTATTATCATCTTTGATTTTTATCACAGTGGATAGCCCAACCCTGGAGTCAGGAAAACAAGTTCAGATCCAGCCTCAGACACATAATACTTACTAGCTCTGTGACCTTGAGCAAGTCACTTCACCATGATTGGCTCATATCTGGGGTCGTCTCCAGTTGTCTTGGTTCCTATCTGGCCACTGGACCAGAGGAGAAAGTGAGGCTGGTGACTTAGCGCAGCTCTCTGTCCCTTTAATCCAATTCATATGCTTGTCTTGGCATCACCCCCCCCCCTCCGCTGCCATGGTCTTCTTCAACAGCTACAACAATTTACAGGACACTAAGGGGTGAAGTGGGTAGAACAGCAGACTTGGAGTCAGAAAGTCAGATCTTGCTTCAGACACTTTACTAACTGTGTGATTCTGGACAAGTCACTTCAATGTTTCTTTTCCTCAGTTTCCTCATCTGTAAAATGGAGATAAAACAGTAGCCCCTTATTTGCAGAGTTGTTGTGATGATAAAATGAATTTATATACATATAGAGATCTCTGCAAACCTTGAAATATTCTATAAATGCTAGTTATTATATTTCCATTAAATTGTGAGTTCCATGATGGAAGTAATTGTCCTTTACTTCCTTAGAAGGCACTACTAAGTAAATGCTGATTGATTGAATGAAATATAGCCCTTTACTCTTCCCTTCATTTTTAAATAAGAAAAAAAAGTTCAGTAAAGCCAACTCTGTTGGTGTATAGACTATTCCACACCCATAATTCCCCACCTTGACAAAGAAGAAAGGAAGGCTCCTTTTCTCCTTTTCTCTGAGGCCAAGCTTGACCATTCTAATTACATGGTTAATTTTTTTTTCCATCAAACTTTGCAGAATTGTCATATCCCTTTCCCAGGCCCTTCAGGAAGCCTGTCAGCTGCCCCTAACACTCAGAACATTTCTCAGCCCCTCTTTGGGACCCAACAGATGCCTCCCATTCAACCATTCCCTGGCAAATCTCTTCCCTTGAATGATGAGCCCTCTTTTGGCAAAAAGCTGAAAGACCCAGCTGGTCTCTGAATTACCTAAAGATGTTCTCAAGAGTTCTTTGTTTGGTAGTGGGGGAGATGCTGACTTTCACCTTTGGTCAAGAACCAGGGCAGGCCAATAACACAGAGGAGCTATGTTCCCAGGCAGGCCTCGTGGTGTTGTTCAGTCGTTTCAGTCATGTTCAACTCTTCATCACCCCGTCTTGGACCTTTTTTTTTGGAGTAGTTTGTCTTTTCCTTCTCTAGCTCATTTTACAGTGACTTGCCCAGGGTCACACAGTCACAAAGTGTCTGAGACTGATTCCAAGCTTAGTACTCTATGTCACAGCATCACCTAGCTGCCCAGGTAACCCTCACAATTTACTCTAAAGTCTTTCTCAAAGAAGAATTCCAGTAAAAATGATCCTAAGATACCCTGGCCAATTAACTCTCCTGCTCATAAATCCTCAGTGGCTCCCTACCACCTCTAGGAAAAGACATAACCACACTCTTCAGTCTGGTACAGAAGACCTCTATAATCTGGCTCCAACTTTGTCCTAGAAGAGGTCTGTCTGTCCTTTTTCTTCCAGACCCAGCCCAAAGGGTAACTCAGACCCAAAACCAGTGAGTCAGAGGCAACCAGGTCATTCCCAGATGGTGCTTAAGAAAATATCTTTATGCTGGCTATGGCATCCCCAGATGTATCCCCCAGTCCTCTCAGTGATGCTGTTCATTGGCAAGGCCACCGTCTGTAAGAAAAAAACTGTCTCAACCAAAGGGGCCCCATCTCATGAGCCCCCAATTGTTCCCTTACACAAATTACAAGCTCTGGATTTTAGTTCAGACTAGGACTCTGGATGTTTCTTCAATAGTGACAAATCATCTCCCACCTCTGGGAATTTGCATTAAACTGTACTTCAAGAGTGGGGCAGACCTTCCCCAGGACCCCTCTCCAAATTCTTCCTTTGACTCCTGGATCCCCTCCTCCATGGAACCCATCCGGAGTTCCCCTTTCCACCTCATTAATACTACATCTTTTCTCGTTACCCTCTATTTACTTAACTGTGAATAAACTGAATCTCCAAGACACTGTAATCTCCTTGAGATCAGCAACTGTCTCATTATTTTATGATATCTCCAGACTTTTGTTATTATTAATTTGGTGACCCCATCCAATTGCACACTGAAGTGGTGGAGGTTCCTTCTAGCCCTAAACTAGACTCCCAGAAATGAGCTCACCAAGGCCAGGCAGGTGGGGGGGGGGGGGGGGGGTAAGTCTTTATTAAGGACTTACTATAAGCCAGACACAGGGCTAAGTAAACAAATCTCATCTCCTTTGGTGATAGTGTAGATAATTAAGTAAATGCAGAATATCTACAAAGATCAAAAAATAATTTCTGGGGAGAGTCACTAGCCACTATCATTCTACTACTGAGTCTCCCTTTGCCCATCTGTTAACTGGGGGATTTGTCCGAGATGACATCTAAGGTCCTAAGGTTCTTCCAGACTCTGCTTGAGACAAGCTCTGCAGGAAATGGGCTTGGGGCTGAGCTTTGAAGGAAGCCAGGGGATTCTGGGTGGTGGATGGGGCTGAAGATGTGTACATCTGTCATTAGAAATGGCACGGGCAAAGATTTGGAGGCAGGAGATGGGACAGCAGGTATGCAATACAGCAAGTCGGCTAGTCAATCATCTGGATGCTTGGTTCTTTTCCACACAGATTCTCAGCAGCCAAGATGAATGGTTTAAAGCTGAGCTGAAGAGCCAAGAGGGCTACGTACCCAAGAATTTTATAGACATCCGCTTCCCCAGGTAAGTACGATCGACACATCAGACTACCTTCTGAAGTGATGGAGATTGTGTGAGTGTGAAAGAGATAGAGACAGAAACAGACAGACAGAGAGAAGGACTACATATTATATAAAAATATATGTGGATGCTTCTCTCTGGGCAACTATGTGGCACAGTGGGTAGAACACTGAGTCTGGAATCAAGAAGACTTGAGTTCAAATCCTTTCTCCTACAAATTAATATTTGGACAAGTCACTTTACCCTGGTTGTCATCTGTAAAATGAGCTGAAAAGGCAATGGCAAACCACTCCAGTACCTTTGTCAAGAAAACCCTCAAATGGGGTCATTGGAGAGTTGCACCCTACTGAAAAATGAAGCAATTCAATAGATGAATAGCTAGATAATAAATAGATAGATATAGATGATAAAAAGATAATAGGTAGATAAATCACACATAGATGATAGAGAGATCAATAGATAGATGATAGATAGATAGATAGATAGATAGATAGATAGATAGATAGATAGATAGATAGATGAAGAGAGGGGGAGAGAGAGAGGAGAAGAAAAGAAAGAAAGTTTCTCTAACTCAGGTGGCCAGATGACACAGAATCCTAGATCTGGATTCAGAAAGACCCGAGTTCAGAACTGACCTCAACTTCCTAGCTGCTGCCACTTTGGTCAAGTCACCCCCTATTTGCCTCACTTTCCCCAGCTGTATAATGGAAGTAATCATGACATCAGCCTTCCAGGGTTGTGAGAATCAAATGAGACTATTTGTGAAGCGCTTAGTATAAAGGTGTCTGGCACAAGTTTGTTGGTTAATTGGCTGTTTGAAGTCGTGTGTTCTCAGAGGATCAAGCTGAACTCTGCCCATTCCAAGCTCCCTTCTCTTTACAGAGCATCATGGATTGAGAAATGATGGGTTATGTCATAGTTTGGGCCCTGGAGAAAGCAGACCCAGGTTCAAATCCTGTGCTTCTTGGCTTATCATTTGGGTTAATGATTCCTCCTCTTTGAGGCTTGCTTTCACGCAAAAGGATTCTGGGAAAGGGGGGGTTTAACTATTAAAGCAGGAGAGAAATTAATGCTGACATGCCATTTTTCTACAAACACTTGTTATTCCCCTGCCCCTTGCAAAGCCATGAGTAATTACTCTGAAGAGGTCTCTAATTATCTCCTGTTTAAGTCCGTGAATAGCTGCCCTAGAGGTGCCCCTTAGGCTGCGCTGGTTACAGACCAAGAAGCCCCCCTGCTCCTCATGAAGGCCCTGGGGCTTACCTTTTGCTCCTGCCCCAGGGGACACCTCTTCTGTCTCTGCCTCTGTGTCTGTCTATCTCCACCTCTCTAGTTTTCTCTCTCTGTCTCTCTTTCTCTCTCTTCAAATATGACCTTCAACAAATCCTTCCCAGAGCTGTATAAATGCCAGTTATCACCATCAATTATTATTATTATTATTATCAGTATCATTATTGTTGCTCTTATTCCCTCTGCCTTTCAATACACTCATGGGATATAGGCTTAGAGGGGCAGGAAACGACCTAGAAGTTCATCTAAGCCCAACCCTCTCATTTTACAGAATGGGAAACTGAGGCCCAGAGAGAGAAATATGGTTACTCAATGTCATAAAGGCCTGCCTGATCCTAAGAAGAAACGCTTCCCTTGACCCTCCAGGCCCTATTCTCCCCTGTTCTCCTGTATCTTTTATATCCCTCCCAGGAGAGTCCCTTTTATACATCAATCTGGTCAAGTCAGCACAGAGATCTGCACAGTTGAAGTCTAATAAATGTGAATTACTCTGTTCTATCCATCCAATGCTCAGAAATCCCTAGGGACTCTAAAGTCCCTATAGGTGGTATGAGATTTGGGGTCTGAGGGCCTGAGTTGGAACCCTGCCTGGCTCTGTCATAAACTACCTGGGTGACCTTGACCAAGGCTCTTTGTCTCCTCCCAGCAGCCCCTCTCACCCCAAGCCCCTCTTTCTGTCCCTTCTAGCAATGACTCATACCCACATTGGCCCCATTCCATAGACAGTGGATTTCCATGACTCAAGGTTTCCCAACTGGAGAAATCTTTCTTCATGATGGGAAAGAAAAAAGAGGGAGGATTATTCATTTTACTGAGATTTACTCCCTCAAAAGAATGGGAGGATTGGTTTGCTTTCAGAGGAACGGTTTCCTCCAGGCCCTTGGCTCTCTCTGGCCCCTACCCAGGCCCATTTTCCCTCTTCTCCCTCCCTGTGCCCTTCACTTCCCCTTCCTCTTTCTCCTTCTCCTCCTCTTTGTCATTGTCCCTCTGCTTTGTCTCCCCTTTACAGTTGGTTTCATGAGGACATTTCCCGACATGAGGCGGAGAGTTTGCTCATGGGCAAGGACATCGGCTTCTTCATCATCCGAGCCAGCCAGAGTTCCCCTGGGGACTTCTCTATTTCTGTCAGGTACCTGCTTATCAAGGGGGATTGGTCCCCCTCAGAATGCTAGCCCCCCGGCCCAAGGAGACAGCCCTTTGGAAGCTGTGAGACATGGGAACAGATCATGGTGGGGGAGGGGGTATTAGAGGCCTAGGTAGGCAGGGGAGAGCCCGGGACTCCCAGAGATCCCATCTGACCCAGAGTTCAAATTCTGCTATGTCCATACTCACCCTAACAGCAGCAGTCTGGCCATAGGGGGATGGGACTTTGAGGAACAGCACCTCCTGGGAATGTCTATGGAGTCTACCCATCACTTAGTCAATCAACAAGCATTAATGATGGGCTTACAATGAGACTGAGGGAGAGAGTAGCTAGGTGGCGCAGTGGATAGAGCACTGGCCCTGGAGTCAGGAGGACCTGAGTTCAAATTCGACCTCAGACACTTAATAATGACCTAGCTGTGGGGCCTTGGGCAAGTCACTCTTAACTCCATTGCCTTAAATAAATAAAATGTCAGTTAATAAATGAATGAATGAATGAATACAATTAGTCTGAGGGAGCTTCCCTACATGCTTTGGATGGACCTCAAGATGGGGGGAGTTTGAGGTGCCAGATAAAGGGTTGGCTGTAGGCTGGAGGTTCCTGGATTGTTCTGGTCCCAGAGATGCTGTTCAGAGAACCCTGGGATCTGGAACACTGGAATAGACATTAAGCAATTCACCCAGGACCATGCGGGAAGTGAGTGGCCAAGGTGGAATCTGAACTCAGTCCCTGGAACTCCAGCTTCAGATCCGCTTCATCTTGGACCAGCTCTTTTCATTCTTTTTAGGCGGCAGCTTCCTCCTCTCTAAAAAGAGGGACATCAGGCACTGCCTGGCAGAGGAGGTGGCATAGCACGAGGGGACATCCACCAGTTCTGCCGAGCAGCCAGGTTCAGTCGCACTGCCGCTGCTTGCTACCTAGATGATTCTTTCTCTCTGGGTCTCAGTTTTCTTCTCTATAAAATGAAGAAGTTAGACCAGATGGTGTGCAGTCTCCCCCCATTCTAGAGCACTTTGTTCCTGTGATGATTAAGCTAAGTGACTTAAGAAACTGCCTCAGTTTCCTCATCTGGACTAGATTAAACAAGATAGATAATAACTGACAAGTGCTTTAGAAAAACTAGCCACCACCATCATCATCATCATCATCATTATTCTATGGCCTACGAGATCTGTCTCAGTTTATGGTCTTACGAGCCACTGAATACACTATCGGAAATATTAATAGCTTTATCTCTATTAACGAAATCTAAGATCTAAAATCTCTGAAAACATCAACAGCAATAACAACCGGCTTGCTTTAGCACTTAAAATTTTGGAGAGCCTTTTGCATTTTGCGTTGTGTATGGAGAAGTAGATGGAGTCAGGAAGACCTGGGTTCAAAGCTGACTTCAAGCTAGCTCTAGGACCTCAAGCAAGTCCTTTAACCTCTACCTGCCTCAGTTTCTTCCACTGCAAAATGGGGGTGATAATGGCACTACTCCATGTTGTGAGGATTCAACGAGGTACTATCTATAAAATGCTATTAAACTACTAGGTATCACTATTGTTATCGTCATCATCTCATTGTAGTCTCACAATAGTCCTGTGGACAGTCATTACTATTCCCATTTTTCCAGACAAAGAAACTGAGGATGAGAGATTACACGATTTCCATGGTGTCTTAGGTAGGATATGAACCCAGGTCTTTACCAACTCCAAATTCAGTGTTTTATCCGTGACACCCCCAGCTGCCTCCCCATCATGACCTTGAGCCAGGTCAAAACCAGGAGCTGAACAGAAAGATGAGTACTGGCCAATGGCCACAGCATCTGTGGTCAGTCAGTGGTCAAGGACCATAGCATCCACAGTCAGTCAGTGACCAAGAGCCACACTATCTGTGGTCAGTCAGTAGCCAAGGGCCACAGTATCCATGGTCAGTGAGTGATCAAAGACCACAGCATCCGTGGTCAGTCAATAACCAAGGGCCACAGTAATCATGGTCAGTCAGTAGCCAAGGACCACAGCATCCGTGGTCAGTCAGTAACCAAGGGCCACAGTAATCATGGTCAGTCAGTAGCCAAGGGCCGCAGTATCCATGGTCAGTCAGTAGCCAAGGACCACAGTAATCATGGTCAGTCAGTAGCCAAGGGCTGCAGTATCCATGGTCAGTCAGTAGCCAAGGACCACAGCATCCGTGGTCAGTCAGTAACCAAGGGCTACAGTATCCATGGTCAGTCAGTAGCCAAGGGCTGCAGTATCCATGGTCAGTCAGTAGCCAAGGACCACAGCATCCGTGGTCAGTCAGTAACCAAGGGCTACAGTATCCATGGTCAGTCAGTAGCCAAGGACCACAGCATCCGTGGTCAGTCAGTAACCAAGGGCTACAGTATCCATGGTCAGTCAGGTCATTGATCTTGGGCCTTTGAGGACCATATCCAAGTATGCAGACAAGAAGTGAGCTTCCTTCAAGGGCAAGCCGGGCAGACTCAGGTGAATGCTCATTAAGCCCCTCTGATTGGAGGAGCTGGGAGGGGGGACCCTCCTTCCAATTCCACCCCATTTTTCAAACAATTGCTGCTTCATTACTTTTAAGGACTCTAATCACAATCTAGGTTAACAAAGTGCTGCCAATTAGGAGCCCTGCAGAGGTCTGTTTTAATATTATTGTTATGTTGATTGCAAATCATTTCTATTTCCATCCACAGAGAAATGAATTATAATTAGCATAACAACAAACTTCGATCCAACTGTGGGTTTGCCAGAGGGTTTGAATTTAGTCTCATCCCTTAGCAGGTTAAACATTCCCCTTGGAAGTTTGTGTGACATAGAGGTGCTTGAATAAAAATCGAACAAGAAGAAATTGCTCTGTGGTCCTGGACAAGTCTCTGGGCCTCAGTTTCTCCATCTGTGAAAGGAGAAACACAGATTAGTCCCAGCACCATGATCAATCATTGAATTTGTTAAGGGCTTCCTATTATCAGTCAGAATAAAAGACAGAAAAAAGAGCAGGGCCTAACCTCAGGTAGCTTACTCTCTATTAAGAGAAACAATATCCCAGTTCATTTTCTGGGTTTTGTTGTTGTTTTGGTTGGGGTTTTTACAAGGCAATGGGGTTCCGTGACTTGCCCAAGGTCATAAAGCTAGGCAATTATTAAGTGTATGAGTTTGGATTTGAACTCAGGGCCTCCTGAATCCAGGGCTAGTACCACCTAGCTGCCCCCAATTCCTTTTCTTAGCAGATGCTTTGTCCCCCCCAGGTCCAGTGTGAAAGATCACAAACTCCAAATTTGGAATGGTTAATCTAATGAGGTTTGTGTGCCTAGAACAGGGACAAGGGAACCTCCGGGGCCAGGATTTGAAATTCTATGAATTAAATGTTTGGTCACACACGGCGCTCCAATGACAGTATAAATATACAAAGGGCCCTTGGCTGGCCCAGAGAGTCACAGCTGAGCTAAATGGCTTCCAGTTTGGCCATAATAGCAGAGGCAGGTTTGTATAAGGTGCTGGGATGGAAATCAAGATCTGGGTTCAAATCCTTCCTCCAGCACTTACTTGGTAGCTGACCCTGAGCAGCTAGCCCATTCTTAAGTACTTATCTGCTATGTATGTCATCAGGTGCTAGGTGGTCCAGTAGACAGCTCCCTTGACCTGGAGTTCAAATCTGGCCTCACTCGCTTACTGGCTGTGTGACCCTGGGCAAGTCACTTCACCTTGTTTGCTTCTGTTTCCTCAACTGTAAAAGGAAAAGATGGAACCAGATGATTTCTAAGGTCCTAACTCTAGCATCCTACATCCTCTCTGAGTTTCAGTTCCATGGTCAGTAAAATGAGGGCTCCTGTCTTACAGCAAAGCCCCAGAACTGGCCTGGTTGGGAATCCCAGGATGCTGCTTGAAGTCCTAAGCAGAACTTCCAAGGCCAGTTCATCCAGGCCCTGCATTTTACAGTTGGAACCCAGACAAACTTCATTGTTTTGCCCAAGGTCATAGGCCTGGGAAGTTTTGAGGCTGGATTTGAATTCAGGTCTTTCTGATCCCAGTTCTGCTTCCACCATCCCACACTGCCTCTCCTATAACAGGGGAGATGCAGAAGCACTTTGGGTGCCATGAAGACCATTAAATCAATGAGCCAATTATGTATTAATAACTCACACTGAGATAGGATCTGGGTTCTTGAGCTGGGAAGGATCTCAGAAAGTCCACCTCCTTCCAGAGCAGGAAACTGAGGTTCAGGATTGGAAAGTGATTTACCCAAAGCCACTTAAGTAAACTACACAGGGTGGGAGCTCAACCCCAATTCTTGGGAAGGTAACTAGGTAGTGTGCTGGTAAATATTTAACAATCAGCTCTCTGGGGGGAGGGGAGAGGAGTTTCATCTGCATTATTATTACTTTCTTAAGACTAAACAGTAAATCGAGTCCTAAAATGTATTATTTGCCTGTTCCTGAGTGTCGACAACTCACACTGAACATTTAACAATAAATCTCATAAACCTGTGCCGATTCTGGCACACCTCAGATGAAGGGGACTCAAAGTTAAGAAGGTATGGATTTGAATCCTGCCTCAGGTCCTTCCTGACTGTGTGACCCTGGACAAGTCTGTAGACTCCTCTGAGAAGCCTCGGCTTCCTCATTCATCCAGGGGAAAGGAGTGGACTAGACGACCACCCCTCCACCTATGAGCCTAGGACTCACCTGTTCCAGGCAGCTCAGATACACCTTTACTCAGTATCCAGCTGGCCCCAGGATCGAAGATCAAGGGGGAAACTCCCAGGAGCTTTTTTATCTTGACATCAAAAATATCTTTGGCTCCTCCTTCAACTCAAATTCTCGTTCACTCCACCTTACCTACAACTTCAAAACCATCTGCAGTGAGGGCCGGGGAGGGCCGGGGAGGGCCACCTCCCTTTGTCATAGCAGTGCAGTTCCTCATTAATTTGACTGACACTATGATTATGGATGGACCATAAATCCTGGGCAGAACAACTCACCGTGCAGCCTAGAGAGACCCATCTTGAATTTTGTTCTTTTTGTACCTCTCTCTCCTCTTCCTTAGAGCCGATAACCATCCAGGAAGCCGACAGCCCCAAGTCCAGCCTTAGTTCTGGTACTTTATTTCTGAAGGCCTGGGATGAGCCGCTGTAAGCCAGCAATCCAGAACTCCCCTAAGGCCAATCGGGGCTCTTCCCCAGGATGCTAACATCCAGAAGGGCATATATATCCCCTCTCTCCACAGCAGTCCAACTCGCCACCCAGGTTGCTGAGGCTCACCCAGAACTTTGTCAGGGATGCCGAAGGTCCACTCCTTGCTTTAGACTCAGTGCAAACAAGACCTCCACAATTGGCCATTACCTTCCACCTCTCCTTTTCTAAAAGGGAGATGGGTTGGGCTCTATTGGCTAGGCCACAGGGGCCCCGTCCAGCCTTGGTCTAGGGAAGATGGACAGCTTTTCCTGGAATGTATCGTCCCCAGTATTCTCTCCCATCCCTGCCCCTTTGCCTCACTTTGCCCCCGCTGCAAGAATTCCAGGTTTATCTATTTAGATAACTCTGCCCCTGACCTGCAAGCTGGAATTCTCCTGATAATAAAAATGTAGTTATTAATAAATGGGGACCCTTAGATTAGAAATAGCAAATGGATGATCAGAACTGTCTTAGGATAATATCTCCCTCCCACCCCCTGCCATTGCTCCTCTTCTTCCTCCCCCTTCTCCTCCCAAGCATCATAGGAAGCTTAATGAATGCCAGTCTGTCCCATAGGGTTGAAATGGAAGAGCTGCCACCCAAAGGTGAAGTTAATACCAATAAGAGCTGACAACTAGAGAGCTCTTAACAATGTATAAAGCCCTTCCCTTCCGTAGTCTCATTTCAGCCTCACTGCAGCCCTGCCGGACAGCCAAGGTGGGTGGGGTACCCAAGGAAGGGGAAAAGACTCAGTGTCAGTCAAGAAGACCTGGCTCGAGGACCAGATCTAGTATGTGTGACCGACCCCGGATGAACCTTTCTTCTGAACCTCAATTTCATCATCTGCTAAATGGGCATAAACAGGTCGACAACTGGCATTTGTGAACACTCCGTCTCGCCCCTCCAAGCTTTTGTACTCTGATATCTGGGTTGCATTCTCTCTTCCCTTAGCCTTAGAATTCTTGGTTTTCCTCCAAAGTTCAAATTTTACATAAGACCTTTCCCAACTCTACCCACCCAGTGAAGTTGTTAGTTGAGGGGTAGAGTGGTAGAATGGATAGGGCACTGGGCTAGTACTCAAGCCCTGGGTTCAAATCCCTGTGTGACCTGGGACAAGTCACAGCCTCTCCGTGCCTCAGTTTCCATGCCTATAAATGAGAGAATTCAAGTCTATGATTCAATCTATGATTCTCAACCCTGGGAATAAGACCTAGCTGCTCTGCCCTTTGTATTATCCTCTTCTAATCAGGGCTTGTGATGGTTCATGGAGCCTTGGCTCCAGTCCCCCTTCCCCATTTCCAACATGGGGGCTGCCCAGCCTTTCTTTGAAGACCTCCAAGGAGGAGACGCCTCTCAAAAGCAATTTAGGACATCTCTCAACCTTGGGATGTTTCTCCTGACCTCCAGGCCCAAACTGCCTCTCTGCCATTTCCCCCATTCCTTCTAATTCTGCCCTTGGAGTCAAGTGAAGGAAGTCTATTAGACCAGGACTATAGCTTTCATAGGATTCCTGCGCTTGTGGGTTCCTAAGGGATGCTTCCTAAATTGGTCGCAAGGGGGAGACATAGTGCACCGATCACTGGACCTGACCCGGGGAAGACCCAGGTTCAAATGCAGCCTCAAAGACTCAAACTGAGTGACCCTGGGCAAGTCACTCTTTGACTTAGTTTCCTCATCTGTAAAATGGGAATAACCTCCCTGAGTTAAGAAGATCAAATGAGAAAGCACTGTGCAAAAATGCTTTATAAACCTTAAAGAGCTGGATGAATACTAATTATTTTTAACCATTGTACATTCTTGAGGCTAATTAGGGATGATCCTCAAGGGTGAGTCCTCCTACATTTTTGTAGTCAGGCATATAGATCTGGAAGGGACCTTAGAGGTTCTCTAGCGCAGTCCCTCCATTTGACAGAGGGATGAAGGGGGCAAGTTTTCACTCGGGGGTCTTCCTCCCTTGACTCCCAACAAGAAAGGGATTGGATCCTGACTCTGAGCTTCTTTTCTTCCCTTCAATCCTACAGTCTTCAGAATATGTGATGACTGGTGGTCAAGCCCCTGCCCATTTCCCCTTCAGCAATGGGGACCATGATTTTCCATTATTGAGGGACGGGAAGTAGCTCCAATGATGAGCATAGTTTTTCTGACATGAAGTTGAAACCTGCTTCTCTGCCATGTTGCCACCCTGGCTCCCCACCTCCCTCCCAACCAACCAACCGTCTTCCCAGGTTAATCCCTTTCCCCCAGGACGACCCTCTAGATACTTCATATACCAGATGAATTTTGAAACCAGGCCTTTGACCACTCTTTGTCCTCAAGGAGCTCACAGAAGTATTAGCCAGTTGTTGGGATTTATTTTATTGTATTTTATTTTTGTCTGTAGTAGAGATATTGGTTGGAGTGTCCTTGACAGAACCTGGCTTGGAAAATGGCTTTCAGCCGATATAACAGCCCTCCTGTGGCATGGGAGGGAGGATCCTTCCTGCTTTTCCTTCTGGGTGGTGGTCCAGTGGCTGTTCTCATCCTCCCCAGACTGGGCTGGGTCGTGACAAAGATGCTCACAGCTCTCCCCAGCCTCCCTCTCGCATCTCCTGGAGGTGTGATTGTGGGAAGATCTCCTTTTGTAATGACTCCTTTGGGTTCTTCTGGCTCAGGCACGAGGAGGATGTCCAACACTTCAAGGTCATGAGAGACTCCAAGGGCCACTACTTCCTGTGGACAGAGAAATTTCAGTCTCTGAACCAGCTGGTGAATTTCTACCGGACGTCCTCCATCTCAAAGCAGAAACAAATCTACCTGAGGGATGGGAGCCGAGAAGACCAGGTAGCACCCCGGGACACCCTAAGGGGAAGGAGGAAGAGCATCAGGCTTGAGGGTGCCATCTTTACTATAGTAGGGGGTCAGCACTTATGCACCCAGTGTTTTCCAGACAATGAAGTAAATGTTGAATCAAAAACAGAAAGCAAAGAGAAGGAAAGGCCAAAACAATCTCTGCCCTAAAGCGCCTACATTCCAACGGAATATGTAGTACCTTGGTATGGTGGGCGCTTAATAAATGATCACTGAGTGAAGTGAAACTTGACTAGGGAAGACAATGGACCAATAACTAGAAAGATACAAGATGCAAAAGTGTAAAGGAGGAAAACGAGTGAAGGCCATGGGGCTGGGTGGAGCCGGGCGAGCCATAGGACTGGAAAAAAAAAGGGTTTAAGCTGGGTCTTGAAAACAAGAGGCAGAGGAGAAGGAAGAAGGCATAAGGGAGAGCAAAGGTACAGTCAGGACACAGGGAATCACCAACCCTTCCTAGCTTGGATATCCTGAACCAGTCACATCACATCATCTGAGTTTCCTCATCTTTAAATTGAAGACAAAATGGCACAATGGATAGAGAACTAGTCCAGAGATAAAGAAGACCTGAATTCGAGTCCTACTCCCTCTGAGTCTGTTTCCTACTCTGTAAAATGAGGAAGGTTAGACTAAAGGACCTCTAAAATCCCTCCCAGGATCCTATGGCATGACCTCAAAGCTTCCTTAGGAGGAACTCTTAAAATGAGATATGTGTATGTGAGGCATTCTTATTTATAGGTTTAATTATTGTAACCATTTTATGATTAGCTATAAATTAATTTTCAGAGAAAATAGCAGAGGGCCAAGAGGCAGCTCCTAGAAGGAGGCATTGGCTGTTGGAGAAGAGCAGAGCAATAAGGCCAATGGGGAGGGAGATCCACCTGGTCCAGTGGACGAGTAGGGTCCAACCTGAGGAGAAGGTACAAGAGAGTGTGGTCATGAAGGAAATTCCCCCCACTTCAGGTAGAAAGAGACAAGGCAGCTTCAGTTTCCAGAGTTTCAGGTTCCTTGAACCATGATAGAAGGAAAAGAGCAATGACCTTGGAGGCAGAAGACCAGGGTTCAAATCACACCTCTGACTGTCACTGCTTATATATCTATAGACGAGTCACTCCACCTCCTCTGGAGCCTCAGTTTTCTCCTCTGTAAAATGAGAGTTTTGGACCAGATGGTCTCAGAGACCTTTCAGCTCTAGGGCCATGAAACTGGAAATGAATAAAGGCTTTAAATTCCCAAGATGTGTACATGGGTACAAGAGACTTATGCTAGCACCCTGTCCCTCTGATTGATCCAACTGGGACAGAATTGACTAGAAAGTGCTAAAATAAGACCAGAGCCCTAAATCTAGACCTAGGAGGAACCTTCCAAGAGCAGGGTGGGGAGGAGTTGGCATGACCTAGTGCCTAGTCTATGAGTGAAGTTTGCCAGACTTGGGAATCTCTCAAGTTCCAAGCAGGCTAAGTATCTGGGATATTTGGAGGTGCCCTTGTGAAAAAGGGGGGGACTAGAATGGATCCCTTTCTGTGAGCCTATTCTAACACCTTCTTCTCCAGAAAGCCACTGGAGGCCTGAACCGTGCTTAGCCCAGTATGTTCTTAATAAATGTTTATTGACTTGCCTTGCATCAGGAAAAGATGGTGCTAGACAAAGTTGGAAGCTGGTGGGAGGAAATGACTCAAGTCACTTTCCCTCTCTGAGCCTCAGTTTCTCCATCTGTAAATTGGAAAACTGTGGACTTGGGAGACATGGGTTCAAATCCCATATTTGCCATTTATCATCTGTATGACCTTGGACAAGCCACTTCCCACTGGGCATTGGTGTTTTCCTGCCCAAAATGAAATGGTTGGACTAGATAGCCTCTGATATTGCCTCCTATAAGGCCTCTGATGTGACCCATGGTTCCCTTTGTTATCTCTTCAGGACCGAAGGGGTGGGAGCCTAGAACAACGGCTCCAGGAAGGACTTCACATCAGTGGAAGTGGTGGAGAAGAGAGCCGGCCTTCAACAAATAGGAAGCTGTTTGATCACCCTCCTGCCCTGCAGTCCCATTATCAGGTGCAGCCGCCACCAGTGTACCAGTCACAACCAGGACCACCACAACCGATGGCTATGATGATGTCCCAGCAGTACCAACAGCAGCAGCAGCAGCAGCAGCAGCGATACCAGCAGCACCATCTTCAGCAGGTACCCTAAGAGAAGGAACCTGGGGTGTGGCGGGGGGACAAAGAGGAGGTGGATGACTTGGGCCAAAGGCTGGTACTGTAACCAAAGGAAAAGGATATCAGACTAAGGTTCATGTTGACCTACTGGGCAACCCTAGGCAAGTTGCTTCATTTCTCTGGCCCTGGCATCCTCATCTGTTCCATGGGAATACCACAGGGATGTTTTGAAGATGAAAGGAGATAAAGTCATGGGCCGATAAGATGTTTTCCCACTATTAAGTAACGAGAAAGAAAGAAGAGTAAGATGCAGTGGATATCCTTGGTCCAGTGGGTACGCTCTGCAGAGGGCTCTTTAACCCAAGCCAGAATTAGCTTTGGTGGCTGCCACCCTTCCCAGTGTCTAAGACAAAGAGTTAGGGTTCTGGGAAGCTCATCTTGGGGCATGTCCTCCCAAGCTGGGCAAGCTTCTGGTGGTCTTCTGAGGGTGAAAAGAGAAAGGGAAAAGGGAAGATGTCCAAGAACCAGTTAGGATGAAAACCATTTGTCCATGAGAGGTATGGGAGACTTGTGGCCAAGGAGGCCTATGTCCAAAGACAAGGAGAGGGCTCAAGTGAGTGAGGCCATGCCCTTGACCTTCAGGTCACTTGGAAAGAAGCTTGGTGGCCTCTTGCTTGGATTCACATCATCCAAGGTCTCCCCCCCATGAAGGAGTTCCAAGTGGCTGAAAGCTGCAGTTTTGGACTTTTAATGTTAGAATTCAGAGATCATCTAGCCCAATTTTACAGATGGGGAAACTGAGGTCCAGAAAAATAAAATAATTTTACCAGAGGTCATACTGGTAATAAAGGTCAGAGCCTGCATTTGAACTCAAATTCAAATCATTCACATTTCTCCAAATACTTTAAGAATTACAAGTTACCTTCCTTACATGGAACAACCACTCTGGGAGGCAGGCCATGCTAATATTATTCATCAGTCCCATTAGAATATTAACTACTATATAAAGAACATTGGATCTTCAGCCAGAGGACTTGAGCAAATTGATTCCCCAGTCTAGGCCTCAGTTTCCCCATCTGTAAAATGAGGAGGTTGACTTATATGGCCTGCAAGGTCCTTTCAGGTCTTAGATCTATCTATCTAGGCCACTATTGCAATAATAATTAACAATAATAATAGTAACCTTTAGTTACAGAGCACTTTAAAATCTATAAAATCTTATATAAAATATAAGATATAAAAATCTATAAAAACTGTTGATGGGAAGGAAGGATAGTGGAAAAGTCACCAGATCATAGAATTAGATCTGGAAAGGAAGTGGACATCATTATATCCAACTTCTTAGTTTTACAAATGAAGAAACTGAGGCCCAAAGGGTTGAAATGGTTTGCCTAGGGTCACACAGGTAGGGAAACATTGAGTC
Source organism: Macrotis lagotis (assembly GCF_037893015.1). Taxonomy (NCBI): domain Eukaryota; kingdom Metazoa; phylum Chordata; class Mammalia; order Peramelemorphia; family Peramelidae; genus Macrotis; species Macrotis lagotis. Next base: position 332,559,653 of record NC_133659.1, read on the forward strand.
CTCTCCAGAGCAGGCCTCTTCCCCCCTAGATGAGAGGGTATTAATGATCTCCCTTCATAGGACCGCCGAGGAGGCAGCCTCGATATCAGCGAAGGGCGCCGGATGAATAGTGAGATGAACGCGGCCCTCATGCATCGGAGACACACAGACCCCGAGCAGCTGCAGATGGTGGGGGTAGGTACCCAAGCAGCCAGAGAAGATGGACCTAAGTGAGCTGGAGGTGGAGAAGGAGGAGGAAGGGATGGAGAAAGGAAGAAAAGACAAAGAGGGACGCAGGGAGAACTGCTCTAGGGAGGTGGGGGTGGAAGCTCATCTCTAAGGACCAGCACTAGGCTTGGTGGGGTAGCAGCAGGGGCCTAAATGAACCATCCTAGGCCTAGAGTCAGCCCTCTTGCCCCCAACTGATGAAGGCAGGAAGATTCAGCCTGTTATCCCCATTTTATATTGTCCAACCTTGCCTTGAACCTGGCCTTGCCTCTACCAGAATAGAGATCAGATAGCAACGGACAGATATAAGCCCCCCATGGGGCATGCCTGCTGGGGACTGCCCCCCAACCCAGTTCCCTGGGCCTGCTCAGGATGATGGAAGGCAGGGGCTTGAGTTGGATAACAGCCCTCCACAGTGTCAGAGTATAGTATCAGGGGCCCTTGGGGCACAAGGAGAAAGGGAAGGCATTCCTCTTTGGGGTCTAGCAGAAAGGACTAATAATTGCCAGTGGAATGGGCAGGCAGTCATAGAAGGTCTTCAGGCAAAGGTTGGGTGACCACTGGGTTGGAGGTGGCTTTGGAGAGGTTCCTTCCCCTTCTGAAATCTGGTGATTCTTAAGCAGGGCCCTAGCCTCAGCCCGTGATTGTGGGGGGCCTGGCAGGCAGGGTCACTTGTCTCCCACTATTGGGGGACCTTGGACCAGCTCATCCAGGACCTGGAGGCACCAACATTCCTCAAAGGAACTTGCTTCCAGTAACACACCCTAGGTGAGGCCTTCCCGCCCTTGGGGCAACATCTTCCAAGGAGACAGCTCATCACCCATCCCTCCTGGCTCCAGGACAGTAACTGGGAGCTCTGTTATTACACGTTGCAGCCAGTTGGTTTCTGTCACTGGAAGAGACTCAGAAGTGACTTAGAGGGATTAGTTGGAGAGCAGAGACTTCTGGGGACTCTCCCTGGCCTTTCAAGTCAATATAGCAAGCTTTTAATAAACACCTACTATGAGCCGGCCACTGTGCTAGGCCCCAGGGGAGGTGGGGGGGACAAAGATAGAAGGGGGATATCCCTGTCTTCATCCTAATGCAGAGGGGCAGCCCCTTCCCTAGGAAGGAGATAGCCCAGTTTAAATAAGATGAGAGCACTGACTTGGGTGGAGGCATCCTACCCAGGAGACTTTGGACAAGTCATTCATGACCCTGGAGTTCTGTTCCTTTATCTGTAGAGTTCGGGGCTGGAGGCTGGATTAGGTGGCCTCTGGGGTCTTTTGTATCTTTAAACCTGAGCTCTTTATCCCAAAATAATCTCAGGAAGAGGAGAATAGTAATAAGGGGAAGGGTCAGGGAAGGCCCCCTAAAGGAAGGAAGGGAGGCCAGGGGCACAGCGTAGAGAAGGCACCATTTGGGGCCTGGAGGTCTGGAGGTCTGGGGGCCCAGGGACAGTGTCTGGAGACTGAATAGCAGGCCAGGCTTCCTTAGCCTGGTCGCAGAAGGTCCTTCTGCTTCAAGTGTTCCTCCTGTGGTTTCAGAAGGTCAAGGAGGCCCTCATGAGGGAGACTGAGGCAAGAATTAGACCAGCCCCTTCCAGCGTACTCAAAATGGAGCTGCCCCCAGGGCTTCAGAGTCCAGCTACCCACCAACCAGGCCTCAGTCAATCAATTAATCTACCTCCTAGCTGCCAGGTACTCTGCTAGGTATTGGGAGTATAAAGAAAAATGGGTGGGGGAGGCCAGTTAGGAGGACCTGAGTTCAAATCTGACCTCAGAAACTTTGTTTCTTTGTTTTTTTGCAAAGCAAAACTTAATCAGAAACTTAATCATTACCTAGCTGGGTGACCTTGGGCAAGTCATTTAATCCCATTGCCTTGCAAAAAAAAAAAAGACAAAATGGCAACAGTCCCAGAACTCAAAAGCGCTTCCAATCTAATGAAACGCTTGTGGTCCTCTTGAGAATGAAGGCCCAACAGCGAACCACCTGACCATGAGTCCCCACTATCCTAGCCCCAAGTAAGGGCCATCCAGGCTCTGCCTGAAGATCTCCACCAATTAGCTCTCAAGCTCCACTTTAAAGTGTTCTAATGTTAAGACCAAAGGCAACATGAGTCATGGAGGCAGGAAGAGTCAAGGTTCAAGTCTAGCCTCTGACACCTTAACCAACTGTCTAATTCCAACCCCTTTTCTAAGACATTGCATTAGGAAAGTCACTGATCTGCATCAAGGGATAGCATTTCCACACTGGGAGTCCCTCAGCTGAACCTTGCTAGGAAGCTCTTCCTCGTGGAGCAGAAATGACTTGCTGGAGGAGAGGTTCAGGGGTGCAGGCAAGCCTCACTTTGCCTTGAATTCTGCCTGGTTCTGTTCTTGGCCTGGTTCCACTCTTCCTGGTTCTGCTCTCTGGCCCTTTGATAAGGAGGAGGGGATGAAGGAGCATGGGAAGCCCCAGATTCACACCTGATCCTTTCTTTCTGCCCCTTTCCCACTTCCCTGCCCCCCACCCCCACTTCACAGAGAGTGCGCTGGGTCCGAGCCCTCTATGACTTTGAGGCTGAGGAAGAAGATGAGCTGGGCTTCTCCACTGGAGACGTGGTAGAGGTCCTGGACAGCTCCAACACATCCTGGTGGACCGGCAGATTGCACAACAGGCTGGGCCTTTTCCCAGCTAACTACGTGGCCCCCCTCCTCCGCTGAAGCCCCTGGAACCCAAGCCTCTGGGCTGCAGTCTGAGCCAGGCAGGGAGGTGGAAGGGCAGAGGCAGAAGATGCACTGTTTTATTACTATAATTTATTGGGGAGCTGACTGATAAATGAGTTAACATAAAAGGCTCCCGGGTGGGGGGTTATTTTTATTCCACTTCCCCTGTCCCACAGGAAGAGAGTGTGGGGGGGGGTCTCTGCTCCTGGGCTTTTCTAAAGAGCAGGAAAGCAGAGACCTCCTCCCCAAAATGGGGGAGCGGTGATATTTGGTCGGGGCAGGTTTCAGCCTGCCATCCACTCCCTGCCTCACCCCAACTCTGCCAGCTGAACCTGCTGAGGTCACAACAGGTACCAGCTCTCTCTTCAGAAGGGGGATGGGTTCTTGGTTGTGCTGGGGGAAGGGCAACGACAAAGGCCTTGGATGGCACCACAAAGCGGGGGTGTGGGGAACAGGGCTCAGGACCTGAAAATCAGGAAGACCCTTTGGACAGACAGTCTGAGGAAGCCTTCTCATAATCATGTTTTTAAATGCAAACAATAAAATACACAGGATCACAAAGGAAACCAGCATCCAAAAATATGTAGATTTTTAAATTCCAAGGTTGAGAAAGTCTGCTCTTATCCAGTCCTCTCATTCTAGAGCCATCATAAGCATCAGGCAGGATATGAACACAGAGCTTCTGATTCTCTTACACTCTATCTCACTGCTTCCCATTTAGAGAAGGAGAAGGAATGAGTCGTAGGCATTTTGCCATGGACATCCTAAGGAAACCCTAGCTTTCCCAGGCCTCTTTTCTAAGTATCTGGTCAACATTGGAACATTGGATCAGTCATTCATCAGGCCCTGGCTGATCCATCCTTGAAGCTACTGTGTAGTTCCCATGTCCTCATTGCCCAGATGGAGAGACTGAGGCACAGTGGGCCAAGCCTCAGGAGATCCAAGGACTTTTCCCAACCCACTTGACCAAGAGTCTTTTTTTTTTCCCTTAGAAGGAGGAGGGTGGATTTTGCAAAGTGCTCTGAGCCCCGAGTACCAACATGAGTGGCATCCCAAGGACATCCCCTCTTTATTTTCTCGGTTTCAGAGGTGCCTATCTCAGTGGCACCAGACGGAGACCCGGGTTCATGTGCAGATCCCCTGAGGAGCAAAGGGGAGTTGTTTGATGGTCTAATTAATATGATACTGTGGTGAGCATTGGGTTTGTGAGGCATCCCTTGGGATGCTCTGTGTGGCCACTAGACCTGCCTCTGTGAAGGGCTTGGCATCACTTGGGAAAGAAAGAATCTGGGAGAACTTGCCTGCTCCCCCAGCTCTGCTCTCCTCCAGAAAATGGCCAAGTAATTTTGAAAACACCTGGGGGAGCAGAAGACAAGTGTTGAAATCTCTGGCAGGAGGGGGGAGGGGGAGGAGCTGCTGGGGACTCCCCTACATGGGTCAACCTGTCCAGCAAGCATTGAGGGCCCTGGGAGGGGGCCTTCAGTGAAGTGGATGAAGGCCCTGGGACAAATATGTCAATGTGGCAATGGGGAAGGTAAAGAATGGGGGAACATTCCTTCTCTCTTTTTCTGTCTTGGTCTACTTCCTGCTAGACCAGCGAAAAGGAGGGGTGGGGAAAAAGAGCACTCTGCCCCAGAAAAATGTTACCCCCCCCCTCCGTGCAATGTGCATTCGGATCGCCATGAGCCGTCGGAGAAAAGGGAAGAAGCAGAATGGGACCAGCAGTGGGTCTAGAGGAAAGATGAGAAAATAGCCGGAAAATGGTGGGGGGGCAGCAGAGGATGAGTGATGAGTGCTCTGCAGCCCTGGGAAAGGGAAGCAATGAAAGGGGGGAAACAGGAGGGGAGAGATTTCAAAAGCTCAGGACACAACTTCAGAGCTCAAAAGAAAAGCAAGGAGGAAGAGGTTAAGTGGATCAGCCAAGGAAAGGAATTTGAAAAGTGAGATGGGGGTGGGGCTGGGCAGTGAGAGAAAGGGAGAGAGAAAAAGAAAGGAGGAGAAAGAGAGAAGGAGAAAGAGAAAGAATGAGAGAAAGGGGAGAAAGTGAGAAAGAAAAAGAGGAGAGAAAGGGGGAGAAAAAGAAAGAATGAGAGGGAAGAGGGAGAAGCAGAAGAAAGGGGGGAGAAGATGAGAAAGAAAAAGAATGAAAAGGGGAAAGGGAGCAGAAGAGAGAAATGGGGAGGATGAGAGAAAAAGGGAGGGAGAAAAGAGAAGTAAAAGAAAGGGAGAAGAAAAGAGGAAGAAGGGAGAAAGAAAGGGAGAGAGAGAAAAGGGGAGAAAGAAAAAGAGAAAGAAAGGAGAGAGGGAGGAAAAGAGAGAAAGGGAAGAAATAATGAGAGAAAGAAAGGGAGAGGGAGAAGAGAGAGAAAAGGGAAAGGATGAGAAAGAAAGGGGGAGAGGGATAAAAAGAGAAGAGAGAAAGGGGAGAGGGAGAGGGAGAGAGGAAAAAGACAGGAGAGAAAGGAGGAGGAGGTTTAAAAATGAGAAATTGCACAATTAGAAAGAGAAATTAGCACAGAAGGTGCAAGGGGGAAGACAGGGGTGGGGAGGCAGAGTGAAGGCAAGGAGCAGGCGGGCACAAAAGAAGAATGAGAAGGGAAGGGAACAAAGGCAGAGAGCCCTTGGAGCTATTTCTGGGCCAAGTCCCTGGAAGAAAACATTACAGTAAATAAAAGTCAAAAGTCACGTTTGGTTGCACAGTGTTTGCAAACCATATGTTTTCAGCAGACCACGCATGGGAAGAAGAGGCTTAGCAGAGAGGCCGAGGCTGAGCTAAGGGAGATTCTGGGGACTGGGCTCTTGCCTTTAAATTAAATTCCCTGAGGCATTACCCAAGAACTCTGGGTTGCTAGCAAGGGGCCCTGGCAGATCATCTTGCCATCCGTGTCCCAGTCAGAGGCTAGAGTGGGCAGGAAAGTGCCAAGCCTGGAGACCAGAAGTGGGGGCTCATGCAGCAATAGATAAAAAAAAAAAGTCCACCTTGCATATTCAAGGCTTCCTGAAGTTTTCCAATGCAGACTTTATGTTGAATTGATTCAAATGCTATTTTTTACAAAAATCTTCTGCTGGGGGTCACACAATTTGAAGGTTCCTAGTGGCTTCACCCCACCTGAGGCTTCCTGGGTTTCCCTTCACAGTCTCACTGAGCTTGGGAGCTTAACAAAGCCTGGACAGCTGGAAGGTCTGGCTTCTTCCATCCAAATCTGTTACTGGAAAGGAACTGGAGGAGCTGAAGGAAGCCTCCTCCCTCTGGAACGGTGCCAGAGCCTTGGGAGGAAGCCCAGCATGCCCAGGGGCAAGTTCATCTGGCCCCTTTCACCAGGAGCCAAAGCAGGCAAGGTGGCACACCTGGGTTCTGTGAAAGGCCTCTGTGCGTGCCTGCAGAGCCGGGAACTTCCAGAGAAAAGATAAGTTCCTGTTGGACCAGTTTGAGATTGGCTCGCAGCTTGCAGAGGCTGCATTGGCAGTTGTATACTTGGCCCAAGCCACTGTCCAGCCACCTGTGGGAGGCCTATTCCTGTCCAAAGTTCATGCCCCAAATCAGAACGGTCCTTCTAGGTGGGGATGCTCAGCCCCTTTTCACAGTAGCCAACCAATCTGATTGTCAAGTCTTCACAAGTGTCCTGCCCCCTCTATACTGAGCCTAAGCCCTGGCAAGTCACTGCCCACCCAGGCAACCCTTTGGGACTCCAACTTGCTCTGGTGGAGGGAGTGTCCTCATTTGGAAGTGCTGTAGCAGTGAAATCACAAGTCTAGACCTTATCCCTAAGAAGGGAGAAAAGAGGACTCGTTCATACTTGAAGGGCCAAATGAAAGGGAGTGGGTGGAATTTATACATCCTTGAGTAGTTGGAAGGGACCAGGGGCCTGATCCACTTTTTAATTTTATTTTAAAATGGTGGTGGTGGTGATGATGATGATGATGATAATAATGTTTGTCCTTCATTTTCAAAGAAGACCGTGACATGGGAGGGTGATACCATGATGTGCATGGTAATTAGATTTGAGTGAATGGGGGCTGTGCTAAGTCACCAGCCTCACTTTCTCCTCCAGAGCCATCTGGGTCCAATGGCCAGGTATGAATCAGGATTCCTGGAGATGGCCCTGGATGGGAGGGAATGGGGTTAAGTGACATGCCCAGGGTCACACAGCTAGTAACTATCTGAGGCTGGATTTGAATTCAGGTCCCCCTGACTTCAGGGCCAGAACTCTGCCCACTATACCATCTAGCAAATACCACTTCTGCCCTCAGGAAGCTTACAGTCTAGTAAGAAACAGATACAAGGACATAAACAACTGTTGCGTGTTTTTTAATAGAGCTGCACAATACTTAGACGGAGTTCTCAAGAGGGAAAGACCAATTCCGGCCATTGGAGAAGGGGCACATTTTCTAAGTTCTTGCTACATACTAACTAGGCTACTGCCTCATAAGGTGAGAAGAGTGAAGTGGCCCCTTCTGTTCTGTTGTTTTCCCATCTCTTTGGGGGATTTTTTGGAAGATATCAAAGAGGTTTGCCATTTCATTCTGCAGCTTATTTGACAGATGAGGAAACTGAGGCAAACTGAGGGTGAAGTGACTTTCCCAGGGTCACACAGGAAGTGTCTGAGACTGGTCCTCTGACTCCACGACCAGCTCTTTATCCCCTTGTGCCACCTAACTGCCCTGAAAACAATCCCTGCCTGCCCTCAAAGGTATTACATTTTACTGTGGGGGAGGGGAGACGCCGATGCACCCAAATAATTAAATACAGAGTATAGAAACAATAAATAGAAATGGGATGCTTTCTTTTGCAAATCTTAAAGGAGTAGTTAAATGCCAGTTAACATCACCATCATCATCATCATCATTGTCATCATTATCATTATCTCTGACTTGGAAGACCAAGGAGTCTCCCAGGAGGTAGTCTTGAGGTACTGAAAAAGCCACTAAATTTCAAATTGACTAGTTACAATCTGCAGCTTCTTAGATAATAACGGTAGCAACGATAGTATCTAGCCAGCATTTATATGACACTTTCAGTTTTGTGAAGCCCTTTATAAATATTATCTTACTTTCTCTTCATGATAATCCACTTAAGAGGCAGGTGTTATTCCCCCCCATTTTACAGATGAGGAAACTGAGGTAGACAGTGGCTCAGTAGCTTACCCAGTCACCTGGCTACTAAATGTCCAAAGAAGGGTGAATTCAGGTTTTCCTGATTCCAAGTCCATCACTCTTACCCACCATATCACCAAGCAAGCCATTGTCCTCGGTTTCCCAATCTGTAAAATTAAGTGGTAGAGCTGGATGATTTCTATGGTCCCTTCTTGCTCTAAATACTATAATATTGTAATGGATGGTGGAAGGGATAGGATTTCATCAGGTGAGGATGTTGGGAATGGGGGGCTGGGAGTGAGTGAACAAATTTGTGGACTCATGAGTTTAACCAGAGTGAGAAAAAGCCAAGTGTTCAAGGGTGGTGAACAGAGTCTGATTCATTTATGTCTAGAAGCCCTCTAAGCACCAGGAACATTAAAATTCTGCCAGAGGAATCCATTCTAAGGGGAATTTTTCATGGAAGCATCACAAAATTAGAATCATGAAATTCTTGAGTGATTTTGAGGCATCCCCTCCCTTTCACCTTATGGGGGGGCAGAGCAGTATCGCAGAGAGAGCATCAATTCACATGGAGTCCAAGGGTCTAAGTTCAAAACCCATCTCTGACATTTTCTGCCGTGTGACCTTAAGTGAATCCCTTCCCCTCTCTGGGTCTCAATTCTCATATCATGGCCTTTTGGAATCCTTCTAGTTCCAAAACCAGGATGTGGATTCTTCCCTCTGGGATTAAATCCAAAAAAGATTAATGCTTGTTCTGCATGCCAACCCTTTAACCATTAGTTAGAGATAACAGGTCAGAAATGGCAACAATGAGCTTGGAGTCAGGAAGACTCAGTTCCCATCCCTCTCTGCCAGTGACAAGCTGTGTGATCCTGGGCAAGTCACTTCATGTCTGTGTTCCTCAGGGATTTTATCCTGGGGTTCACAGGCTATGAACAAATTCAGGGATCTATGAGCTTGGGTGGGAAAAAAATGACACTTATTTCCGTTCATCTAGAATTGTAATTTAGCATTTCCTTCAATTTCTTTTTTGGTTTTTTGCAAGGCAAATGGGGTTAAGTGACTTGCCCGAGGCCACACAGCTAGGTAATTATTAAGTGTCTGAGGCCAGATTTGAACTCAGGCACTCCTGACTCCAAGGCCGGTGCTTTATCCACTACGCCACCTAGCCTCCCCCCATTTCCTTCAATTTTTAAAAATCATTCTGAGGGGCAACTAGGTGGAACAGTGCATAGAGCACCGGCCCTGGAGTCAGTAGGACCTGAGTTCAAATTTGACCTCAGATACTTAATAATTACCTAGCTGTGTGACCATGGACAAGTCACTTAACCCCATTGCCTTGGAAAAAAAAATCATTCTAAGAAGGGACTAGGGGCTTCACCAACCTGCCAGACAGGTCTGGGGCTCATAAAGAGTGAGGGCTATGAGTTAAGTCATAGAGTATGTGATCTGCTTGATTGAGGGACCTTCCAAAGCTTACAGATCCCCATGCAAAGAGGTCACAGATTCTTCCGGGATTCCTGTAAAGACTCGTTACTGGCAAAAAACAGAGGTAAAAAGATGGTACAGCCTCTGAGAAGCTAAACACCAACTCAACTCTTACCAGTAATAGATCAGGTGTGGCCCTACCTGAGGGCCTGAAGCGGCTTACCTGACTTCTTCAGTTCCCATTCAATTGGGAGGATCAGAGAGACCCCATAGCAACATGGACGGCTTCAGGACCATGGATATCTGCAAAGTTAGTTGGACACAAAATAGCAAACAGGAGATGGAAAGCAGAGAGAACTTTGGGGAAGTCATGCTGCCATGAGAGCCAGAAGTCTGGCCTTTGGATGGTGCGTTTCCCGCTCTGTTGCCTTTCAAGAGGAACTAGGGTGTCCGATCCCCAGCCATCCTGAAAGGAGAGCCCACTCTGGACAGTGGAGCCATCAGGGGCAAGAGTGGCCCTTTGGGGAGAGCACTCAGGAGCTAGTGACATCATGTCTTGATTGTTTCCTGGTCTTTTGTTTTTTCCAATTTAATTTGACAATCGAGACAGGTAATTAAATACTTACACAGCCAGGGACCAGGCATCTAAAGACAAAGAAACATCTCTTGCCCTCCAGGAGCTTATGATCTACCAGTTTTATTCATCAAGAGTTGATTTAGGACCATCTGGTGACTTAGTGCAGCCCAAATCCAATTCACATGCTTGTCATGGTATCACTTTCCTGATGTCATGGTCTTCTTTATGAACAAAGGACAAAACATCACCACCTCATTTGTCTTGAGCCAAAAACAACTTTGGCAATTTGTTCAGTGGACAGTTGAAATGGCGCACCACTGCAGGCCGCAAAGGCAGGGACCTGAATCTTCTTTGGAGTGAAGACAATGGAAGGGCTGGGAGACCCTTTAAGGACCCAGGAGTCAGGTTTCTGGGCACATAAGACTGAGCTGTGACTAAGGACAGGTGACTTAGACCTTCTTGAGTGGATACAAGCTGCGGTATTCCATGAACCAAGTAGGAGCTGAGAATATGTTAAATATATCCTTATCCTAAATATGTTTTCCATGATTTCACCTGTATAATAACTATGTTATTGTTTCCCTTATCAATTATTGGGGAAGGGGCTGGAGAGAGAATTTGAAGTTCAAAAACATTTTACATGAATAAGTACATAGAAAAAAAGGAAAGAAAAAGAAAAATATCTTCATGACATATAAGAATTTGAAGAAACTTGTATTTATTAACATGGTTAGAACTTGATGATATGACCAGGCAGCCCCCACAGCCTCTGGAGTCCCTCCTAGCTCTAGATTTATGCCCCTCCAAGCCTCAGTTTCTTTATCTGTAAAATAAGACACTGAATGAAGCACATGCTTTAGAATTATACAAGTCTGTTACCCTGAGGCCCAAGAGTCAAAGGCCCCCCCCCCACACACAAACCCCTTCCATCCACCTTGTGTTTCCTCAAACTCTTAAAACAATCCTTATTCTTTTATAGGGGGCTTCACAGTGGACAAAACAACACTTTTCCCACACACTGTCTCAGTTGATCCTTTGAGGTGGGCTGGGCAGGTGAAATTATCCCCATGTTACAGGTGAAACAAATGAGGTTCAGAGAGGGGCACTGACTGGTTCAAAGTCACCTGATTTTGTCCTCAGATCCCTTAATCCAGAGCTCTTTCCATAACTTCCCTGCTATCTCTCATGCCCAACCCAAAGCAGAAAAAGGGCCAACTGGGCCAGGGGCCAAGTAACCCACACAAGTCCACACTGCTTGGATGGCCTTAGGCCCTCCCGGTGTACCTCTCCAAGAAGCCTTGACTACCCCAAGGTCAGTGTCAGACTCCCAGTAAGTCACTGTCATTGCCAAAGGTTTCCCAGGCTGCCAACTGTTATCAAGTCAGGAATAAACCAGTTATTCTTGGTCATTTTCCAACTTGGGTACCTTTTCTTGACAGGTCCAACTTCCCCCTGGGCATCTGTTACTTAAGTCTGACATCCTACTTCCCCAGCTATGCCCTTATTCCAGAAGTTGCTAGGAGACTGGCATGCAGCCGCTGAGCCCACGTCTAGGGGAATCTCCCATAGTAGGTTCAAATGAGGCTGGAGAGAGCAAAGATATTGGGGTTCAGGGGAGGGATTTATATGCATGTTAGAATCAGCCCTGGGACCCTTGAGGGGATAGCCAAATGGAGCAAGGTTTGTAGAAGGTAAGGCCCTAAATTACTGAAGTATGTGTGTGTGTGTGTTTGTGTGTTTTTAACATAAGAACTAAAATATCAAAATGAGAAAGTCTCAAAGCTTGATAAAATCTCAGAGGCCACTAGGTCCAACTGGTATCCAAACATGATGACTTTTCCCCCCAAGTTTTCTCTTCTACTGAACATCCCTGGACCCCCTACATATCAACCCAATGCTGTTCACCATGCATGCCTTCCTTGGGTCACTTTCCAAAGCCCTTTCTAAAAATGTGTCCCTTAGAGAGGGATTGACCAAGGCAGACCAAGAGCCACAAAACTAGTATTTCCGGGTCAATGCAGCATGCGTTCACGTCTGCGTTCACTTCCGGGGCTAGTGATGGTTCACTTGTGATCTCTGCTGAGTGGGTGGGTTTTATAAAATTCCCAGATCTCTTTCAGCTGACTTTCTAGCTTCCCGCCCCCATCTAGTCCTTAGGGAATTGGTTCTTTCAAACCCCTTGTATAAAATTTGATATTTATCCTGATTCAATTTTGTCCAATTGGATTCAGAGCAGAATTCAAGCCAGTCAGAATCTTTTGGGGTCTGGACTTTGTCACCCAAACCTTTCATTACCCAGCCTCCCTCAGAATTGTGTCATCTGAAAATGTCATAGCATACCATCTACTCTTTTATCCACACTAATGATTTTTAATATTATTTTATATATTATATAAAATATCATGTAGATGATATTAAATGTAATATATATTAAATTTATTCATTTTAAATTTTAAGCTGTGCAAGGCCAAGCACAGATTCCCTGAGGCACTTCTTCCATTCAATCAGTTCCAAATCCATCTAGTCACACAATTGTCTAATTAACTATAACTAGCAATTTTTGGTCCTAGGGAACCACTAAGTAGGGAGACTATTGCTGAGGGCTGAGGGTAGGTGGGTGGAGAGCAGGGTAGATCAGACCAGGGCTCACCTTCCAATCCTGGGGGGAATTTTTCTCTATAGTTCAATGCTAAACTAGTTGCTTCTATATTAGAAAAGATGTGAGAACCCTCTAAATTTTTCTACCCTGGGTCAAACCCTATCAACCACCCTGGTTATGCCCCCCATATCTCACCACCTCTTCCATAAGAAGCCACCTCTTCCATAAGACTTGAATGAGAGAATTTGTCAAATGCCTTGCTAAAATGAAGATAAATTCTCTTGATGATACTACACCGATATAATGAAGTTAGTTTAACATGATTAAACTTCTTTGATGAATCCAGTGTTGGTCCCTTGGGATCACTATTTCCTTTTCCAAATAGTAAAGAATAGGTCTAAGTCTTCCCTCTGTTGGCAAGTCCATTTTTGAGGTAGTAGGGTGTGTGCATGGATGTATGGATGAATTGGATGAATGAATGACCTTTTAAGTATTTTGCATGAACTAAACACCAGAGGTCCAAATTCAAAATTGAGACAGATCCTGTCCCCAAGGCCATTCTAATGTGATAGAGGGGACAACAAGGTAGGAATTTATGAACTTGGAGAATCACAGGGTTGGCAGGAGAACAATGGGCACAACCTTTCCAGAGGTCCTGTTGATCAGGATTGAATTACTTTTCCCAGAACAAGAAGTGGAAAGAGGGTAGAGTGGACAAGACCAGAATGAAGGCAAAGTCACAAGATCCCAGGGAGGAGATGCTAGAGATAGCGTCAGAAGGCCCCTATCTCTGTCCCTTACCTGGACAAGTCAGTTAATATCTCTAAACCAGATTTTTCTATCTTGTAAAAGGGAGGAACTGAACTTGTGATCCGGGTTGATATGACAAAGGTTACCAAATCCCCCCACCTCCACCATAATTGTTTCCCTCAATTCACTGAGGGAGAATAGAAGAAGTGGCAGATTTGGAGTTGGTATTCAAAGGCCCTTTGGCTATCCCTGGATCCAGCTCCCTCATTTTAGGCTTGTGGAGGCCAATCCTATTTCATTCCCAAATTTTTATGCCCAGGGTCTAGTTCACAGAAGTTACATTGTGAATTAAATGGGCTAGGTAGGTCCTCAATGGACCAGTGGTTGGTTTGGCATCAGAATCACCATTTTAGAGCAGGAAGGAATCTCAGTGGCCTTGTCACTGCTTCATCTTTTGGGCAAAGTCACCCCATAGTGCACTAACTGCCTCACTTGCCTGAATTCAGGCCAGAGGGATCCCTTCCCAGCCAGGGATCAGAGATGCTCCAAGGTTGAAATAGACAGGTCAAGGGGCCTGGAGGGAGTCAAGGGTCCAGCCCCCAGGAGGAAGGGATTTCTAAGACATGCAGCAAGACTCTAATAAACAGTCAGATTGCTTACTATCAAAGGGAGGGAAAAAGGAGGAGAGGGAAGAAAAAAAAAGTGGAACTCAAAGTCATACCAAAAAATGAATTGTTTAAGCCTTGCATTTAAGCTGGAACAACAAATAAATAAATAAATAAATAAATAAATGGATGAATAAATAAATAGATAGATAGATAAATAAATAAATAAATAAATAATTTTAAATTTAAAAAAAGACTCCAATAAGCAAGGGGAAAGGGATAGCTGATGGACTCAATAGTCACTCCCAGGGGTGGCTAGGTGGCGCAGTGGATAAAGCACCGGCCTTGGAGTCAGGAGTACCTGGGTTCAAATCCGACCTCAGACACTTAATAATTACCTAGCTGTGTGGCCTTGGGCAAGCCACTTAACCCCATTTGCCTTGCAAAAAAAAAAAAAAGAAAAAATAGTCACTCCCTTCAGCCTTTACCTGCCCTGGTCATCCTAAAGACTTCCCTTTATACCAGGCTGATCAGCAGGGGCTGCAAGAAGGAGGAACTGCAGACATGAGTGACCTTGGGCAAGTATAGAGACATCTCCTCTCTACAATGTGGGGCTAGGTTAGATATGCCTGCCAGGTCCCTCAGTCCTAAACCTCTGAACATCTTGGGCTGGAAACAAGAACAAATCTCAGCCACATGAACAAAAGATGGTCAAAAGTGGGCAGGGAACTTTGTGCATGTGATCCTGAGTCTCACAATGGCCCTGGTAGGCAGGGATTGAGCAAACACCATTGTCCTGGCTTTTCAGGCAAGGATGCTGGAGCATAGTTACGGGAAGTGCCTTGCCCATTGTCTCCCAGGTTCTAAGCATAACTGGTAGAATTTAAACTCAGATCTGCTTGATTTCGGGGGCTTATGGTTGCCATTTTTGCTAGGTTTAAAATTGGATCTTCTTTTTTTCTTAACTCTAGAACAGGCCTTCAGAATTTAGTCCAACACTCTCCTTTTGTAGATGCGGAACCTGAGACTTGTTCAGAGGTGGGGGTGGTGATAATTGACTTGTCCAAAGTCACTCAGGACAGGATCCCAGGATTCCTGCCTCCTATTATCCCAACTACCTCCCTACAAGAGATAACTTGTAAAAGTAGTTTGTAAACTGAAAATTCCTCTATAAACTTTCTATTAGCCTATACATGAGGAAACTGAGGCCCAAAGAGGTTCAGTTATCATTGATTTAGTGAGGGAAATGTATAGGTCCTCTAGTCCAACCACCTCAATTTACAGAAGAAGAAACTGAGGCCCAGATATAGTTAAATTGGTAGCTCTGCCATCTCTCCCTAAGACTGTGATGCCATGGCAAAGCACATCAATTGGATTTGAGTGTGGGGGGGGTATTCACCAGCCTCACTTTCTTCTCCAGAGCCATCTGGGTCCAGTAGATATAAATCAGGACAACTGGAGCTGGCCCTGGATGTAAGGCAATCAATCAGGGTGAAGTGACTTGACCAAGGTCACTCAGCTAGTAAGTAGCAAGTGTCTGAGGTTGAATTTGAACTCCCATTCTCCTGACTCCAAGGCCAGTGCTCTATCCACTGCACCTCCTAACTGCCCCTGTGTTGAGTAGGAAAGCTGTCAATGTGGAAGGCTTCCATATCGCTTATATATTCTCATTATATTCATCTCCAGGTAGTCTATTCTTATGACTGGAATTCAGATATCCCAGGGGGCTATCTGAGACCAGCTTTTCCCTTATTCATTAAGCTGAGTCCTTTCTACCTAGGATGATAGATGGTTAGATGAATGAAACATGAAACGAGGATGGATAGATGGATAGATGGATAAATGAAATATCAATGAATAGATGAATGAATGCATGGAAAGAAGACTAAAAAGATAAATGAAGACTAGATGAATGGATAAATGGATGGGTGGAGAGATGAATAGATTGATGAATGGAGGATGGATAGATGAATAGAAGGGTGAATGGATGGATGAATGGATGGATGAACAAGTAAATAAATGGATGAATAGATGGATGGATAGATGAATAAATGAAAAGATAGAAGATGGATGGATAAAAAACTTTTTATTTAAATGCTGCACAAACCACTGGGGATTCAAATACAAAAGTGAGACAGTTTCTGCTCAGAACATTCTAATGGGGAAGATCACATACATATACAGTAGAGAAATGGTAACCTAGAAAAGAGGTTTTGGGGAACATAGGGGTGATGAGAGGAGCCCCTGAAGCTTTGGTTGGCATACCCTTTCCAGTACCACTGCCAGAGCTAGTTTGAGTATGCTTCCCTGAACTGTGGGGCAAAGCCTGGTCTAAACGAGAGCAGGTAGTAAGAAGAGAGTTGGGGGAGATTGAATATAAGATGAATAAACCTTTACAACCAGGACCCAGGGCAGGAGTCCAAGAGGAGGGAGCCACAGGAAAGGAGGTGTCAGGATCAGAGAAGGAGAGCTAAACTAGATCTCAGAGCTCATCTTGTCCATCCTCCTCATGTTACTCATCAAATCAAAAAGGGTCCGATTTAGCCAAGACCTCACAGCTAGTTTCGGGGTAAGAGCCTGGGGTCTGTCAGTACCAAAGCCTGAACCTGAACCTCTTTTCCCTGAACCACTGGAGGTGAAACCTAGCTGGCTGCTCCTGGATGATAGCCTCTGACCTGGACCACCTAGTGCCACCCTCTATGGCCAGGTCCCCTTCCCCTCCCCAGTTGGGTGACTTCCAATCATTCATAGCCTCACCTGCTCTATTACAAGATAGGCTTGGACTCAAGGCTTCTTGGGTCTCTTCCAGCTCTAAATGGAGGGTTTCTATGACCCTGAGTTCTAAACACTTCCTTTCAGGAAAGATGGGATGTCATTGCCTCTCCAGAGCTATAATGAGATATAAATGTTCTCCAGCAAAGGACGATTTCGCTGGGAGACTCGGAGCACCAAAAGTTTTATAACAGGAGCCTGTGACACTAATTGCTACAAAGGGGGACAACCTCCCCCACCCCCGCCACCAGTGGGAAACTTATTTAAGGCTGTAACATGAGGTGGGCTATTTAGGGAATCAAATTACACAGGAGGGCTTGGGGAAAAAGGAGCATGTGGCGGATGAGCCCAGCTACAATTAATGTTAACTATAAGGTGTCAGCTTTGTCGAACACACACAACCTGAATTGCCGGGACAAGGAAGGAGAAGAGCCAAAGGAAGGGGGTTGGGGGGAGAGGGCAGGCAGTTGAGGGTGGGAGGAGGCTGAGGTGCGGGGTGGGGGGAGCTGTCAGGTGGGGGGAGGCTGAGGGAGGAGGCTGAGGTTGGGGAGAAGCTGGCAGGAGAGGTCCCCTGAGACATGCCACTTCTCTGGAGGGATGCATGACCATCTCAGAGGCAATCAGAACTTGAGATCTTGGGGAGCCCTGGTCCACCCGACTCTGGGTAAACTGGAGATAGGACCAGCTCAAGCAGGGAAGGAACTAGGATTTTATTTTCCTGGAATAGAACTGACTCCCAGGGCTGTAGCCAAGAACACAGTCTGCTTCAGTTGAAAGATGAGAATATAAGCTCCTTGGGGGCAGGGCAGCCAAGATGACAGTCATGAAAGTTCAACAGCTGATCTACTCACAAGGAAAGCAATCAATACTGATATCCTCTGGAAAGGATAATTAGATAGCAATCTGAGTACCCAGAGGAGAATGCAAGCTCTCTGAAGGTAGGCTTCATCTTAGTCCTAATTATGTATACTCAAGTGTCTTGTAAATCATAGGACTTCAATAAACTTTTTTTTTAAATAAAAGAGCTCTGGATTTTATAGAAGACCTACATTCAGCTCTCCCTTCTGTCAAGTTATTAGCTATGTGACCTTGGGCAATTCACTTAACTTTCCTGGATCTCAGTTTCTTTGGGAGAGGGTTGAGATATATTCCAGATATAGACCTATGATCACCCGAGTGTCTCCCTTTCCCTCACATCTTTGTGTGACAGTTGAATGGCCTGGAGTGTGGCAAGTGTGACCCTAGGCAAGTCACTTAGCTTCTGTTTCCTGATCTGTGAAATGGAAAATAGCACCCGCCTCCCAGGGTGGTTGTTAGGATCAAATGAGAGAATATTTGTAAAGTGTTTAGCCCAGAATTCGGTCCAGAGCAAGTGCAATGGGAAAGGTATTGCTATTATTATTACCATCATCATCTTTGAAATGTTGCTGGAGGCAAAAGGACAGGTACAGAATGAGAGAAGTGAAAAGCCCACTGGGATCTGAAAATCTCTGAAAATGAGAGATTCTAGTTTATTCTACAACAGCTGATCCAAATTATGTAAAGGCCTAAGATTGTGTTTAGTCTGCTAGGAAGCTGCTAAGCTGCATTGGCTATGAGGGAGAGAAAGAGACAGAGACAGAGAGGGAAGCAGTAGAGAGATAGGAGAGACAGACAGAGAGAAAAGACAGAGGAGAGAAAAGAAAGAAAGAGAGGGAAAGAGAAGAAGAGAGAGATAGGAGACAGAGACAGAGAGAGATGGGGGAGGGGGGGAGGGAGAGAAAGATGGAGTGAAAGGAAAGGAGAATTGCTTCCCAGTTCTCAAGTATATATTTTAAAACACTAATATGGTAATCAGTCCTCTGGTAGCTTCTATTACTGAAAACACATACGTGCTATAAATTAAAATGGGAAGGCTCATCTGCAGCCCCATGTACTCTGTGGTTGCATTTCTTTTGTGTTTTTCCAAGGGGAGGTCTGCAATGTTGGATGGCATGGGGTTGGCAGTCTCTGGAAACTTCCACTCCCAGAATATAAATGGATTGAACTAAAGAGATGAAATCAATGACCTTTGAGCTTATTTGGTTCAGAAGGCAAGTGAGGCAAGATGGGGCACAGAATCATGGCCTGGACTGGAGGAGACCTTCAAGGTCATTGAATCTGATCCTTATATTTTACAAAGGGAAATGCCGAGGCCCACAGAGGTTCAGTGCCTTCCCAAGGTCCGATGATCAGCAGTAGAAGGGGCAGATTCAAACTCCAATCCTTCTGATCCCATGTTGAATGTTCTGTCAAATCCCTTATGCTTTAGGGGGCTCTTCCTTATTACTAGGAAGAGGGAAAGTATGTAGATCAGCCTTGTCCAGGGCCCTTATCCAGGGGACCCCAAACAATTCAGGTCAACCTGGAAAAAAAGCTGAAAGTCAACTCCCTCTTTTTTACAGGGGTGGAAACTGAGACTGAATTGCCCAAAGTTACACAGGTCCTCTAAATGAGGTAGTGTTCTCCTTTTGTTCCTGGTGAAGAGGACCATCATGGAATTGTTTCGTTATGCATTTGAATTGAATTTGTCTCTTTTGGGATATATTTATAGGTGTCTGTGTTGTTCTCCATGCCCCCACCCCATTTTTGTTGTTCAGAAGTTGGGTCTTCTTTGTATTTTGTTGTATCAGAAGTGTCTGACTTCATAATCCCATTTGGAATTTTATTGGCAAAGATACTGAAATGGTTCACCATTTCCTCCAGTTCAGAAAAGGAAACTGAGGCAAACAAGGGGAAATGACTTGCCCAGGGTAATGCAACTAGCAAGTGTTTATGGCCATACCAGGCTAGACCTAGCTAGTCTTAGTCTGGTTCATAGGAGGTGCACAATAATTGTTGATTGATTTCAACAGGAACTACTTGAGGAAAGAAAGGACAAAGACCAGGTTGGTGCCAACTTTTTATTTGCCCACAGGTGTCTGCCTACCTGCTGGCCTGGTATTGGAGAGGCCCAAAGGGGCCCTGAGGGTGGAAGAAAGCCACCTCAACCACCTCAGCAACAGTTTTCCTTCCTGGTGATAACCCCACTCAGCCCATCCCTTCTTCTCTTCTCTCCTGGCCTACTCATCTGCCAATGGGAAGAAAGAAAAAGCAAATGGATGCTCTGTATTGTCTTATTTTCTTATTAGGACAGCTGTAAGACCCATGAAAGATCACCT
Source organism: Macrotis lagotis (assembly GCF_037893015.1). Lineage (NCBI taxonomy): Eukaryota > Metazoa > Chordata > Mammalia > Peramelemorphia > Peramelidae > Macrotis > Macrotis lagotis. The sequence continues at coordinate 332,579,554 of NC_133659.1, forward strand.
TTTTTTTTAAGTGGCTTGCCCAAGGCCACACAGCTAGGTAATTATTAAGTCTCTGAGGCTGGATTGGAACTCAGGTGCTCCTGATTCCAGGACCAGTGCTCTAACCACTGCACCACCTAGCCACCCCCTGCCCCCAAAGATCACCTTTCATTTCAATTTTGACTATCTCCTCTAATGCAGGGTTCTAAATAAACTGAATTTATTTAATAAATGTCGGTTGAATGCAGTGTGATTGGACAAAGCAGAGCAGTGGGATGGATTAGTTCCTGTCCGCCGATGGGGCAACTAAGGCTCAAGGAGATGGCTCGTCCAAAACAGAATCACAAAAGGTCAAGGTTAAGAAGGAGGGGTGGGGGAGGGGGCATTTCGGATTCCCCATTCCAACATTCTTGGATGAGGACGTTTGCCCTTTGTTCTCAAAGAAGAAGGTGATGCCATGGCATGCAGGTGAACTGGACTTGACAGAGAGGGAGCTGGGCTAAGTCCGCAGGCTCACTCTCTCCTCTGGGAGTCCCCTGGGTCCGGGACCAGGTAGGAATCAGGATGACTGGAGATGGTCCTGGTTGTGCGGCCATCGGGGCGAAGTGACTTGCCCAGGGTCACACAGCTGGGCAGGGCCAAGTGTCTGAAGCTGGATTTGAACTCAGGTCCTGGTGCTCTGCCCCCTGCCATTCTCTACAATGGATCTAGCCTCCCCGCTGAGCGCGTTTTCTGCTTCTTTCCCAAGAAACCTGGGGGATTCCCAGAGGAGGGGCGCTAGCCGGAGCCGGGCAGGCCCCCTCCCCTCCCCTCCCGCTCCGAGGTCCGGGGTCCGCGCCCGGGGCGCCCCGTGGGGTCGGGCCGCGCCGCTGGGCGGGCGAGGCGGCCGGGGGGGCGGAGCTCCCGCCAGGTGAGGCGGGCCCCGCCCGGCCCGCCCCGCGGTGCGCGCCCAGGTGCGCGGCGGCCCCTGGGCCGGGCAGTCCCGGCAGCCGCGGCCCGGCCTCGCCTCGCCTCGCCTCGCGCCCCGGCCCGGCCCGGCCCGCCTCGCGCCCCGGCCCGGCCCGCCCGGCCCGGCCCGGCCGGCCCGCCATGGCCGAGTCCCAGCTGGGCTGCCTGGACGAGGCGCACGTGAACGAGAGGCTGACGGAGGCGCAGGCCGCCTTCCACTACTGCGAGCGGCGGCGCGCGGCGCTGGAGGCGCTGCTGGCCGCGGGGGAGCGCGCCTACCTGCAGCGCCTGGCCCGCGAGCGGCTGCGCGGCTTCCTGGCCGGGCCCGAGCGCGAGGCGCTGCGCGCGGCCTGGCGCCCCTACCGGGCCCCGGAGCCCGCGCGCCGCCGGCCCCAGGCCCGGGCCGCCGCCGCCGCCGAGCCGCCGGCCGCCTCGCTGGCCTACTGGCCCGACCGCTCCGACACCGAGGTGCCCCCGCTGGACCTGGGCTGGGCCGACGCCGGCCGCTCCCGGGGCGCCGGCCGCCTGGCGCTCTTCACGCACCCCCCGAAGGAGGAGGCGGCGCCGCGCCTCAAGGAGGTGGTGCGCACCATGATCCAGCAGGCCCAGAAGGTAGGGCGCCCCCGGCCCGAGCCGAGGGGGAGGGCAGCCGCGGGCGGCCGCCGGGGGGCCCGGCTTGTGCCGCGGCGGGGCCCCGCGTCTCCCCGATGCCCGGGGGCCTTGGCGACCCTGCCGGGCTGGACGTAACCGGACCCCCCTCCCTCCCCCCCACTTCTGCCTCACCTGCTCCGGGTGGGCAGAGCCCCACCCCGGGCCGCTGTGCCCTGTGGCCGAGGGCAGGCTGAGCTGGGAAGCCAGCTGTGGGGGGAGGGGGCCGCTTCTGGTCCGAAGGCTGCCGAGGGTCGGGGCACGGGCTGCTCTTGCCCCGCCACGGGGATCCACCCCGGCCCAGGCCCAGTGACCTGTGGACTTAGCCAGGCTTTCAGGGGAGAAGACCTTGGGAAAAGGCAGGCAGGTGGGGCCCTCGGGGGAATGACCTTTGCCCCCTCTGGGAAGGAAAAGGGGTGAGCTCTGGCCTTGCCACTCAGGGCACCTGCCCAGGATGGACCTGGACCCATTCGCTGTGCTTGGGGTGGCAGTCTTAATTAACTCTTCACTGTCCAGGCAGCTGCTCGGAGGCTTCCTTTTTTGGGGGTTGCATTTACTGCTCCCCCCAACACATATACATTTCTACAGACAGACCTTGGGTTGGAAAGGACTTGAGACATCATGGACTCTGATTCCTTTATTTGCTAGATGCAGAAATTTGATATTAGGGTCCTGGTCCTCACACTTCCAAGCCCAGCATTCCTTTTCATCTTTCACTCTTCCAAGCAAGTCTGACCCTGTCACTCCCTTACTCTATAAACTCCCATAGTTCCCTATTACCTCTATAGTTAAACTATTTCTTTCCCATTCACTTGGCTCCAACCTCCCCTTCCAGCCTTCTTACAAATTCCTCTTCTCCTTGTGCACCACAGTCTACATTTTGGGGGTTCCTCAGACCAACTCGTGCCTTTTCCCCAGATTGGCTTTCATTCCTGAAATATATACTCCCTCCTCTCCTGCACCTTTGGGAATTCCTAGCTTTCTTCCAGAGTGATCCCTGCATAAAGCCTTTTCCTAGTCCTTCCCCCCCCCTTACCTTGTAAACAACTTGTATCTGTCTTTTTCACTTTTTTTCAAGGTAATGGGGTTAAGTGACTTGCCCAAGGTCACATAGTTAATATTAAGTGTCTGAGGTCAGATTTGAACTCAGATCCTCCTGACTCCAGGGCTGGTTCTACACCATCTAGCTACCCCTCATATCTATCTTATATATGACATGCAATCTCTCCTCCTGTGATGAGAACTTGAAAGGGAGGATGAATTCATTTTTTTGTCTTTGTGTCTATGCTGGAGATAATGTGATTTCATTGGGATAGAGATGATGAGGAGGATAATAATGCTTGCCCTTTGTTCTTTTTTTTTTTTTTGCAAGGCAAATGGGGTTAAGTGGCTTGCCCAAAGCCACACAGCTAGGTCATTATTAAGTGTCTGAGGTCGAATTTGAACTCAGGAACTCCTGACTCCAGGGCCCGTGCTCTATCCACTTCGCCACCTAGCCACCCCTTGCCCTTTGTTCTTGAAGAAGACCATGATATATCCATGAGGTCATACCATGACAAGCACATGAATTGAATTTGAGCAAGGGGGGCTGTGCTAAGTCATCAGCCTCATTTTCTCCTCCTGAGCCATCTGGATCCAGTGGCCAGATAGGAATCTGGCGGACTGGAGATGCAAGGAACAGGGTTAAATGACTTGCCCATGGTCACACAGCTAGTTAAGTATCAGAGACTGGATTCAAACTTCCATCCTCCTGACTCCAAGGCCATGCTCTATCCAAAGCACCAACTATCTGGGATAAAGAACTCTCAGATAGAAAAATCATCTTAGAGAGTTATTTGGAGAGAGCTCCTTGGGTCACAGAGAGAGAGAGAGAGTGTGTGTGTGTGTTAGAGACTGTCCTGAGAACTATGCCTCTCCATGTCTGAGAACAGTTTTTTCCCTTGAACTTAGAGGGGGGTGGAGGGCTTGGGAAAGCTCCTCTAGGTCAAGAACAGAGATGACATTGGCACCAAGCCAGCCTTGAGCTAGTTGGGTCTGGTCTTCATGGATTGTGTATTTACCAGGCCATGAACCAGGTCTAGGGTGCCGTGAGAAGATGGCACCAAGTCGGGAATTTAGTTCAGTTCAACACCAGTGCCAGGGCAGGGATGCCAATTCTTTATATTTATTTTTTTGTTTAGCATTTTTATTTCTTTTTTTATTTTTTGCCCCTGGTTACATGCAAAAACATGTTTCAAATTCACTGCCAAAACCTTGATTTCCAAATTCTCTCTCTTCCTCCCACTTCACTCCCCCTCATTGAAAAAGCAAGTTATTTGATATAGTTTAAAAACGTGTAGGCATGAAAAACATTACCACAATAATCATGTTGTAAAAGTAAACATAATTCCCACCCCACTCCCACCAAAAAAAAAAAAGGAGAAATCTCAAGGTAAAATAAAGTGGAAAAAGAATGTATTTCACTCCGTATTCAGATACCAACTCTGACTTTGGGATGGAGAGTATTCTTTATCATAAGTTCTTCAGAATAGTCAGCACTGCTGAGAAAAGGTAGGTCATTCACAGCTGATCATCCTACAATATTGCTGTTACCTTGTATAAGGTACATTTCTCATTGTATCTGTTCATGTAAATGTTTACTGAGAGCATCCTGCTCATTATTTCCCACAACAGAATAGCATTTCATCTCAGTCACATACCACAGTTTGTTTGACCATTCCCCAACTGATGGGCATCCTCTCAATCTCCAGCTCCCTGCCATCAAAAATGAGCTGCAATAAATATCCCTATACATAAAGGTTCTTTTCTAGGGGCACTGATTCTGGAAGGAGGAGGAAAGCATAGGACTCATTCTACTGTTGGTTAAAAACAGTTGCACATTCACTAGATTATTTGTTTCTGAGGGGAGGGAGTTGGGAAGGGAGGATGGAAGAAAATTGTGTCACTTATAAATATGCAACCAAGTATAAATAAATATGTAACAAATGAGTTGAAAAACTTTCATATCATGTAATTGGAAAAATAAAATATTAATTAAGAATACAGTTACAATAGAAATAGACAAAAGTGTCAGCTCATCTCCCATCAGGAGACTGAGATATAAGCTGTGGCATGGGGGAAAGAGCAGTCCATAGAACCAGATGATCCAAAAATCAGTTCCGAATTTTCCACTTACTAGAGGGATGACTCTGGGCAAGTCACTTCCCTTTTCAGTGCCCTCATCTGTAAAATGAAAGAATTGGACTGGAATGATCTCCAGGTCTTTTCCATCACCAAATACTCCTCAATTCAACATGGGTTCAATGCTTATTCTACCAAATCTGCCAACTGGGAGCTCTCTGTACTTTCTACTCTGCCATTCTTCCCTCTGGGGGTTTCCCAGTTATTCAACTGAGCTATTCCTTCTTCCTCTTCACTTGGGGGAAGGGAGTTGCTTGTCTTCATTGTTCCAGCTACTGTAGGGCTGAATATGAGGATGGGGTGGGGTGGTTCAGCATTCCTCCAGTTCTGCCAGACTGAGAGTATCCTTGGCAGCAGTGGTGAAAGGTAAAGGCGAGGGATGAGGCACTGAAAGACTGAGCAGTGGAGCAGAAGGATTTAGGCCTTATTACCAAACTCTTTACCTTTTCCCTACCTAACCACTGCCATTAGGAGATAAGACCATTGTCCTTTCTCCAAGGGAAGGCAGAAGAGATAAGTTTTGAGCTAGTCACTGAGGTCTAGGTAGGGTTGGTGAGGGAATGTGGAAAGACACCCCTCTTTCCCCTTTATAAGCATCATCATAAGCTTGTACAGTCAGGGAATTTAAGATGACAATAGACAAGATAGGTTAAGAGGTTAAGGAGAAGACTCATCTGGATGACTCATCCTTTCTTCTACCAAAAGTTTGATAAAGCCAAAAAGATAATTTTTTTATGAATCAATGTAAAGTCCTGCACTTGGGTTCAAAAAATCAACTACCTAAGTATAAGATAGGGGAAGATGTGTGTAGAACTCCATTGATGTGAAAAAGACTTTGGTTTAGTAGTGTTAGAAATCAAATGGGACCCTATAATGTAAGCCCCATAATAAATTAACCTAGGCTCTTCCTTTTCCCTTTCCATACCACCTTTTCATGACTTATAGTTCATACAATGATTTATACATATTCATCCCCATAGCAATCCTATGAAGCAATTAGCTGGAAGTCACTTAGTTCAATCCCTTCATTTTACAGATGAGGAAACTGAGGCACAGAGTAGTTAAGTCACTTGTCCATAGCCATACAAATACTCAGATTTGAACACAGGTCTTCCTGACTTCAGGCCCATTATTCCTTCTGACTCTCAGCAGCCTAAAATTAAATGGCTTTGCCTAAAATCACATAGGTAGGAAAAATAAGAGTCCCACTGGCTAGATTATATCTGGAGTATTGTAATCAATTCTAGGAGCCACATTTAAAGGAGTACATGGGTGAATTGGAAAAGGATGAAGAGCATATCAAGTGGACTTGAATTTACATCCTTTTAAGAATGATTGAGGATACAAAAGATGGCTAGCATGAACAAAAGAGGGATTAGTAGGAGGTGTGCTTTCCATCTTCTTATAACTGAAGGATTCTCCTAGAGAGGAGAGTTTAGATATATTCCCTCTGACCCCAGAGGGCAGACAATTACAGGTGAAAATTACAGAGAGGAAGATTTGATCAAAGGAATTTTCTAGCAAGCAGAACTTCCCCCCAGTAAATGTGATGAGTGAGCTTCTTGTGAATGGAGTGATTCAAGCAGAATGGCTACTTGAATATCTGGGCGGTTGTGGAGGGGATCTGGTCAGATTGGGGCTAGATAATGTCCACTCCAGGATTAACATGGGTCACCAGAGATTTCTCTGCTCATTTTGGCCAATAGGTCTCTCTATCCATCAGATTACAGAAGTTCTGAACTGAGAGAATCCCCAACTCAAAACTTGAATTGAAGATGGCTGACTATTGTGGACTCCACTGAGTCTTTTCTTTTCCAGGATAAATACAGCCTTCCTGCCCTTCTGCCTTTGGGTGGCCTAATTTCTGGGGGCTGACTGGATAGAGTACTGGACTTAGACATAAGAAGACCTTGGTGTGACTTCTGTCTCAGATATTTTGAAGCTCTTGGACCTGAGCAAACTGATTAACCTTCCTAAGGTTCCCCATCTGTAAAATAAAGGAGTTGAACTAGGTGGCTCCTAGGGGCCCCTTCCAGGCTTAAATCTGGGATCCTGCATAGTTCCAGTGTAGATGGGATATTTTTTTTGACTGAGGTAGTGCTGTCTGGGGAGACTGGGGAAGAGATAGTTGCAAATGGTTCACCTCCCCGTGGGCTGGGATGACTCATGATTTTATAGAGCTTTTATGGTTTAAAAGAGAAAGGCAGCCTCTTATAGTGGACTGTGAACTGGCCTTGGAACCTGGCAGACCTGATGGGGCCTGCCTGGCTGGGTGACCCTGGGCAAGTCCTTTCACTTCTCACCGCCACAGGCAACTCCCAAAGACTGCACATCCCAAACTGGTGCTGATCTGCTTTTCTAGAAGAAGTTTCTCCATCTGGAGGTTGCTCAACCTCTTTGTAATTTTTTTTAAAAATCTTGGAAGTAGAGAATACATGTATATTTATCCCCATTTCTATTAAAATAGAAATAGGTTCAGAGAGTGGAAAGTAATCCAGAGTCACAAAATGGTTTGTTTGCTCTTTGTACTTGAACTGTTGCTATCAGTGGTGGCTGATTAAAAAGTGTGGGCTGGTAAACTCTTTGCAAGGCCAGTGAAATGGAACAAAGCAGCTGGAACAGATTCCAAGTCTGGGTTCTAAAGTTCTAGAACTTCAAAATGGAATATTGAACAATGCAGGCTAGAAGTATTCTTGGAAATCAGGGAGTCCAACCTCTTCATTTTATAAATGAGGAGCCTGAGGCTGAAAGTGTTAATAAATAAATTATTCCTGGTCATATAACTAGTAAACAGCAAAATGAGGATTTGAACTCAAGGCTCCAAACTCCAGATCCAGGACCAAGTTATATAAAGCTCCAACCTGTAGTAGGTGGTAGATCCCAGATTTGAATTTTCGGACACCAGTTGACTCTTAACCATTCACCCCCCCCCTTCTCTCTCTCTCTCTCTCTCTCTCTCTCTCTCTCTCTCCCCCCCCCCTTTAAGATTTTTGCAAGGCAATGAGGTTAAGTGACTTGCCCAAGGTCACACAGCTAGGTCATTAGTAAGTGTCTGAGGTCGGATTTGAACTCAGGTCCTCCTGACTCCAGGGCCGGTGCTCCAGACACTGCTCCACCTAGCTGCCCCCACATATTTCTCTTAAGAGAAGTCACTCACCCCCATCTGGCTCTAGTTGAGGGTGTACCCCCCAATAGGCTATAAGCACAATGAGGGTAGTCACTATGTTTTAGTCTTTGTTGTTCAGTTGTTTTCCATCCAGGATTCTGTATGTCTATATTAACCCAATATAAGTCACCAGAAATTTCTTTGCTCACTCTGGCAGTCATTGACTCTTCTATCCATCAAATTACAGAATTTCTAACTCTTCATGACCCCATTTAGGGATTTCCTGCCAGGGATACTGGAATGGTTTGCCAATTCCTTCTCTAGCTCACTTAATAGGTGAGGAAACTAAGGCAAGAAGATACAATACCCTCCCCCCAGAGAATTCAGGTTATATCCAAGAGTAAGTTTTAGTCCTAGAAATCAAACTGGAAGAGATTCCTTAGGGAAGAAAGAGAACAAACCTTTACTAAGTGCCTACTCTGTTATACTTATAGTATCTCATTTGAGCCACTAACCCCCTCATTTTACAAAAAGAGAAACTGAGGCCTCCAGTAAGTGTTGCTGATGGGCCAGCATGGTCCCACCTTGAGCTAAAACTTCCAGATAATCAGAGATACTCAGGAGTGGAATGTGCAGGGATTGGAGGAAAGCTTAGCCTAAGATCTTCAGTCATTGTCTTGGAGATTCTTTTATTGGGTGGTTGAAGAGACCTTTAAAATAGAGAGATTCAGGCTGGTCCAGATGGCCTCTGAGATCACTGCTGACCCAGAGACCATGACTTTTGTCTGTGCTTTTGGAGGAAAGAGAGGATGTGTGAAGATAACCTAGAGGCTCTAGTGTGAAAGTCCAGGTTCCCCTGTTGCTGAGCCTGGAGGCCTTGGGCCAGTGCCAGAGAATAATTGACCTAAAGGGAGAAGCTGACAGGACCATTCCTGAGGGCCAAGGGGAGGCCAGCCAGAAGGAAGCCCCAAGACCTGGGGGGTGAGATTTAGATAACTAGAGGATTCTGTATCCAGTCACCATCAGTGATGTACAAGAGCAGAATGGGAATCCAACCAGGACCTTCCTTTTGGTGCCCTGGACTATAGAGAATGAATTCTTTAGAATCTCTCCAGAGGTGATTTAGAAACTCCAGTTTAAATGCTGGCTTTGCCACTTTTGCTGCCAAAATGACTTTGGGCAAGCTGATCTACTCCCTAGGGTCTTAGCTTCTTCTATAAAATGGGAGAGGGAGACAACACAGCCTCTGTGAATCCCCTCTGGCCCCCAGCCTGTGAGCCTCAGGTTGAGTGATGATGGATGGATAAGTTATGATGGATAAGTCATATTCCCTTCTATAAATTTCCCCTCTATAAATTTGACAAGATAGCTCCTGAGATCCCTTTTGGCTCTCGAGACTGTGGCTTGGGTCTCCAAGAATTCCAGAGCCTCCTGTGCTTGACTCTGGGAGCTCATGGATGACGAAGTCTTCTCCAGCCAGGTAACCCTTGGTTATGAATGTTTAGTCTTGCCTAAATCTACTGGCAGGACTCTGGTCTTCTGGGTGTCTTCCTTTCCCTCTACTGGCATTACATGGATTTTGTCCAAACATGTGGATTGACCACCCATTATTCCAAACTCTTGATCCATCTCCACACCTGCCATGTGCCAGTTAAGGACAGAGCACTGGACTTGGAATCAGGAAGATTCATCTTTATGGGTTCAAATGGGACTTCAAATATGTATATTTACTAGTTGTGTGACCCTGGGCAAGTCATTTAACCTTGAGCAAGTTAACTTTAATCATTTCTCAGTTTCCTCATCTGTAAAATGAACTGAAAGAAATGTCAAACTCCCAAAATGGGGTCACGAAATGATTGAACAAGAAGAAGAATGGACCAGGTGCTGAGTTTACAAATTAAAACATTAAGTATTCTCTACCCTCAAGGAATTTCTGTTCTGTGAGAGGAAACATGTACACGTATAAATCTAGACAAAATATAGACAGTGTAGTTTGGGGAAGAGGAGGCAGGAGCTACTGCTGTGGGGGTTAGGAAAGGATCTCGTTCAAGGTAGCTTTGGGCAGAGCTTTGAAGGAAGCTAGGCATTCCAAGAATCGGAGGTAAGGAAGGGTTCACCTTCCAGGAATGGGGGCAAGAATGGCACATGAAAGGAAGGAGGGAGGGTTGAAAGGAAGGAATTGTTTTGTTTTATTTTTTCCCAATTACATGGAAAGATAGTTTTCAACATTCATTTTTATAAGATTTTAAGTTGCGAAGTTTTCTCTCAGCAAGCAATTTGATTTATCATATATGCACATATCATACGTTAAACATATTTCCACATTAGTTGTGTTGTGAAAAAATAAGAACAAAAAAGGAAACCCTGAGAAAAAAAAACAAAAATGAAAATGGTATGCTTTGATCTGCATTCATAATCCATAGTTCTTTCTCTGGATGTGGGTGGCATTTTCCTTCATGAGTCTTTTGGAATCGTCTTTGATCACTGTATTGCTGAGAAGAGCTAAGACTATTGTAGTTGATCATCACACAGTGTTACTATGTACAATGTTCTGGTTCTGCTCACTTCACTCAGCATCAGTTCAGCTTGCCAGGTTTTTCAGAAAACCTGCTTATCATTTCTTATAGAAAAAAATAATGTTCCATTACATTCATATACATCAGCTTATTTGGCCAGTTTCCAGTGGCAGGCATCCCCTCTACTTCCCTTTCTTTGTTACCACAAAAAGAATTGCTATAAATATTTTTGTACAAATAGGTCCTTTTTAAAGATCTCTGGGGGATATAGACCTAGTAATGGTATTGCTTGATCAAAGGGTATGGCACAGTATTACAGCCCTTTGGGCATAAATTCTAAATTGTTCTCTAGAATGGTTGGATCAGCTAATGACTCCACCAATATTTGTACATTAGCCTCCCAGTTTTCTCATATCTCTTCCAACATTGATCATTTTCATTTTTTGTCATTTTAGTCTGATAAGTATGAGGTGATACCTCAGAGTTGTTTTAATTTGCCTTTCTCTAATCAATAGTGATTTTTTGTAATGCTATTTTGTTTTTCAATTACATGCAAAGATAGTTTCCAACATTCAGCTTTTTGTAAGTTTTTTTTAAATTCCATATTGTCCTACCTCCCTCCTTTCCCTCCCTCCTTCCCATGATGAGTAATCTGATACAGATTTTACATGTATAATCACGTTTAACATATTTCCATATTAGTCATCATGTGAAAGAAGGATCAGGACTAAAGGGAAACCATGATAAAAAAAGGAATAAAAACATAAAAACAAATGTGAAAATGGTATGCTTTGGTCTGCATTCAGACTCTACAGTTTTTTCTCTGGTTATGGATGGCATATCCATCAGAAGGTTTTTAGAATTGTCCTTGGTCATTGAACTGCTGAGAGAAGCTAAGTCCATAGAAGTTGATCATCTCACAGTGTTGCTGTTATTATGTTTAATGTTCTCCTGGTTCTGCTTCATTTCATTCTGCATTGGTTTGTGCAAGCCTTTCCAGGTTTTCCTGAAGTCTTGCCTGCTCAGGATTTCTGTTTTTTTTTCCCTATAATTTACTTATTTTTCCAACTATATGTAAAGACAGTTTTCATCAGTCATTTTTTGGGGTAAGGTTTTAAGTTCCACATTTTTCTCCTTCCCTCCCTTCTTACCTCCTCCCCTAGGCAGCTAGGCCCTGGAGTCAGGAGAACTTGAGTTCAAATCGAGTCTCAGACACTTAATAATTGCCTGTGTGACCCTGGGCGAGTTACTTAACCCCACCACCTTAAATAAATAAAAATTATTAAAAATCTAATATAGGTTATACATATATAACTGAGCTAAACATTTTCATATTAATCATATTGTGAAAGAAGAATCAGAACAAAAGAAAAAATAGAGAAAAACATAAAGCAAATTTTAAAAATTGAAAATAATATATTTTGCTAAGGGAGCAGAACCAAGAGAACATTGTATACATTAACAACAACATTGTGAGATGATCAGCTTTTGATGAATGCAGCTCCTCTCGGCAGTTCAGGGAGCTAGGACAACCAGCCCTAGGAGACAGACTATGGACAGTGCTATCCCCATCCAGAGGAAGAAAAAGAAAACCAAAAGCCCTACAGAATCTGAATATGACATTCACTTTTTAAAAATTTCTCTTATGTATTTCTTTCCAATTTCATGGTTTTCTTTTTTCCCCTTAATTCTAATTCCTCATACCGAAAATGATTAATCTGTAAAAAATGTTAAACACTAATGTGTACGTACTATATTCGCCCGACTGTTTGCCACTGACAGGAGGGGGAGTGGGAAGGAAATTATGTAACTTAAAAATATGCATATGCATATAGATGAATGTTGACAAACTTTTATAACATTTAATTGGAAAAGTAAAATATCAATTAAAAAAAGAAAATAGTATGCGTTGATCTACATTCAGACTCCATAATTCCTTCTCTAGATGAGGATGGTATTTTCCATCCCGAGTCCATTAGAATTATTTTTAATTATTGTACTGCTGAGAAGAGCAAGTCCATCATAATTGATCATCAAATACTGGTTGCTGTTAATGTGTGCTGTGTTCTGGTTCTGCTCACTTCACTCAGTATCAGTTCATGTAAGTCTTTCCAGACTTCTCTGAAGTTCAACTGCTCATGATTTCTTACAGAAAAATAGTACTCCATCACATTCACGTATCACAATTTGTTCAGCCATTTCCCAATTGATGGGCATCCCTTCAATTTTCAATTCTTTGCCACTATGAAAATAGCCATTATAAATATTTTGTACATGTGGGTCCTCTTCCCCTTTCTTATGATCTCTTTGGTATTGCTTAGCAATGGTATTGTCAGTCAAAGGGTATGTACAGTTTTATTGCCCCTAGGCATAGTTCCAAATTGATCTCCAGAATGGTTAGATCAGTTCACAACTCCACCAATTTAACATTAATGTCCCAGTTTTCCTACATTTCCTTGATCATTTTTCTTTTTTTGTCATTTTATTCAGTCTGATATGTATAAGGTGGTGCCTCCAGAATTGTTTTAATTTGTATTTCTCTAATCAATAATAATTCATTTTATATAATTATAGATAGTTTTAATTTCTTCATCTGCAAATTACCTGTTCATATCCTTTGACTTACTTATCAATTCAGGAATGGTTTGTATTCCTAAAAGTTTGATAGTTCTTTTTACATTTTAGAAATGAGTTCTTTATCAGAAACACTAGCCGTGAAAAATGTTTCCCAGCTTTCTGCATTCCTTCTAATCATTGTTGGATTGGTTTTATTTTTGTAAAATCTTTTTGATATAATCAAACTTAGCCATTTTGCATTTTGTAATGTTGTTTATCTTGTTTGGTCATAAACTCCTTTCTCCATAGAGTCAACAGATAAACTATTCCTTGTTCTCCTAACTGGCTTATGGTATCACCTCCCGTCCCCACTTAGACCTTATCTTGGTTTAGGGTGAAAGGTTGGTCTATTCTTAGGTTTTTCCATTTCTATTTTCCAGTTTTCCTAGCAGTTTTTGTCAAAGAGTGAGTTCTTATCCCAGAATCTGGAGTCTTTGGGTTTATTAACAGTAAATGACTATAGTCATTTACTGTTTCTTTTGTACCTAATCTAATGTGCTGACCTATTTCTTAGCCAATACCAGTCAGTTTTGATATCTGCCACTTTATAATATAGTTTTAGCCCTGGTATAACTAAGCCACCTTTCTTTGCATTGTTTTTCTTTAATTCCCTTGATATTCTTGACCTTTTGATCTTTCAGATGAATTTTATCATGACTTTTTCTAGCTCTATAAAATAATTGTTGGTAGTTTGATTGGTTCGACACTGAACAAATAGATTAATTTAGATAGAAATGTCATTTTCCTTTTATTAACTTGGCCTAGCCAAGAGCAGTTGATATTTTCTAGTGGTTTAGATCTGACTTTATTTGTGTGAAAAGTGTTTTATAATTGTGTTCATATAGTTAGAAAGGAATCTCTTTAGGCATGCCTTGGGTCATCAGCACGGCCAACACAGAGATATTGAAGGCCTACACAGTGCTTTATATTCTTTATCTCATTTAACCCCGACTATAGCTTTGTGAATGAAGGATATCAGGTACTACAGTTTTACAGCTGGAGAAACTGAGTCAGGCAGAAGTGAAGTGATTTGCCTAGGATCACACAACTATTAAGTGTCTGAGGCAGTATTTGAACCCAGGTCTTTCCCATCTTCCGTTCACTACCCCAGGCAGACCATTTGTCAGAGACACGGAGCTCTGAAATTCTGTACAGGAGGAAGGAGTGCCTTCCTTTCCCTTGTTTCCCCTCCTTCTACCCAGCCTCATCTTGTCTCTGCTATCTATCTGGGCCCTCTCTCTGGTCACTGAAAGTTTGCTGAGCTCCCATCTACTTCTCTCTGGCCTTCAGTCCACACAGAGACTACCCTAACTTTTCTTCTGCCTCATCCCCCGGGGCAGCTGCTTGGGATGTGGTTGGCCTTCCAGGGAAGGGGAGACAGAGTCCAGACTGTGCTGGGGCCCTCTCTCAATCCTCTGGTGGACCTGGCTAGCCACACAAGCCAGGTAAGGAAGGAGTCCCAAGGGCCCATTCCCCCAGGCTCGGGGCCCAGACATTCTGAGCCCAGGCAGGATTTCCTTTTCCCATGGCCCCTTCTCAGAACTCTGGCAGCCCTCCATCTGCCCATACAATTGAGCTTTTGCTTCTGTCCTATTTATATTGGCAGTGAGGTAACTGACCTCAGGATAAAAGGCTGGGTTCTGAATCCAGAGCAGGGCCTCTAACTTCTAAATCTAAAGTTCTTTCCCCTGGAGTCTCAGACCTGGCTCAGAAAGGCATGATAGGCTAGTCAGGGAGACTTGAATTCAAATCCTGCCTCAGATACTTATTAGCTGTGTGACCCTGAGCAAGTCACTCAACTTCTATCTGCCTCAATTTACTCATCTGTAAAATGAGAATGATAATAGCACCTACTTTCCAGGACTGTTTGTTGTTTATCAGGATCAAATGAGACAATATTTATAAAATGCTTCATATGACTGGAACATAGTAGGCATTTAATACATTCTGGTTTCCTTTCTTCCTAGTTTGTGACCTTAGACAGGTCACTTCCTGGTTACTCCCTTCATTTTAGAGCATGAAAGAGCTGACTCTGGCCTATGCCCTCTCTTCTCTCTGTGGATTCAGTGATCCATTGGCTATGCCAGCCCAGCTACCTTGTGGCTATTACCAGCTGTCTACATCTTGAAATCATCGTGATAGAAAAGAAGTCACTATCTCCACTGCACCCCCTCCCAATTTCCCTTTGTTCTGTTCAGAGCTCCACCATCCTTCTAGTCATGTATTGACAATCCCCCAGTCATCCTTGGCTGTTCTGTTCCAATATATCATGGCCTACCCTTCCCTTCCCTACCATATCCTAACCTAACTAATCCAGCTTATCCTACCCCAACCTAGCCTAACAAATCCCATCCCATGCCGTGCCATGCCGTTCCAGCCCGGCCCAATCTAACCCGGCCTGGCCCAATCTAATCTGTCCTATGCTATCCAGTGTCATCCTGTCCTGTCCTGTCCTGTCATCACACATTTCCTCTATTGGCAGTTAGGTGGTTTACAGCTGGTTAGAGCTCCAGAGGTGGAATCACGAAGATCTGATTTCAAATCCAGCTTCAGTCACTTACTACTTGTGTGACCTTGGGCTTGTCAATTAAATCTCTCTCAGCCTCACTTTCCTCATCTGTAAAATGGGGTGGGGGGGGAACTATTGTTAGGATCTACTGAGATGAGGTTTATAAAGAGTTTTTGCAAGCCTTAAAGTACTAATATATGTTAGCTGTCATTATCACCAACATCAGCCAGCAGCTGAATCTTGTTCATTCTCCCTCTCTGGCCAGATAGCCACCACCATAGGTCAGAACCGGGTTACCTTTTGCCTGGACTACGATCACACTTCTGATTCCAGACCCAGGAATGTCCCCCCATCGTTTCTATAACTGCTGAAATAACCTTCCTGATTATTTCCATATCTCTCACCTGCTCAAAACTCTTCAATAGCTCCCCTTTGATTTACTGAAGTTTAATCTGTGAGATTTAAGACCTGCTGTGACCTGACTCCCACCTGTCTGCCTAGTCTCATCTTGCATTCTTCCCTTACAAATGATACTTTAGTGCCTAACTAGATCACATGAGGTTTCTAAAACTGGGACCATCTGTGTCCTACACTTTTGCATTTGTGCAAGTTATTTCTGAAATGCACCCCTGCTACAAGTGGCTAATCTAAATCAGCAACCCCCCCCACTCAAATCCAATTCTCTTGCTTGGCATGGCATCACCTCCCTGTTGTCATAGTCTTTGAGAATGAAGGATAAAACATCATCATCAAACTGCCAGACCGAGACTGAGATCCTTTACAATCCAGGCTGGCCCACACTTCTCTCCCTTAGCCAGCCAAGGAGTCCTTGATACTTCCTATAATCCCTCTTCCTTTTCTTTGCCCTGATTCTTCCCCATGTGTGGCATAGGATTCCTCACCACTCAAGCATTCTCACCTCCATGCCTTTGCCCTGGCTCTTCCCCATGTCTGGCATACGTTTCTCACCGCTTTGACCAGGTAGAATCTATTGCCCCTTTTCAAGGCTTAGCTCAGAAGCCGTCTCCTGCTAGGGCCTTTCTTGATCATCCCTCCTCCTAGTTCTTAATAATCTACCCACCAAGGAAGGGATTTTGTATTTCTTAAAATGTTTTTATTTATATGTATATACAGATGTATACAAATATATATATGAATATATATGCATATATGTGGCAGATCATGGGTCCTTTTAAGAATTGCTTATGGGATAAATGAAAGGATTCTGAGAATCCCTCTAAGGCAGGGGCTCTTAACCTGAGGTTTGGGAACTTGCTTCTGAAAAATACTTTCATCGTTGTATTTCAATGTCATTGATCTCCTTTCTAGTTTTATGAACTTTGCAAACATGATTTTGAGATGGGGTCTTTAGGCTTCCCACTGACTGCCTCAGAGGGTGAAGACTCACAAAGGGGAAGGAAACCCAGCTCTGTGGGTGAGCTCAGGGCTTACCTCCTCCAGGAAGCCTTCCCCAGACCCCTCCTGGTTGGCTAGTAGGCTTTACTTGTGACTCAAGACTTATGGGTCACCAATATGCCACCCCGCGCCAGAAGTAGAAAATAATCTCCTTAAGGGCACAGGCTCTCAGAGTCTAGTCTGCTTGTTGTTGTCTTCCTTTGTTCTCCAAGATTTGACGTCAGAGAGGTGATGCCATGACAAGCAAGTCAATTAGATTTGAGTAAGAGGGTGCTGAGTCATCAGCCTCGCTTTCTCTTCCAGAACTAACTGGGTCCAGTAGCAAGATATGGCTCAGGATGACTGAAGATGGCCCTGGATGCAAGGCAATCAGGGTTAAGTGACTTACCCAAGGTCACACAACTAGGAAATCTTCTAGGTCACATTTGAACTCAGGTTCTCCTGTCTCCAGGGCTCTATCCACTGAACCACCTAGCTGCCCTATTCTGGGAAGAGTAGACTTAATGATTTCTCAATTGAACAGAACTTTTCCCAAGCTTCTTCCCAGAGGCTTGGGCACCCTGGGGATTGTGGGTTGGTCCTTACAGCAGGTATTTAATTATGTCTCATTAGTGAAACAATCTGACATGATGCCAAACAGATGGGAACCTGTTGCTGACAAGGCTTGGATCACCCTCTCCCCCCAAGACATCTGGCAAAGCCGGGGCAGCCCACCATTCCCGGGAAGAGAGGGGCAGGATACTCAGCTCAGAGGCCTCCGGCTCTGATGGCGGGGATAGTACCTGCCAAAACTGGAACAGGGGTATCCTCACAGGGATCCTCCTTGTTCTCCAGTTGAAGAAAACAAAGCCCAAGGAAGTCAATTGACTTCTTCAAGGTAACAGTTAGAGACCAGATTTAGGACTGGAATCTGAGTTTCTTTGCTCATAATCTTTCCTATCTCAGGTTCACATCTATTATCTCACAGTCTATGAGAACTGAAAAGTGGATCTCAGTAGCCATCTTGTTCAATCCATAAATGAAAGCAATCTCTTCTATAATATGTCTGACATAGAGAGTCATCCAGTCTTTTCTTTGGGTACCTCCAAGGATGGGGAGCTCACCATCTCAAGCTGGAACAGCTGGATTGTTAAGAAACATGGAGATAAACACTTCCTTTGCCTTCTGGCCCTCCTCTATACCCCAATCCTTTGGATCCTCCAAGACCATTGTCATCCCCTTTCCAGTATCATATACTTCCAACCCTGCCCCTTCTTGGTCTTCTCTTCTCCAGGAGCATTTCCTACAAGCAGTAATTGAATTCTCATGAAAACCCTTCAAAGTAGTCAAGGCAGAGGTTGTTAATTCATATTTTTCTGATGAAGAAAGAGAGGAGGGAAATGAGGTATCCAGGATCATATAGTACATTAATTGGCAAAGGCAAGATTTGAACCCAGCTCATCCGGCATTCTTGGGCCATGATTTTCTCCTGCACTTATATCCTGGGAGTGACTGAAGCTCAGCATTTCCCAAAGGCCAGAAGCCTTCCTTTCCCCTCCCCTACAGTGGCCCATCTTGCTTGACCTGGCCATTTCTTTCTCTCCTCTGCTTCCAACATAATGCCATTCCGTTTCTCAGAAAAATAGGATGAAACAGGATATGAAAGTAAATCAAATGATATAGCACCAACTGAGGCTTAGCTTTGTTCTCCTCCCACCCCATCCCTCCAAGATGTAAGATTGTAGAACTGAGACATTCATCAGTTCATTCAAAGTTTTCCCTAAAGTGCAGGTTCAACCATGTCACTCCCCCACTCAATTAACTCCAATGACTCCCTGTTGCCTCCAAGATCAAATACAAAATTCTCTGTTGGTTTTTCAAAGCCCTTAATTGGGAGTAGCTCCCCCCCCTTCTATTCTTCTTATACCTCACTCCCCTACATGTCCTCTTTGATCCAGTAACCGCCCTCTTGGATGTTCCATGAAGAAACTCCTCCATCTCCAGCTGTTCTCTGGCTGTCCTCCATTCTTGGAATGCTCTCCCTTCTCAGCTCCAATTACTAGCCTCCCAGGCTCCCTTTAAGTCCCAACTAAAATCCCACATTTTACATTGAAGATTTCTCCAATCCTTCCTTCTTTCTGTAAATAATTTCCCATTTATCCTGCCTTTAGCTTGTTTGTACTGATCTGTTTGTCTCTCCATTAGACCATAGGCTGCTTGAGGGCAGACATTCTCCTTTGCCTCTTTCCGCGTCTTCCACATTTAGCATTGTAGTCTGCAACATGGTAATGTTTGTTGATTGCTTGAATAGGATTGCTTGAATAGGCCAATCAACTTGAAATATAGTGGAGAGAGCCCTGATCTTAGGGCAGTAGACTTTAATTTCAATACTGACTTTCTACTTACTACCTATGTGTCTTGGGGGGGGGGGGGGCAGCCAGGTGGTGCAGTGGATAGAGCACCAGCCCTGGAGTCAGAAGGACCTAAGTTCAAATCCAGCCTTAGACTTGATACTTATAAGAAGTATGACCTTGGGCAAGTCACTTCACCCTCATTGCCTTACATCTAAGTCATCTCTATCATCTTCATTCATATCTGGACACTGGACCCAGATGGCTCTAGAGGAGAAAGTGAGGCCGGTGACTTTGCACAGCCCTGCCTCACTCAAATCCAGTTCACTTGCTTATCATGACATCACCTCCATGATGTTGTGTTTCTTAAGAACAAAAGACAGACATCACCATGTGTCTTAGGTCAGTTTACCCACCTGTAAAATAAGGGTGTTGGTCATGGTGGTCTTGAATTGAAAGAACTGTAGGAAAATAAAGTGAACTCCTTTTAGTCATTTATCCTGTGATTCTGGATGACTAGAACAATGTCAGAAAGATTATGGGGTGAAGGGGAAAAGAGAAAATATATATTTCTCTCTTCTTTCCAGAGGTGGAAGCCTCTGAGTGTCAAAGCACTGTCAGACTAAGTTAATATGTTGAATTTTGCTGATGTGTCTTTTCTTCTCTTCCCTTTTCATTTTTTGTCACAAGAGATGGCTCCCTGGATTGTGGGAGGGAGGGAAAAGAGAATACATCTGGAAATGAAGGGGATAGGTATTCAAAAGCAATTGGTAAAAATTAAAATTAAAAAAGATTATGATGTAAATGTTTAATCTCTCCAAAAAAGACATTCTACTTTCAAGTTCTCCCTCACCATCCATGTGTATTCTCTATATGACTATATGTTATTACAGATGAGTCATGAACGACCTGACAGCCCTTCTCTTTGTCAACATTTTTCTTAGCAGTGAGTTAGTTCTCTGATCTAGAATGGAAGAAATGAGTTTCTTCAATAATAATAATAATAATAATGAGGGAAAAAACTCTAGAATGTAAATGGGTCACTTCCCTCAAATGGGCCTCAGTTTCCTTGTCTTTGAATAAGATGAGGGGGATGCACTGGCTGATCCCAAAGGCAGACCAGCCCTCCCCACAATTAATGCCAACCAGCCAAGGCTTGTGTGTTTTCCGGCTTCTGGCTGGGCTTGTAATCAGCTTCTCTCTGCTGCCTGTCTGTCAGCCGGGGATAATAGGATGACTCACCAGGACTGATCAAGGGGAGGTGATTTCCACCTGGATTCTGGCTTTCTAGAAGCAGTCCAGACTGGAAGCTGGAGGAGCTCAGAGGCAGGTTTACAATGTATTGTCACATGTCAGTTGAAGAGGGTAGAACTGAAGGGTGGGGAGCCTTCCTGAAAAAGGAAGAAAGGCTGGAACCATTAGGAAAAGAGAAGCAATGCCATTTCACCCACATTTTGCAAAGGGTGGAGTCAGTCCACCATTTACAATGTCAGACATTGTTCTAAGGATACCCCCAAAATGGCAGATGACAGTTTGTATTCTCAGGGAGTCACAGGTCAGGAGGGGAGGCAATATAAGGCCTATGGGCAGACAAGCTAGAGACAGGATAGGTTGGAAATAATCAACAAAGGGAGAGGTCTAGCATTTATAGGATTTGGGAATGACTTCATATGGGAGACTAGGGAAAGCTGAGAAAGTGTTCCAGGCAGAGGAGATGGGGCGGGGCAGCCCCAGGGGTGAAAATTGGTTGTCTTTGAGAGAAACAGCAGAGAGGTCACTCACTAATTCATAGGGTAAGGGGCAGTTAGGTGGCAAAGTGGATAGGTTACTGGCCCTGGAGTCAAGAAGACCTGAGTTTGAATATGACCTCAGGTAGCTGTGTGACCCTGGGCAAGTCACTTAACTCTGATTACTTCACCAAAAAATAAATAAGTAAAATAAAAAGTCTCAGGGTATATGAAGTGTAGGGGAATGGGAAGGTTAGAAAGGTGGAAAAACAGGATTTTCTGATTGGTCCAGAAGCCACAGTTGTTTATGGATTGTGGGGTGATAGGGCCTATGCTCTGGGAACGTCAGTTTGCAGCTAAGTGGAGGATGGTCAGGAGTTGTTCCTCCAGCCTACATTAGATTTGCTGCTTAAATGTTTTTATATCTATTTCTCTGTTTTCATATTGTTCCAGCCCAGTAGGGCAGCTAGGTGGCACAGTGGATAGAGCACTGGCTTCAGAGTCAGGGAAAGGGGAGTTCAAATCCAGCCTCAGACACTGTCTAGCTGTGTGACCTTGGGCAAGTCACCTTACCCTGATTCCTCCCATCTAGGGCCATCTCCAGTCATCCTGAAACGTATCTGGCCATTGGACCCAGGTGGCTCCAGAGAGAAAGGGAGGCTGATAACCTAGCACAGCCCCCCCTCACTCCAATCCAATTCATATGTTTATCATAGCATCACCTTTCTGATGTCATGATCTTCTTTGAGAATGAAGGGCAAACATCATCATTGTCCCAGTCCAGTAGAATCTAAACTCCTTGAGGACAGAAACTGTTTCATTTTTGTTTTTGTATTTTTCTTCAGACCCTAGCCCAGGATTAAGCACACAATAGGTGCTCCATAAAAGCTTTCTTGAATTCTTTTAGCATTGCCAGTGGAATTTGGGGTTCAGGGCTTTAGTAAGTTTAGTTTACCTTTAGAGAAAGTCCTTTCAGGGCAGTTTGAAGCGACTCTAGCTTAGTCAGCCAGACTTGTCTGGACGTCCCTCCCTGCCCCCAGGATTGCTGACGTGGTGCCCATCTAGCCGTGTCCCTTTGTTTTCCTGTGCCTCGGGGATCCTGGGGGAGGTGTCTCCCCTTGGAACTGGCAGCCAACCAAGCCAAGTACCTCACGTTACAGGCCATGGGGAAGCCTAGAAGGTGAGACTGAGCCTCAATGTTTCCCAGCATGTCTAGATTTGCTGGGAAACATGGACTGGACTGGCAGACAAGGCTGGTTCAAGTCCTGCCCACTGATTCACTGATTACTAGCTGTGTCACTTTTAACAAGAGTTCCCCCTCTATGGGTCTGGGGATGGGTCTGTGGGTGGGCTAAGGTGATACCTCCTTCAGGAGAACTTCCCTTATTCTGCCAGTAATGATTGTCTCCCCTCCCCAAGCTGCCGCAAAATTTATTTTGGATTTAATTTGTCTGTGTCTTGGGTTTTCTTTTACTTGTAATCTCCTCAAGGGCGGGAAATAACTTGTTTGTATTTTTGTATCTCACACCTACACAACTAGGTGATAGTGGATAATCTTCCTGCTTTCAAACCCTGGGCAAGTCACTCCACCCTACTTGTCTCAGTTTCCTCATCTGTAAAATGAGCTGGAGAAGGAAATGGCAAATACTCCAGTATCTCTGCCCAAAAAACCTCAAATGGAGTCAGAGAGTCAGTCATGATTTGAAACAACTGAACAATAATCTCCTGTCTATCACAGTGCCTGTCCAAGTGTGGGTGGTTCATAAATGTTTGCTAATGGGTTTTCTTTGAACTCTTGAAATCCATAGGGACATAGATCTTTAGAGCCAGAAGTTAACCTTAGACTTAGCAGGGGGTCTTACTGTTTTGTGTGTCTTGGACCCTTCTGGAAGTCAGTCTGCAACATTGACAAATAGAGACTGCATAAATGTATAAAATAAAATATCGAGAGTATAAAAATATTGGAAATTCTTGGGGAAGCTAGGTGGTGGACAGAGTACCAGCCCTGGAGTTAGGAGGACTTGAGTTCAAATTTGGCCTCATACACTTAATGATTGCCTAGCTGTGTGACCTTGGGCAAGTCACTTAACCCTATTGCCTTGCAAAAAACACACAAAAAATATTGGAAATTTTCTAAAGGGACATATATATACACACACACACACACACACGTTATATAAATATGTGTGTATAAATATAAAGTTCACAGATCCCAGCTTAAAAAAATGGATCTAGTCCATCCCCCTCATTTTATAGAAGAGGAAACTGATGCATAGAGATTAAGTGACTTGCCCAAGGTCATAGAGCTAATCAGTTAGAAGATCATAGAACTGTTAACTTTAAAGCTAAGGAGGTGCCTCAGAAGCATCTAACCTGGTCCAGCTCCGCATTTTACAGATGAGGAAACTAAGGCAGAAAGGTGGAGGTGACTTTCCAAGGTCTCACTATGGCAACATTCTCATGGTCTCCCAGATCCTCTGATTCTGAATATGTGGTGGCTCTTTCCTAGTCCACAAACTGTGTTTTTGGATCTACCTTACAAAGACCCTGTGAAGGAGATAGAGGAAAGGATTGTTAGAGAGCCCAGAGAGAAAATGACCAGTGGGTAGAGGTTATAAGGAGGTGCAATTTGGAGCCTCTAAAAGTAATATCTTTCTTATCAGACTCATCCAAAAATAGAACGGGTTCATTTTTGGTAGTGAGCTTCCTATCTCTATAAATATGCAAACATTGCTCTTTGGGGATATCATAAGACTCTCTGAAATTTCTGAGACCTGTGGCTAGGGTCCTTTCAGGACATCTCTGTGACCAGAGTGGTATTCCCAGAGGGCAACAGGTTTGGCCTGTCTTTCTGCCCCATTTCTTTTTTAGCTTTTTGCAAGGCAAATCAGGTTAAGTGGCTTGCCCAAGGCCACACAGCTAGGTAATTATTAAGTGTCTGAGACCGGCTTTGAACCCAGGTACTTCTGACTCCAAGGCGGGTGCTTTATCCACCCCATTGGCCTGTCTTTGATTTCCAGAGAAGAAGTCTTGGGTACTGAGACCCTGGATGCCCTGCCCAGCCATCTGTCTTCTTTGCTCTATAGCTGTCCTGTCCTCCCCAACTGGGACAATGAGGAATGACACTGAGCCCTATTTTCATCATCACAGCCAGTCCTATAGGTTGCATTTACTTAAACAAGTCCCATTTCTCAGCCTGGCAATCAGCCTGTCATCCCTTCAGTTAATCTACTGCTACTTCTAGACTTTTCTGGCCTTATCTCCTGCTAATCCCTACCTACCCACACCCCAACCAAACCGAGCTAGTTATTCTCCAAGCTTCTGCCAAGGAGAGAGTCATAGATTTGGAGCAGGGGATCCTAGATGCGGCCCTTTCTTTCAGTCTTCTCCCAGCCTCAGTTTCCTCATCTGTAAAATGAAGGGACCAGGCTAGATGCTCTCTAAAGGTCTTCTCCAGCTTTAAGGATGACACTGGGTGGGCCTTTGGAAGGGGTTGTGAGAGAAGTTAGGCCAGAGTTAGGAAACACATCAGTGATGGAAGTTGTAATTAGCTTCATCTTCAAAAGAATCTCTTGTGATATTATGGTAGTGATGAGGAAAAATCCTTCCTGGCTTCCAAGGCTCAAATTCAATTATTTCACAAATATTTGCACCAAGTGCAAAGTTCAGAGTCCTCAAATGTGTTGTCTCTACTAATAAAATATGTAAGCTTCCTGAAGGCAGGGACTGTTTTCATTTTTTCCTTTCTATCCTTAACTCCAACCTGGAATATAATGGGAGTTTCATAAATGCTCGTTGGCCTCATTAGTTGATTTTTTTTTTGGTTGTTCCAAGGCGATGGGGTTAAGTGACCTGCTAGGTAATTATTAAGTGTCTAAGGTTGGATTTGAACTCAGGTCCTCCTGACTCCAGGTACGCTATCTACTGTGCCACCTAGTCACCCCTCATTGGTTGATTTTAAGAAACCTGATTTGTCACCTTGATTTTCTCCATCCCTCATGTTGTGTGATCAAGAGAGGCAAATACACTCAGAGGACTTGGGATTCAAATTTCACCCCTGGCACTCACTGCCAGTGGTGACTTTGGGCGAGTCATAGATCTGGAGCTGGAAGAGACCTGAACTGTCCCATTTTACAAATGAAGAAACTGAGACTTAGGGAGGTTAAATGCTTGCCCATTGCCACATATAGGTTTAGAAATATAGAGCAGGAAGGGTCATTAAGAGGCAAATGAGTCCAGCTTCTTGTTTTACATGGGAGGAAACTGAAGCCCCTGAAAAGGGGATGAATGAAGTGACTTTTCCCAAAGATACCTAGCCAAGATTTAAACCAAGATTCTTCAAACCTAACTAGTTCACCCTTTCTAATGACCCCAACTCCAAACCGTACAAGGAGGGAGTGAATGAGCATTTATTAAGTACTTGCTGTATACCAAGCTCTTTTTAAATATTGTCTCATTTGATCCTCACAACAAGCCTGGGAAGAAATGACTTTTATTATCCCCTTTTTACAATTCAAGAGGCAAACAGGTTATGACTTGACCAGAGCCACACAGCTGCTAGTGTCTGAAGTGGAATTGGAACTCAGATCTCCCTGATCCCATTGACTGGGCTCCTTTGCTACTAAGTGCAGTGCCTCAAGTGTAATGGTAGGTCTTCAGAAAATATGATGAATGAAAGAGAAAGGGGTAAGGTCATGGGCTGAGAGAGCTTAGCTCACTTTAAAGCCCGTTTACCAGCCAAGTGACCCTGGATAAGTCATTTGATGTTAGTCTTTTGGTTTTTGAGCCTCTCTCCATTGTTTCATCTCAAAAAGGAGATTTTTTTTCCCCGGGTAATGGAAAGAGTGCTGAATCCACATGGTACCAGAGGGCTTGGGTTTGGATCCTGTGTTTGACTTAATCAGCACGTGACTCTGGGAAGGCCACCTCCCTTCTCAGAGCCTCAGGTTCCCCATCTGTCAGATGAAGGGACTGGACTGAGAAGATGGGAAGATTCTCTGGCAGATCTAGATCTCTGCCCCCTCCCCAATACTTTCACTGCCTTTGTCACCAGAGTGAGATGGGGGAATCACTGTGGGGATGCCATGGTCAGCTGACCACCGGGAACTGGGGTTGTTCTCACAGATAGGTCCTTTGGTGGCATCCCAGGTCCATGGGGAAGATGATAGGAAAGCTGCTGCTGGCGCTGAGGGTAGACTTCCATTATTTTTAGCATCTGATAGTTTTGAAGAAACCCAGAGAGGGAATTAGCAGAGTTGGGCTGTTTAATTAAAACTGAATGGCAGGTAGAAGGAAGTTTCCCTCCCCCTCCCCCCCCAACTTTATAACAAGAAGCCAGCCAGGCACTAGGTGCAATGGAGGCCAGCCTGCCTGGGGGTTGGGGTGGGGGGCTTCTTAGCCCAGCAGTTTCTGCGAATGGCTGCTGACTCAAGGCCATATCTCTTGGGGGTACTGCCTATCTGTGGGTGGCGAGGATGAGTGGTCAGAGACAGAAGTGAACTTGGTGTTTCTTCCTGGGCAGTGGAGATGAACAGGCAGAGACAGAGGTGATCTTGGTGTCCCTTCCTGGGCAAGGGGGGGGGGGGGTGAGCAGGCAGAGACACAGGCAATCTTGGTGTCTCTTCCTGGGAAGCTGAGCCTAGGACAGGATGTTCAGCCCAGCCTGGTATGGAGGGGAGGATTGTATCTTCACCCACTCCCCCAAGAGCATCCATTGAAATTGTCCTGGATGAATCAGGGTCGCAGAGGCCCAGAAGGAAGGGGGCTGGCTGCCATAGGTCTGACACTACAGAGCTGAGTGTCAGACGGCACCCACGGAGACTGAACACAAGGTAATTAGCACTCCTTTTCCATGAGCAGAGAGCAATGGATTTTTTTAATACAAGTATTTTACTGTTTAATCTAGTACTGACACAGCTGGCATAGTCTCACCCAAGTGACAGGCTGCCATCCCCTGGTCCTGGGAGGGAGAGAGGGGAACAGAGCCAATACTTACCCAGAAACCTTTCACAACTGCCTGACCCATCCTACCTTAGAAGCTTACTTCCTATTGAGACCTTGAGCAAGACACTTCTCTCTGTGCCTTAGTTTCCTCCTCTGTAAAATGAGATTGTTGAATTAGATGACCTCTGAGGCCCCTTCCAGGTCTGATAGAAACAGAATTGAGCCTTGAAGAATGGGTGAGGTAATGACAGCATAGAGAGGAGGAAGAAAGACATCAGACAGAGAGAACAGCATGAGCCAAGGTCTGGAGGTAGGATTTATTAGTAAGTAACCCCTCTTTGAGAGCTAATGAAGTGAAAGGTTTGCAGGAGAACAACTGGAGAAAAGACTAGAAATGAATCAGATTGCAAAGAGCCTTGAATGCCAAAGTGAGAAGATTGGACTTGATCCAGGTGGTTTGATTTGAAAATGGTGTGAGGTGGGACACCTGGAAGCCATGGGAATGAGACCAGTGAGGACCATTGGGGGAAGATGAGGCTCAACCCAGCTTTGGCCAATGGTCATGCAACTGTGAGGAATCCTTAAATGAACCTACTCCTTGCCTCACCAGCAAGGTGAGCACTTCTGTGCCCTGTAATTTCTCTTTGGGATGGAGGGAACAGCCCTTAGCCTCCCTTTTAAGATGCCCACCCCTTAATGTCACTAGACATTGATTAGGCCCCTGCAGCATGCCAGGCCCTGGGGGTGCAAAGACATAAAAAAGAATCTGTACCTGTCCTCAAGGAGTTTATATTCCACTGGACTAAAAGAGTATGAATGTAGGGAAGACAGAAAAATATAAACATTGTAAACAGTGCGATTTGGAGTATGTTGGAGAAGGCAACATAGAAGCATCAAGGTAAATAAAGAATATGCACAATGTTTAAAATGTTTAAAAAATCATTTTGAGGGACAGGAAGGGCGTTTAAGTAATGTCCAAGTTTGCTGGGGGCACAAAGGGGATTACACTTGTTGAAGAGACAATTTGTGGTATTTGAATGTAATGGAATCATTCGAGCCATGAGAAATGAAGAACATTAAAAACTCCAGAGAGACTTGGGAAGATTTCTATGAACTGAAAATGAGGTGAACCAAGAAAATAATGCACATGGTCACAGTAAGAAAGAAAAGGGAAACAATGTTGCCAGGCATCAGAACTCTTGGTCTGCGGTTAATGGGTCATTTCAGGAGGCCATGCCTCCCTTGATGGGGGAGAGAGGAGCATGCTCTAAGCATTTTATGATTTCAGAGTGTTTTTACACACATTATCCCATTAAATGGTCCCAGCAGCTATGTAATGTAGGCTCTACAGGTAGTGTTGTCTTTTTACAGAGGGAAGTGAGGCTCCTCTAGGTGAACCCACAGAGCTATTAAAAATTTAAACTTGAAGGTATCCTCCAAGTTTAAATTTCTCCCTTTCTGACATAGTAAATAAGATAATAGTTGGAAAGCATTTTAAAGACCTACAGAAGCAACATAAATGTAGCTATTTGTACCTATTTGTGCACACCTTTCTAGGTCTAAGGGTGGTTTTAGGTACAGGTCATGGCTGCTCCACCCGGCCTAATCTGTGTCTCCATGCTGGGTTGTCCCTGCTTCCTGAGTTTGAGGCCTGTCCCTAGGCACAGTGAAGCCACTATCAATCAATAAATAAAGCATTTATTTGGCTCCTCCTTTGTGTGGCTCAGGGTGATAAACCTATCATTCTTGCCTTCCAGGTCATTGCGGTAGTCATGGACCTTTTCACTGATGGGGACATCTTCCAGGACATTGTCAATGCTGCCTATAAGAGACGGGTCCCCGTGTACATAATTCTGGATGAAGGGGGCGTCAAGCACTTTCTAGAGATGTGCCAGACATTGGAGTTCAATGATTTTCAAATACGGGTATGGCCTAGATCTCTGAGGAAAGGGTGGGAAAAGGTCCCAGACTCTGTAAAAGGGAACAGCCTCTCCTCTACCTTTTCTGCTCCCCACCTGGACATGAAGTTAGCATTCAAAGCAAATAACAGATATCTGCCTATGACTTCCACTCTTGGTGTGAGGAGGGAAGGAGGGTTCCCCAAGTTCTGATCCAGACCACTCTCAAGTGAAGCCCCTGCTTGGTGCTTCCAAGCCTTAGGTCATCACCAATATTGTAGTGAAGCACAGAGTCTTGGGTGGCCCTTTGAAATGATAACAGGTTGGCATTGCCTTTTAGAAGCCACATCTCACTGGATCCTATAGGTTGTGTACCCATTTTACAGAGGAAGAAAATGAGACTCCAAAGTAGTTAAATATTTTGCCCTAGGTAACTCAACCAGTAAAATTCAGAGTCAGGATTTGAATGGGAATCCTCATGATTGTGGTCAAACTCAGGAAGTCTGGTAACTATTGAGCAGTCTAGTTCAGCCTTTGTCCACATTTCAGTGACCTGGTCTCCATCTGCCTTTTCAGAGGGACACTTTTCTGGGGTAGGGTAAGAGCTGGCCTCACTGCTATCTGGAAGGGTTTAAGATTTCTGGGCCCAGGAACCAATCTGCTTCTACTGAGGGTTAGGGATGGAGGGGGTTTCCAACCATCTGAGCAATGTATGGCCAAGGTCCTGCAGAGCAGGGGGACCCATTTTCTGCCATCCAAACACCTATCCCAGGCCCCACAGGTCAAGGGGACCTTAATCCTGTCTCATCTCCCCACCAGAACATCCGAACCCGCTCCGTGACTGGTGTTGGGTTCTATACACCTACCGGAAAGGTCCGAGGCACCCTGTCTTCACGGTTTCTGATGGTAGATGGTGATAAAGTCGCTACAGGCTCTTACAGGTGAGTGGGACCAAGGACAGAGCTGGGCAGAAGAGATTACCTCTCTTCTCTTCAGTCCTTTCTGACTCCAATGTCCTTGGAGCATTGGGCAATGGAGTCAGGGGAGCCTGTAGCTTGGGGAGGGTGGAGGTGGCACCTGGGGCCAAGAGGACTAAGAGGGCATCGCTTCTTTTTTCCAGCTTTACTTGGAGTTCCTCCTATGTGGACAGAAATCTTCTGTTAGTGTTGACAGGGCAGCACGTAGAGCCCTTTGATGTGGA
This sequence comes from Macrotis lagotis, assembly GCF_037893015.1. Classification (NCBI taxonomy): domain Eukaryota; kingdom Metazoa; phylum Chordata; class Mammalia; order Peramelemorphia; family Peramelidae; genus Macrotis; species Macrotis lagotis. The sequence goes on from NC_133659.1 coordinate 332,609,571, forward strand.
GTTTCGGGAACTCTATGCTATCTCGGAGGAAGTGGACCTGTACCGAGAACTAGGCCTGACGGGCTTCAAATACTCCTCCACGGTGGCCCGCAAATTGATCAACCCAAAGTATGCCCTGGTGGTGGGTAGCCGACAGCCTCCTGGGGAGATGATGCGCTGGGCGGTGCGTCAGAAGCAGGAGGACAGAGGCGGGGGGAAGGAGGAACCAGAGGAGGGCGATGGGGAAGGCTCCGAGTCCACCCGGCGCCTTGAGAGTTTTCTGCATGACTTGGTCACACTAGATCAGGTGCTGCCAGTGATAGAACCTCTGCCCCTGGAAGGAATCAAACGAGCAGAACTGAAGCCCAAAGGCAAGGAGCCTTCAATCCAACCTAAGAAAACCGATGTCACCAATGGAGCTGCTGCTGCCACCAAAGAGGGCAAGCGCCCAGGCGGGAGGTTCTCCTGGAGGTCAAAACGTGCTCACGCCTCCAATGGCATGGTCAGCTCCCTCTCCAGTGAGACCTTCTCTGATGGGGAATGTGTGGTGGTGAGGAAGCCAGCCATGGACTCAGCGACCCACAGCACCAATGACTGTGTCCAGAGCAATGGCAGCATCACAGGTGGGCATCCTACCCTGACTCTGTCTGCTGTTTCCCACTTCCTCTTCCTTGACCCATCCCCCAGTCAGTGTACAATTCCAGTTATGCCACATACCCCTCCAAAACACATTTCAAAAGCTATTTTTATTCCCATCTTTTGTTTTTATATCATCTTCTTTGCAAATGTATCCCTCCCTTACTGCCAGCCCAGGGAGCCTTCCTTTCTCACAAAGAATAAAAAAAAAAAAGTGGGGGAGGGCAAGTTCAGCAACACCAACTGGCATGTGAACCAAGGCTGGCACTGGATAGAATGTTCCACACCTGTAACCCCCCTCCTTCTCATAGGGTACCCAACTTGGGAATTGTGAGACTTGAGTTTGAGTGTCGGTGTTATTACTAACTACTTAAATGACCTTGGGAAAGTCTCTCTGGGATTTCCCTTCACCTATAAAGTGAGGAGCTTAGACTGTTAGGGACTTTTCTATCTTTAAATTATTATAATCTATATCAATCAATCCAGGAATCCTAATCACCCTGTTGTTGTACAGTCCTCATTTTATAGGTGGGGAAACTGAGGCCCAGAGAGGGCACTTGTATAAGATACAGTTTTAGTAAGTGCCTGTTATGTATACACCAGGCCTTGGACTAGTCTCTGGAGATAGAGGCAGAAATAGGGTCCCTGCCCTCCACCACTTCCATTCTATCAGATGTTTTAGAGCCAGTACTAGAATGCAGAGGTTCTGACTTCTGGTGGGGGCTCTTTTCAGCAGGGTTAGATCCTTCAACCCGGAGGGGTGGGGCCCACCTGCCTTGGTACATGATCTGACGTGGCCTTTGTTTGTCTCATTGAAATATTTACTGAATCTGTTTCCAGTCCTGGTTAGTGGCTGCCCTTTAGTGTTTTTTATTTAAAATTTTTGTTTTTCTATTCTCTAAGAACTTATCTGTGTCTTAGATCAAGAGCTTCTGGAAGGTCAGGGTTGTGTCTAATTTATCTTACAGACACGACTTTGGGGAGAGAGTGATACCAATATCCTGGGCTGCTCATGTTCCCTGGCCACCGAAATAGATTCCCCCCCTGGGAACTAGAGGGGAAGGGAGTAGATCAATGGAGAAGAGACAGAGAAAGGTGCACAAGGGAGCATTGCGACCAAGCCTGGCCTACTTCAGCAAGGCCCTGGCTCTTCCCAGCCAAGTGACTTTGGGCAAGGCTTGCTAAGACTTTGTTTCTGTATTTGTAAAATGGGGATCATAGTCCTCAGGATTAGTAGAAGAACCCCAGGCTTTGGGGCCAGAAGAGCCAAGTTCAAATTCCAAATTTGTATCTACAGACAGGTGGCTTCTCTTGTTGTTGGGTTTTTTGTTTGTTTTGTTTTTTAGTTTTTGCAAGGCAATGGGGTTGAGTGGCTTGCCCAAGGCCACACAACTAGGTAATTATTAAGTGTCTGAGGTCGGATTTGAACTCAGGTCCTCCTGACTCCCGGGCCGGTGCTCTATCTACTGCGCCACCTAGCCACCCCTCCTCTCTTCTTTAAGGAGAAAGGGTGAAACCAAGTCATCTCCCAGGAGCCTCCTGGCTCTTGAATGATCTTTCTTCTTGAGCAATGGAGAGGGATTTTTTTTTCCTTTTCTGTTATCTTTACTTTGGAAGGTCACCACCCTAGAACCAGTTGAGATCTCAGAGGTCCTTACGTGTAGGTCCCTCATCACCCATGTGGGATGTGGCACCTCGGAGAGGCAGACTTAGGGCCTGGGACTCCCCACTGAGGCATAAGAATGAGGGTGTCCTGGGGCTCAGGGAGGGCCCAGCTCTCCTCAGACTCCCTTCAGATGAGAACCACCTCTCTCCTCCTGCCCTCCTGGGGTGTGAAGATAGCCTGGGATTCCTGTGAGTTCCTTCATCTCAAAGAGCTTAAAAAGTATTGAGTCTAAAGCTGTTTTAGAAAGGGTTGGAAAGGGAGACCCCAAGAGAGTCAATCAGGGTGGGAAGATCATTCAGTCTAAAACCCATTGTTTTCGATGAGGAAACCGAGACCCAGTGATGGAGTCATTCAAATCAGGATTTGAACCTAGATTCTTGGACCCCCAATTCACCTTTCTTTTCCTCTGTGGGCTCCATTGTATGAGAGAGATGGTGTTTCCTCCCTCTCCTCTGGTTTGTCCCCCTACCCCCACCCCACCAGATGCTCCACTGCCTTGTGCCTCTTCCAGAGAGGAAGGGTTGCCATGGAGAACACCTGGCAGGGAAGGGAGGAAAGGAGGAAGGGAGGAAGGGAGAAGAGCCCATACTGAGAAAGGGGAAGCCATCCTCCCCCTAGGTGATGTCTCCATGGAAACCCTACAGCCCCACTGGCCTGCCCTTTCCCAGTGTCTCTGGTGGATTCCTCAAGATTTTGGGGGGGGGGTCTCCCTTAGTTGTCCTGCTTGGATGACCTAAGAGCAGTAGGTGGCTTTGTAGAACTGGGAGGAGGGGTCACCTTAGACTGATTCTGGAAGGAGAGGAAGGGCCCAGAGAAATGGAGATGAGGGGGAAGAGGATCAGGAAGCCCTGGTACCCTAGAGGAGGGGTGGTTGGTCCAAGATTCCAAACTTGGGACTCACTCCAGTGCATCACCTAAGGGCTTCCCAGCCTCTTTGGTCCTCATGGCAGAAGAAGGGGTTATAAGCTTCCTTATAAAGATAAAGACACTTGGACCAGAGAAGAAATAGAAGCATCAAAAAAAAAAAAAAAAACAAGGAAGGTAGAAGATGGCTCCTGAGACCCCTTCTGGCCCTACCTCCATGAGCCTGTGAAGCATATATGCCCTTGCCCAGGATGGGACCCTCTCTCAACCCCCAAACCTCCAGCTCATTCCTGAGAATGGAGATGCTAACATAGAATAAAATCATCAGCTTGGAAGCCCAAGAGCCCTGGATGGCATCAAGACTGTCTCCCTCATTCAACAGATGGGGAAACTGTGGCCTGGAGAATGAGCTAACCTCCCCCACCTCCTACAGGTTTGCACAAGGTTACATGACTGTTGAGGCCTAGGACCCTAGCTCTGGAGCTAGAAGGATGTCCAAGGCACTGTAGTCTCCCCATCTCATCTTACAGATGGGAAAACTGAGACCTAGGTCTTCCTTACTCCCAAGTCCAGACCTCTGCCCACTATGGCTTGCTGCCACTCTCTGGGGCTCAAGGTCCCAGAAAAGATGTTGGGTACTTTTCCCCCACTTTCTGGGAATCTGTGGCTGGATAAGAAGAGAGACGGGAAAAAGAAAATGAGAACAAGAACGAAGCTTGTGATCTTACAGTCTTTTAGTTTGGCAAGGCACCTTCCGTAAATTGAATCTGATCCTCCCAATCAGCCTGTGAGAGAATGCCATGACCATCCTCACAGTGCCCACGTGGGCTGCCTAGCACTCAGCCCGGGGGTAGTCTGTGGGCAGAGACCACGAGGGTCTTGCCCATGCCATCTGCAACCCTCTGCTCCCCTCTAGTGGCCAAGCCCAGCCCCAGCCTACCTTGGCATTTCCCAAGAGGTGTTGAACAGATATCCAGTAGGCATCTACTATGGGTAAGTTCCTCAGCTAGGCTCTGGGGGAGGGGGGGCAGGAATAAAAGGAAGACCAAGGAGGGCCCTGCTCTCAGGGAGCCTACAATTCAATACATCAGATGTTTACTCAATGCCAGGCCCTGGCAGACTGCCCCTACCCTCAGAGAGCTTTGAGGTGATGGAGGGGATTTAGAAATGTTTGTGATACAAGGTAAAATGTGGTTAGGGCAAAGAAGTGGCCCCTTGGAACAATTCAGGGAAGGCTTTGTGGAAGAAGAGGAGGTGTGTGATCAAGGAAGTATGTGCAGAGGCTGTAGGGGGGGGTCTGGCATGAATCCACTGAAGCAGGATGAGGTCAGGGAGAAGTTTGACAGGCCTATTGGACCAGAATAGAATAAAACTCAAAGTGCAGCTGACTGACCAATCAGGGGGGTCCAGGAGGCCTCTGAAAGGGTTTGGGAGGGACAGCCTGGGTCTTTCCTTAAAACACTCACTGCCAGCACTGTGAAGGGGGCCAAGTTAGAGCTAGAGAAACACAAGAGGCCTGTATTCAGAAAGGGAGAGTCTGATAGGGGTCTGGAAGGCTAAAAGTTCTGCCATCCACTGGGAGAAGCTATTCACGCGATCTAGAATGATCCATTCATAATAACAAATGTCACAAAGCAGTTGTCTTATAGTGGACTGAGTTTTAAAACAGCAATTTCCAACGCCCATCCTGTGAGAAAGCAGACCCCTCCCCATGGTCTGAATGGCACTGCCCCTGTTTTATAGATGAGAAGACCAAATCTTAGAGGGGCCTGTAGATTTGAACTGGAAAAGGCCTAGGAATTATCTTAGTCCAGGTTCCCCATTTTACCGTTGAGGAAACCGAGTCTCAGAGAAGGCCGGTGACTTTCCCTTCATCACACAAACTGTAAGTCACAGAATCTCATAGCATGAACCAGGACACGGTGAATAGCCCTGTTTCAGTCATGGGTGGGAATCACAGTCCTGGAAAGGGGGCGAGACTAGAAAGGTGAAGTGGTGCTGAATTGGGAAGGGCCTTGAATGCCACTCTGGGAAGGGTGAAGTAGCTTTTTTGTTTTTGTTCTTTTGTGTTTTTATTTTTTCCCAAATACATGCAAAGGTCATTTTCAACATTCATCACTTTATAAGCTGTTTTACCTCCCTTCCCCTTCTCCAAGATGGCCAGTAATCTGAAATAAGTTAAACATGTACAATCATGTATGACAATTTCACAGTTATTCTGTGAAAGAGGAATTAGAACTGAAGGGAAAAAACCAGCAGAAAAAAAAAAGAAAAGTAAATAAAAGAAGTTTTAGCAAGTAAAAATAGTCTGCTTTGGTTTGCATTGACTCCATATAAGTCTTTCTCTGGATGGCATTTTCCATCACAAGTCCTTTAGATCTGTCCTTGCTCAAGTGCAACTAGCTGGTGCAGTGGATAGAGCACCAGCCCTGGAGTCAGGAGGACCTGAATTCAAATCCAGCCTCAGACATTTAATAATTATCTAGATGTGTGACCTTGGACAAGTCACTTAAACTCATTGCTTTGCCAAAAAAAAAGTCAAACAAGCAAACAACAAAAAAAAAAGAATGGTCCTTGGTCACTAAACTGCTGAGAGGTTCTAAGTATATTACAGTTGATCATAATGTCTACATTGTTCTCCTGGTTCTGCTCCCTTCACTCAGTATCTGTTCTTACAAGTCTTTCCAGGCTTTTCTGAAGTCCCAGGGCTGAAGTGTTTAAATGAAGACTAGGATAACCCACTGTGATGAATAACTTTTCGCAGTAATCTAGGCTTTAGGTTAGGGACATCACCACAAGTAGGATTTGAACTCGACCCTTCTTCCACACCTCCCCCCAACCTCTCTGTGTGGTTCTCATACAGGTAGGGAGCAATACACCAGACAGCTAGGGCAGTGGTTAGAACTCTGAGCCTGAAGTCAGGAAGAGCCTAGTTCAAATGTGACCTCAGACATTTACTGGTTATGTGACCCTAGGTGAGTCATTTAACCCTCTTTGCCTTAGTTTCCTCATTTGTAAAATGAGCTGGAGAAGGAATTGGCAAACTACTCAAGGATCTCTGCCAAGAAAATCCCAATGGGGCCACCAAAAACTGGACATGACTGTATAACTTCAAAAATTTGAAATAAATGTCAAAGCCCACCCTGGGGTCTTCCCATCCCTCCTGGCCCGGCCTTCTCCCTTTAGAGGAGGGAGTTGGAAGGGGTGAGCAGGTGAGCATTGGGTTGGGAAGGAAAGCCTCCAGGGAAGAAGACTGCTTCACATTCTGCCCCCCACCTCAGCTTGTCTACCACCAAAATGCCTCTGCCTCTGGGGAGGGTTGTGGCAAATGCTTAATAGGCCCAGCAAATGAAACAGGAGAGGAAGGCACGAGTCTCTGTCCAGCTGAAACAGCCTGGGGACCCAAGAGAGGCAGTTACCCAACCTGGAAGCCGTCCAGATGCCAGCCCAAGGGACGGGCCAACGCCAGGCTGGCTCAGTGGGGGGAAACCCTCCAGTTTCTTTTGCCTATGAAATGATAGGGAGAAAATCCAGACCAAGCCAGACCTGCCTCCTGAGGACAAGTATGGAGACTTCCTGAATAATCTGGAGGGATGGAAGTTAGAGTCAGGAGTGGGAACATCTGGATTTTGTTGTCAGATGGCAGAGTCCTGAAAGAATGGGCTGGGCCTGGCCTAATGGTCCATAAACAATGGTGCGTGATGAATGCAGGGACTGGCTCCAAGGGATGTGTTTATGGGAAGGGAGGCAAGGAACTTCTGGAATCAGTGCTAGAAGTCTGTTTTAACATCTTTCTTGCTAATGGCCTGGAAGAGAGAGGCAGACATCCCCTTAATTGAGTTCACAGCTGCTCGAAGGTGCTAGGAGCACTCTTTGTGGGGGGAGAGGCAGGACCGTCCAAGGAAACCCTGCTTCTATTGAAGAGAAACCAACAGGAACCAGGAGGGGGAAGCACAAAGGTTCATGTCCCCCCCTCCCACCCCCCAAACATGGACAGGCCAGATGGAGCAGGGTCTGCCCTGGCTGGTTCCTGTTGGGTCAGAAAGTGGAAGATGGCCAACTGCCAACCTGGCACAAGGGGGAGGAGGAATGTTGGCTGCCTGGCTGTGGTGGAGAATCTGGTTCTGCTGGAAACTCCAAGATTACTGAACCACACATACCACTGGAAATCCATTAGAAAGCCACCCTGAGTATTGGGCCACCTGACCCCCAAATGAAGACTTTCAGAGAAGGGTAACAGACCACCCCCATATGTTCTTCCTTGTGTAGGTCTGAAATCTGCTTCTGCAGTTTTCCCATTCATCTCTGCTGATTCTGCCCTCTGAGTCCAAATAGAACAAGTCAGTCTCCTAGGCTACTTGTAAGGCTTAATTGAAATAACAGTGTTAAGTGTCTACCAAACCTTCAAGTGCCTTTAAAATGCTAGTGGTAGTGGGGTGACTAGGTGGCGTAGTAGATAAAGCACTGGCCTTGGAGTCAGGAGTACCTGGGTTCTCAGACACTTAATAATGACCTAGCTGTGTGGCCTTGGGCAAGCCACTTAAGCCCATTGCCTTGCAAAAACCTAAAAAAACAAACAAAAAAAATGCTGGTGGTAATGGTGATGGTGAAGAGTTCCCCAAAGCCTTTCAGGGCATCCCCAAGGTCAAAACTTTTCATAATATTAAGATGTTTTAATTTGTAATAGCATCAATATAAATGCAACCCATATAAATAAAAGCTCTTTGGGTTGTGGAAATATCCTCAGATTTTTTTTTGGTTTTTGCAAGACAGTGGGGTTAAATGACTTGCCCAAGGTCACATAACTAGGTAATGAAGTGTCTGAGGCTGGATATGCTCTATCCATTGCACCACCTAGCTGCCCCCTCAATAATTTTTAAATAATACAAAAGGGTCCTGTGATTTAAAAAAAAAAATTTGAGATCACTTTTCTAGGATCTTCTTTACAGAAGGATATGGGTCTGGAATATTCTATATTATTAGACAAGGTTTACTGAACTTTTTTTTACATCTTTGGTAATAGGGGACTAGATAGACAAGCAGGAAGGGATATGAAGGTGTTAGAAAATTTATATATATATTTTTATATGTATATCCAGAAGCTTGAGGGAAAGAAAGTTCATAATAGAGCTTCCCTTGAATCCATCCAAAGCATTTTGTTACTATGGGTCTGGTATATAAAAAAATGTTGAAGACAGTCCCTGCCTTCAGGGAGCTCCCATTCTAATCAGTGTCTTTCTTTGTGTCCATCTCTGCAGGTAGAACAGGTCCCACCAAGCCAAACAACTGTGTGATTTCATGAATCTGGAGACCCTGTCCGGCAGGACCCAGAGTTGGCCTCAGACTTCTCACACTGCCCTAACCCCCCTCAACTGCCTTGATTAAGGACTCCTGAATGGACCATCAAAAGCTTCTGGCTTCTGGGCCTGTGTTTGGGTTGTCTTCCTCAATGATGATCATCATGGGTCCTGGACAGAGTTAGTTCGCCAGATGTTTTGGGTGAAATCGGCTCCATGTTTACATTTAGTAGGAGCAGAAGGAACACTTCTAACTTGTGCCTTAACTTGATGGGAACCAAGGAATCCTACTAGCCTCGATTCTTGTCTTTTTTTTTTTCCTTTTCTGCTTATTACTGGTGATTCTGGACCTTTGGAGTGAGCCAGGCCTCAGGGCAGAACTTAAATCACAAATGCTGGAAGACCATAGGAAGTATCACAAGTATTAGAAGGACTCTCCTTTGGTGGAGATTAGACTCAAACTGTTTGAAGTGGAATGGGCTGGGACAGAGGGAACTTCCCTTCTGAAGGCATATTAGTGAAAACTGGAATTAACCATTAGTTCGGGATATTCCAGTGCAGACTAGGGGCCTCTGGAAGCTCTCCTAGCAGTGCACAGAGAGAAATAGGTATGAGGGGGGAAAGGCATATGCAATCGGGGTCATCAATTTCTCATCCTTGGTTCATGGATAAAGAGAAATGATTACTTTCTATAGTTGGTGGGCTTCCTAGAGAAAGGAGGCTTAGTGCTATGCAGGAACCCCTGGGGGCTTCTGCCTAGGAAATGCCAGCCAGGCTGAAGTCTCATGTCCCTCTTCTCCCCACCCCCCAAGCAACTTCTGTTTCTGCCTTTTTCAGATCATAGGATCACAAGATTTAGAAACTAGATTGGATTTTGGAGCTCCTCTCTCTAGTCCAACCTCCCCATTTTAGAGCTAAGGGAAGAGATTATTAGTGGGGTTGGAGGCAATGGGGAGTGAGGGGGTCTTACACAGGGACTAAGGGGTAAAAAGCAGGGGTTCTTCATCTGGGGGCTTTGAACTTATTTTTTTAAATACTTTGTTTTTTAAATATTTTGATCACTAGATTTCAGCATAATGGGTTTCCTTTGTTGTTTTATGTATTTTTAATGCATATAAAAATGTGATTTGGAGAAGGAATGTCTGGACAGATTAGCTGCCCAGGAGAGCACCCAAAGGGTCCAAAACCCTGTTCTTTCTTCAAGACCACTAGAAGATTATTGGATAAGTTCATGCCTTTGAATCCCCCCTCCACCATTAGCACCAGGGTGAGCTTTGGGTGACTCAATTTGCCTCAGTTTCTTTATCTGCAAAACAAGGATGTTGGATTCATGGTATTTGAGGGCCCCTCCAGATCTCAATTTGTGATCCTGAGGTAGATAGTGTGAGTGTCAGCCCGTTTTACAGATAAGACCAATGTCTGATGGGCTAATGGTGGAGGGGGGATTAGCTGCCACCCTTCTCAGCCAAGTGGAAGACTGGGAAATTTCTTGAGGGCTGGGGCCATTTTGATTTGGTATTTGTATCCCCAGCTCGCACAGTGCCTTCTTCAGTATATCTGTTAAATGGATTTGAGGACTTCAGAGCCCATGGATACCAACAACCCTGGGTTTTGATCCTGTCTTTGAAATAAAGTATTTTTAAAAATGGAATTCAGCCTGAGATGGTCTTTCCCAAACAGGTTGAACCAGTGACCATGCTACCAAGTTGAGACAACCAGTCTCAGAGGGTGCCCATGGCTGTGGCTGTGCCCATGGGGTGTGAGGATGAAACAAGGACACCAAGGAAGAAAAGTGATTTGGCTCCTGGAGCTTAGACTGGTCTCACTTCCATTCCATTCGTAGTGCAATGAGAGTTATCTCCCCTCTAGTTCAAAGCCATGAGCCCTTAGTTGTTCGACCCAAGAAGCAAAGAGTTTGCCTGCCTCGTGCCCCCCACTTTGGGGTCCTTGGTTTCTTCATCTGTAAACTAGGTGGGGAGGAGAGAATTAGGTAAACTTCAATTCTAAGTCTCCAAATTTATCAAAATGTCAGATTATGAAAGTCAGTAGGTCCCTGGTCTCAAAGGAAGTAATAAAGGACTAGGGCCAAAGAGAAGAAAAGAGGTGAGAACACACACCTTCCTGGACACAGCCTAATGTAGCAGCCTTTGGTAGGACTGGGAGTCAGAGGACCTGTGTTCAAATCCTATTTTTGATGTTTACTACCTGTGTGACCTTGGATAGGTCACTACCTTAGTTTCATCATGCATAAAATGAGGGCATTTCCTATATGAAAAGGAGATAGAACACACCAGACTTGCCTCAGTTGCTCACTTACAGCCAAGATTTTAGCCTTGTTTTTCCTCTTTGGGGAATACAAATAAGACAGCTATGGGGAAGGTGTCACCTTGGAGTCAGAAGCCAGGTCACCTCTACCATTCTGCAGGCCATGCATCATCAAATAGACTAAGTTGGGGGGCGGGGGAGCAAGAGGGAGGTTTGTAGTCTAGAAATGATGCAGTGACCCAGAAAGATGGAGATTTGTCCTAAAAGTTCCAAGTGTCGAGGTCCAGGAGGCCTTGGGCTGAGGTCTAGCCCCACCTTTCCTGGGTTTGAGTTGTCCCATTGGGGTAGAACTCACAGGAAGGTCTTGGGGATTAAACTTCTAATGAGCACATCCTTGGAGGGCAGAGGGGGCAGGCTTGGTTCTGTGCATGTGGGTACACACACACACACACACACACACACACACACACACACAATCTATATCTGTCTCTGCAGAGCTGTGATTTTCTTATGGAGATCTCAGAGAAACTAGCTCCCTCTCTGCAGATAAGTAATCATTCTCTGTTATTTAGAGCCTTAGAGAATTATCTGGGCTCTGACAGGTGAAAGGCCAGCCCCTTAGCCATACAATCTAAGGACTTAGGCCCAGGCCTTTCTGACTTCAAGGACAGCCTGCCTTTTCTCACTTAAGGACGCTACCTCTCTTTCCTTGCACGTATAAATCATTAGTGAATTCAACCGAAATTGAGGCAGCGATGGGGAACTAAGGATGTCAAGTGTTGCACATACATTGTTTTTTTTCTTTGTTTTTTTAGGTTTTTGCAAGGCAAATGGGGTTAAGTGGCTTGACCAAGGCCACACGGCTAGGCAATTATTAAGTGTCTGAGACTGGATTTGAACCCAGGTACTCCTGACTCCAGGGCCGGTGCTTTATCCACTGCGCCACCTAGCCGCCCCCACATATACATTGTTAATGGATTGGTTTTGCTAAACTGGGATTTGGGGTAATTTTTTTTAAATCTTTATTAAAAGGAAAAGCTTGATGAGAGGGAGGAGAATGAATGTGAAATAAAAGAAAATAGGTTATCACTAAGGATACATTAAAATAATTATTTTTTTAAATGAATGATTAATTAAACCTAGAATGGGATGACTTGTCCAAGGTCACATTGATAGTAAATGGCAGAGAAGATGACAAGTTTCTTTCCAGTGCATCCCACTGCCTTTATTTATCCTACCTGGGAATTCATGTGAGAGACCAGACTTTGAGGGGGCAATGGTTCAGTTCTGTCTAGGATTCTACCCTTGTGATCTTGCTCAGTGGGTCAATGATCCCACTTCTTGGTCTCAGGATGTAAAATGGGGATTTTAGACGGGGATTTCCAGAGTCCCTTCCAGCTCCAAGCAGTTAGGAATATTGTTTTCTTTGGGGAAAAGATTATTTTCTTTTATCTATTATTTCTAGAATTTTCTTCTCCAAATTATGGAATTTCCTGGGAGGTCCTCAGCCCACATCCAACTGTCCTTACTGACTTTGAGATGCAGTGGAAGTCACTTGGATGTGGAGGAAGAGGCTTTGGCTTTGAATCTCTGCTCTGTGGCTTGCAACCTACTAGGTCACTAGACCTCAGTTTCCTTATCTGTAAATAAGATGATCTCTAAGATTCCCTACAAGTCTCAGGTTATGCTCTTATCCCCGGAAGCCAGGGTGGGTGAGATTTTTGACTTGGTCCTGGAATACCAGCCAGGAAGGGGCTGATGTCCCTATGTCAGAAGCTTGCACATTTTGGCCAGCTCTGCTACCCCTGGAGTCAGGTCCCTGGCTAATAAACTTGTCATATTCTTGTGAGAGCTTGGGGTCATTCATGCTGCCAGAGGTTTGTTTGATTCTCACATCAACACTATGAGAGAGGCAGAGAAGATGGGGATCCCCAGCCCAGCTTAACTCATGAGGTTGAGACCAGTGCAGGTGAGTCAAGGAAAGTGGCCAACAGGCGGCATGGGCACTGTCCAGTGACTGCCTGGGCCCCTAACCAACAAAGCTAGAACTAGACACTTGAGGATGCAGTTCAGTTTAGCCCAATATGAAAATGCAAAGTGAAATCTACTTTACCCTCTTTCTCTATCCGTAGGAGCGAGAAGGGACCTTAGAGGCTCTTTGGTCCAGTCTTCTCATTTTACAGATGAGAAAATTGAGACCCAGGTCACACAGCAACAATAGCATCAGAGATCAAAAACTGGAAAGAATCTCAGAGGTTGTCTAGTTTTCACCCTTCTTTTACAGGTAAAGAAAGAGAGGTCCAGAGTAAGTAAAGGGCAATGGGGTTAAGTGGTTTGACCAAGGCCACACAGCTAGGTAATTATTAAGTGTCTGAGGCCGGATTTGAACTCATGTACTCCTGACTCCAGGACTGTTGCTCTATCCACTGCACCACCTAGCCGCCCCCCTCCAGTCGTTTTTTAAAAAATGCTATTTTATTATTTCCAATTACACATAGAGTTTTCGTTATTCATTTTAGTAGATTTTGAGTTTCACATATTTCCCTCCTTCCTCCACAACACAGCAAGTGATCTGATGTAAGTCATACATGAAGAATCAATTATATTATTTCCACATTGGTCATGCTGTGAAAGAATCAAAACAAAAGGGGAAAATCTTGAGAAAGAAAAAACAAATTAAAAAAAATGAAGCTGGTCCACTTTGGTCTCCATAGCTCTTTCTCTGGGTGTGGATGGCATTTTCCATCACAAGGCTTTTGGAATTGTCTTTAATCACTGTATTGCTGAGAAGGGCCAAGTCTATCATAGTTGGTCATCACACAAAGTTGTTGATACTGTACCCAGTGCTTTCTTGATTCTATTCATTTCACTTTGCATCAGTTCATGCAAGTCTTTCCAGGTTTTTCTGAAATCCATTTGCTCATCCTTTCTTACAGAGCAATAGTACTCTATTACATTTATAAACCACCACTTGCTCACCCCTTCCCCAGTTGATGGGTATCCCCTCAATTTCTAATTCTTTGCCACCACAAAAAGAGCTACTGTAAATATTTTTGTACATGTGGGTCTTTTCTCCCTTTTTATGATCTCTTTGGGATACAAACCTAGTAATGGTATTGCTGGATCAAAGGGTATGCACAGTTTTATAACCCTTTGGGGGAAGTTCCAAATTCCAGCATGTTTTTCCCTAATATCTCAAGAAAGTTGTCTTGAATCCTATAAACCCATGGAACCTTCCTTTCCTAATTGGGCAAAGTACAAGGGGTTCATTGGGAGACCCTGCTCTCATTTGGGCTTCCCCAGCTCTCCATTCAGGGACACACATATGCACAGATATACACACAGATAGCTCCCCCCTCCTGTTACTGCCTCTTATTGGCCCATCCTCATCCCTTAAGGGTCAACCTCTTGTCTTCTCAGTTGACCCTCAGCTGATCTGATAAAGTTACACTACTAATGTGCTTATGGGGAGTGGTCCCCACAGTCCTCCTACCAGCTCCCAGATATCGTGGAAATCACTGATAATTCTGATTTGTTCCTGCTCTCATTTTGTAGAAACTTGTTTAAGTTAGAAGGAATATTAAAATTGTCGTGACCGGTACAGAGAAGGCTGCTATCAAAAGGAGGGGCAGCCTGGCACAGTGGTGAGAGTTGGATTTGAATCCTACCTCTGACTCAGATTGGCTGTGAGACAGTCTCTCAGTGGCCAAGGCAAGTTTCTTAAGAATATAAATTGCAGACCTGTTGCCAATTATTGGGACAGGAAATTTCTTCATCATTTTCTCTATACCAATGTAATCACAGGCCTAAAGGAAAACTATATATGCATCTGTGTGGGCATATACATTAAATCATAAGTAGCTGAAACAGCAGAGCACCCTGAGTGAGAGGCGGGGAGTGGCATTTGCAACCTCCCCTCAGACTCAGAGAAAAATTCAGAACTTTGAACCCAAGAGCACTTAATGCAATGGACACAAGGTAAAAGCTTAATGTTTTATCATCTATCCACTCATCCATCCATCCATCCATCCATCCATCCAACTATCCATCTATCATCCATCCTTTCTTCATGTATGCATTATCTATCCAACCAGTTGGCATCCATGTATCCAGCTCTCCATAATCCACAATTCATTCAGCATCCATCTACCCATCTTGGAATCATGGAAAGAATACAAGTCTTGGGGTCCAAAGACTCATTTCAAATGCTGGCCATGACTCTTGTGAGTTATGTGAATGAGACTATGTAAGTCATTTCACAAGTTTTGCATTTCTTTCCTCTTTCCAAGTCTAGAAAATGTAGGTTCATAATGTTCACACACCAGCTCCCTCCTAGGGTAACTGTCAGAAATGTGCTTTGTAAACCCTAACATGTCTTATTAATGTGAGTTATTATGGAGCAATTGGAGAGACACCAAAACGTGAATCACCAGATTCAGAGTATTCTTTGGGTCCTCCTTAGTTATATGTCTATAAAATGAAGATGTGTATATTTATTTATAATGTATCTATCATATTATACATTTATTATACATATACCATATACACACATCCTAGGTATGATGCAGAGAGGAGGGATTTGAGGGTAGGTTTTTTATCTATAAATAGGGGCACGTAAATACATTTTCTTCAAAGGTTTCTAGAGAGGATCCAACGAGATTCGTAGAACATGACATACACTTTGCAAATCTTAGAGGCAACCAGATGATGCAATGGATAGAACGCTAGACCTGGAGTCAGGAAGGTCTGAGTTCAAATCTGACCTCAGATGCTTACTAGCAGGGCATCACTTCACCTGTTTGCCTCAGTTTCCTCATCTGTAAAATGGAGATAATGGTGGGATCAACCTTGAAGGTTTGTTGCACAAATCAAATGATACAACCTGTGAAGCACTTTTCACATAATAGCCTCTCTAAATACTCATTCCCTTCCATTTCCCCTTAAAAAGCCTATAGAAATGTAGGTTTTTATTAACAATTTAAGTCCCCAAACTTCACTCTCTCTATCCCTGGCCCAGCATACACTCTGAGCTAACACCTCCTTACCAACGTTTTCATACTTCGTAGAAAGCCAGAGCAGGTGTTCATGACGTGGCCACACACACACACACACACACACACACACACACACAAACACACACACACATTTTATTTCAGGCTATTTCCCTTCTATTATGAGTCTGTACCCACACAAAATCCCCCCAAAATAGCCTTAATAGGAAAAAAGACTTCCAAGATCCTAATTCTGGCCCAGTGAGAAGTCCTGCATTCTAAGGGATGAGTCCTGAAGGCAAACAAGAGCTAACTCTCCTTGGGAGGCTAATTAAATGGCCAGCTCTAGGAACCGTTTATCAATTGGAGGAGATCCAATAAGTTACTCATTTCTTGTTGAAGGACTTCCAACAGTGGTTGGCACATTCGTTCCAGTTTTGTCACAGGAACTCTGAAGCCAGTGTAAACTGAATAATGATTAATAATAATAATCAAGTCAGGGAGGTCCAGGGGAGAGGGAACCAGCTTTGCAGCCAGATCCCAGTTCTATCTCTGACACACACTTTCTGTGTAACTAGAGAAAGTATCCAACCTCTCTGGTCTCTGGGGCAACTCTCACAAAATTACGTAAACTGCAGAGCAGGTGCCAAGTAGGAGAGGTTTCTTCTCAAGGTACTCTCTAAGCCAGTGAAATCACAGCTTCATATTAATAATAATGAAAAGAATAATATGAGAATGAGATAAAGGTGACATAGTTTGTAGTATGTTCTGGGACTGGAGCCAAGAAGACCTGAGTTCAAATGTGATTTAGGATACTTCCTGTGTGACTCTGGGTAAGTCATTAACTTCTGCCTGCTTCAGTTTCCTCACTTATGGAGTAAATAATAGCACCTAAGGATAAAATGAGATGTTTAGGAAGTGGTTTTTTTTTCCTAATGGGATAGCATAGAATAAATGTTATTCAATTATTCATTTTCAAATATCAGTAAGTTAGTAAGTATTCATAAATTTAAAAATATGCTTCAATCTGTGTTCATACTCCATGAGTTCTTTTTCTGGGAATGGAGAACATTTTTCATCCTAAGTCCATCAGAGTTGTCTTGAATCATTGCAGCACTGAGAACACTAAGTCATTACTACTGCTGCTGTGTACGGTGTTCTCCTTGTTCTATTCATTTCACTTTGCATCAGTTCATGGAGGTCTTTCCAGATTTTTCTCAAGATCATCTTTTCCACCATTTCTTATAACCCAATGGCATTCCAATTGACAAGCAAACAATCCCCTCGATTTCCAATTCTTTGCTACCAGAATACTGTTGCTATCTACATATACTGACCCTTGCTTTAGAGGCTACATTTTTCTAGGACTGGGCAAGGTCAAAGCTGGGACCCCTCAGTGGGTTTTAACAATTCATTTTATTGCAGCAGAGTAATGGTTGTTCAGTAATGGCAAAGCCATCTCCTATTTCACTGTTTCAAAGCTCTAAAGATATTCCAGTTTGTGGCTGTTATGTGCGTCTTTGATCTGTGATGCAGTCACAGACTCTTAGAATTAGAGAGACTTCTTGCAGGTCATCTAGCCCTAGCTATGTTGACACCCGAAACGGTAATTTGCCTTGCCAGGCTGATTATCTTGTTCAACTGAGCCTGAATGTGTCTGCTAAGATATTCTTTGAAAATTTCATCATTTTCTTCTTCCTGGAAGAACTATCATTTTCAGACCAAATTATTAAGCCACTTCATTCACCTTCAGGAAAAGGGATGGATGCTTTGTAAAAGGGATGGAAGAGGGGCAATTAGAATGATCCAGTAAATAAATAGGAATCTGAGACTGTGCGTTCTAGTAGCTGAGAGGGAACATGGGAAGATTTTGAACCTGGGTGCGAATCCAAGCTGTGATGTTTATCACCTGGGCCTCAGTTTCCTCATCTGTTAAGTGAGGTAGGTGGAGCAGATGTATTCTGTGATCCCTCTTAGCTTTAAATTTGAATTTCATTGCCTATAGAGGTGTGGGTCATTGAAACACGCTGATTTCTCTTTCCCCTCCTTATCCCCAACTCATGGTGGGATTTGGGAATATCTGGTAGAATGATAACAATGGTCCTAGACTCAAATCTGGTCTATAGACCAGCATAGCTCCTGGTTTGGGTCATTGAGTGTCATTTGAGATGATGTTCTGGGACAAATAAAGAGTCATAAGCCTGTATAATTGGAGAAGACTGCGGAGAGGTAGCTCAGTATATGGGAAGGATTGCAACTAATATTATTTTCAACTAATTCTATTCAACTCTCATGGGCCACTGATGATATTATGATGGTGGAAGTGATATCCAAACTGAGTTGAAAGACAGTCAAGGATTCAGAGAGAGAATTGGAGGTGGAAGGAAGGAAGGAAGGAAGGAAGGAAGGAAGGAAGGAAGGAAGGAAGGAAGGAAGGAAGGAAGGAAGGAAGGAAGGGAAAAGCTAGGTATGGTAGATGGCTTATACAAACATGAAGGTAGCAGATAAGACATCAAGTTCAGGAATAATCAGAAGGCCCTTTGGGGTAGAATAGAGTGGGTAGAGCACCAGGCCTGAAGTCATTTTGAATTCAAATCTGGCCTCTGACACTAATTGTGTGGCCTTGGGCAAGTCACTTCACCCTGATTGCCCCACATCCAGGACCATCTCCAGTCATCCTGATTCATATCTGGCCACTGACCCCATTTGGCTCCAGAGGAGGAAGAGAGGCTGGTGACTTAGCACAGCCTCCCCTCACTTAAATCCACTTCACCGGCATGCCATGGCATCATGTCCCTGTCATCATGAGCTTCTTCAATAATGAATAACAAAAGAGGGGAGCTAGGTGGCGCAGTGGATAAAGCACCAGCCCTGGAGTCAGGAGTACCTGGGTTCAAATTTGGCCTCAGACACCTAATAATGACCTAGCTGTGTGGCCTTGGGCAAGCCACTTAACCCCATTTGCCTTGCAAAAACCTAAAAAAAAAAATAACAAAAAGAATAAAACTGTGTGAAGGGAAATGATATGAGAACAGATGAGAAATGCAGAAGTAGCCCAATTGTGATTTCCTGTGTTTTTTATCCAGTTTTCGCTAGGGAGCCAAGGAGAGTTTCAGAGCACAAGAGTAATCAAGGCATACCTGCATCTTATCAGTGCTGTTTGGAGTGTGGATTGGAGAGGGGCAGGGAGAGACTGGAAGTAGGATGTCTAGTTAGGAAGAGGTGGTGAGGGTTTAATTCAGGGACCTGTGTTGTGAGTGAAGAAAAGGGGATAGATGTGAGAGATAATATAGGGACAAGACTTAGGGAATTATGTTGAGAGAAGTGTCAAGATTGATTACATAATGACTACAAGAATGACCACTGGGGATAGCCCAGTAGTGGATAGAGCACCAGCCCTGAGTTCAAATGTGATCTCAGATACTTGATCCTTACTAGCGGTGTGACCTTGGGCAAGTCACTTAACCCCCTTGGAAAAAAAAAAGAATGACTGCAATCCATGTCACTGAAAAGATGATGGGACCCTCAACCAAAATGGAGGGGTTTGGATAAAGGGTGGAATTGGATATGGTGGGAAGAAAGTATATTCTATTTTGGGCATGTTGAGTTGAGATGCCAATGTGATAGCGGGTATACATATTTAGCAGGCAACTGACTGTACAGTACTGGGGATCAGGAAAAATATTAAGACTGGATCAGTAGATTTAGGAGCTCTCTGAGTAGAGGAGGGCATTGAACACAGTGGATTAGTTCCAAAAGAGAGAAAGGGTCCAGGACAAAACCTTGGGAGACATTTGTGCTTCCAGAGTAAGAGGTAGGTGGTGATCAAGTCACTGAGGAGGAGTGGACAGATAAGTAGAAGGAAAACTCACAGAGGGGAATGTCAGAGATGTCAAGGGAGGAGAAAATGTTCGATAAAGGTAAAAAAACAAACAAACCTGTATATACCAAGGGAGTTGAGGACTGAGAGAAAGCTCCTCTCAAGGGGAGGTATGAAATCATTGGTCACCTCCGGGATCAAATAGAAAACCTTCAGTTTGGTTTCAAATCCTCCCTGCCCTCCTTCCGCAACCCTTCCAGTCTTTATAACACCACCCCCAGTCTTGGATCTAGTGCTCCTGGACTCCCAGCTGTTTTTTGACCATCTCCTGAGTCAGGGTCCTTTTCTGGGCTGCTGTCCATCCTGGAAGGCCCTCCTTCCTCATCTCTCCCTCCTGGTTTTCTTAGCTTCCTTCAAGTTCCAGCCAAAAGCCTACCTTCTCCAGGTGTCTTGCACCATTCCTCTTAATTTTTGTACCCTTCACCTGATAATTATTTCCTGCTTATGCCTATTAGGCTGAAAGCATTTCCCCAGCCCTTAGTACAGTGGCTGCAACACTTGTTTTTCAGTCATGTCTGACTCATCACGACTCTGCAGATCAAGCTATCCATGGGGTCTTCTCGACAATGATACTGGAATGGTTTTCAATTTCCTTCTCCAGTGGATTAAAGCACAGAGGTTAAGTGACTTGTCCAAGGTCATGGAGCTAGTGAGTGTCTAAGGTCAAATTGGAACTCAGGTCTTCCTGACTCTAGGACCAGCACTCTATCCACTGAACCACTCAGCTGCCTTTTAGGCAAATAAAGACTACGGGACTTATGCAATGTAACTCAGCATGTGTCTGAGAGACTAGATTTGAACTCAGGTCTTCCTGACTCTAGGCCAAAACTCTTCACTGAGTCATCTAGCTGTCCCCGCCTAGCACATTGTAGGCTCTTAGTAAATGTTTATTGATCAGCTCCTTGCTTTGGATAGAGAAATTTCAGTGAGATCAGAAGCCAGATCACAAGGGTTTGAAAAGCAAGAAGAGGAAAGATATAGGACAGTAACTGGAGGGAACAACAGAACCAAGTGGATTAGGTTTCTTTGGTTTTTTTTATTTTAAAGGGGATAGGCCACATAAGCACATTTGTAAGCAACAAGCAAGGAATCAGTGGACCAGGAAAGATTGAAAATACAAGAAAGGGGATGATTAAAGGGGCCAAGGCCTGAAGGAGACCCGAGATGCCTGGAATCAAGGACACAAAGGGGTTGGTAGGGTTGCTAGGAAGGATTGATTCATTTAAAAAAAAAGAATTGAATTTCTCTTTATATTTTTAGTTGGGTTTTTTTTTTTGCAAGCAATGGGGTTAACTGACTTGCCCAAGGTCACACAACTAGGTAATTATTAAGTGTCTGAGGCTGAATTTGAATTCAGGTGTCCTGACTCCAGGGCTGGTGCTCTATCTACTGTGCCACCTAGCTGCCCCCAGAAGGGTTAGTTCTTCCTCTGAAACAACTGGTATGGTTTAGGAGAGTACAAGAAATAAGGTTTTGGGGTGTGGAATAAGGAGGAAGAGGAAGCTTGCACTGTTGACTTTGAATTTCTGACTTATGTAAAGAGGCTGGGCCATCTGGCTGAGCCTGAGGGACAATGGAAGGGATGGTGTGGGAGCATTTTCTTTTCAGAGACGTTGGGGGCTCTGGACCCTGGGTCATTTTACTTTTCAAAGTATAGTGGCCCATTTGTAAAATGGGGGTGCCAACTGGGATAACAAAGGCCCCATGGAACCATGGGAAAGCTGACTGGCCTTAGAGTCAGTGGACCTGTGCTCACCTGGGCCGCTCCTTCCTTATATGACCCTTGACTTGCTTGGATCTCAGTTTCCACATCTGTAAAGAGTGCCTTTGCGACCCCTTCCAGTTCTCCAGGATCTTGGAGCTGCTCCCAGTTTAGAATGTTGCTCTTTCTGGTCAATCCTTCTTCCTGGGTCCATTAAAAACATCATGGGGTAAGAGCGACATCGTGTGGCCAACTCTAAATGTACATTCCTTCCCCCCCCCCCTTCTCTTGGGGAGGGAAGAAAAACCAAAGTTTACTACCCCACCTAAAAGGAATCACAAACCTTAGAGGTCAACCACATGTGGCCTTCAAACCTCTACCTAAACTTCTCCAGGACAGAGAAATCAATCAACTTGCAAGGATTTATAATGTGCCCACAGTGTGCCCCTCACTGCTGTATGGAAATCCTTGCCCCCGGGTGGCTTAGAGTCAAATGGATGGGACACCTGCCACTTTAGGTAGGTTTGGGCCTGTTGGAAAGTTCAACTAAGAGTCTTACATAGAGCTTCAATCTCTGACCTTGCAACATCCATCCTCTTGGTTCTGACCTCTGAGTCAATCTCCCTTCTAGAGAGGACGGTATCCCATCCCCTTAAGTCTTTTCCCACCCATCCACCAGTCCTTTCACTATTTGGCTTATTGTGTTCTGGGAACGCTCTGGCCTGTTCTTCCTAAAATGTAGGAATCATTCAGATGTGGGCTGACTAAGCCACTAGACAGTGGGTCTTTCTTTCCCTGAGACTCAAACCAAAAGCTTCTCTGTCTGCCCCCACTCCACTATATCATTTTTCACCTCATGAAACAACTTGGTTTATTGTGAAGAAAGCGGCTTGGATCATTAGAAATTGGGTGTGAGTTGGAATCAAAGGAGTACTTTCAATCCCAGCTCTGAAACTTATTGCCTGGGTGACCACTGCAGGCCTCAGTTTCCTTACCTGTAAAATGAAGGGATTAGTTAGATTGGGTTTCCCAATGAAAGTTTCTAAGCTGTCAAGTACCAGATAAATTTGAGCAATTTGTTACTGAAAGGATTACAGTCTAATTAGGGAGACAGAAAGGTAATCTAAATCATGAACTTGCAATTTTTTTTTGTTTTTTTGTTGTTAGGTTTTTGCAAGGCAATGGGGTTAAATGGCTTGCCCAAGGCCACACAGCTAGGTCATTGTTAAGTGTCTGAGACTGGATTTGAACTCAGGTACTCCTGACTCCAGAGCCAGTGTTTTATCCATTGCACCACCAAGCCGCCCCCCTGAACTTGCAATTTTTAAATAAATTTATAATTTATAAACAAAACAATTAGAGAAGAATTCTAAGGTAATATACAATGCAGTGACTACAACATCCATTAAACAAAGGCCATGGTCTCCCCCCCGTGTTGGAGTCCATCTCCAGTCATCTTGATTCATACCTGGCCCCTGACCCCAGATGGCTCTAGAGGAGAAAGTGAGGCTGGTGACTTTGCACAGCCCCCCACCCTGCCCAGAAATCCGATTCACTTGCATATCATGGCATCACCTCTCTGATGTCATGGTCCTCTTTGAGAATGAAGGGGGCAGCTAGTTGGTGCAGTAGACAGAGCCTAGCACCAGCCCTGGAGTCAGAAGAACCCGAGTTCAAATCTGACTTCAGATATTTGATACTTATTAGCTGTGTAACCTTGGGTAAGTCACCTAACCCCATTGCCTTGCAAAAATGCAAAAAAATAAATTTTTTGAAAGAGAGAATGAAGGACAACCACCACAAATGAAGCACTAAAAGACACAAAGCTTTTTTTAAAAATACTATTATAGATGAGATGCTATAAGCAGTCATGAGAAAATAACTTGCTTAAAAATGATAAATTTAAATAAATACTGAAGGAATTGACAATAAAGGAAAGACTATTGGTTAACAGGATTGATTAGGGGAAGAATTTTTGGCAGAGCAACAAACTGAGATGAGTCCTGGAGAAAACGAAGGCTTTGAATCCATGGAGAGGGCATTTCAGGGTGAAGAAGCCCACCTGGGAACTCCAGATGTCCTAAAAGTCTCAGCCCAAGTATCACCTTCTATTTATTCCAGACTTATAAACGCCAAAGAAAATGGACTTTTCCACATAGGAGAGAAAAAGATTTGTACATACAATGTCTGAGCAGCTGTTTTTTTTTTCTTTCTAAGTATATAAGGAGTACTTTCAAAGCTATCATGCCTGCTGGTACTTTCTTTTGGTCTTCCTTCTGTTATGTGCATTTTTTTAGTCCCTTAATGAGCTTAATCTTTTTTTCTTTTCCTCCCTCCCTCTTCCTCCTTCTCCTCCTCTTTCCCCCTATGCCAATCCCCTCTTTTGCCCTCCTGTTCTCCTCTCATTTGAAAAGGAACAAAAATCCTTCTAAAAAAGATACATAATCAAGCAAAACAAATCCTCACATTGACGGTACACAAAAACGTTTGTCTTATTCTTCTTAAAATATTAGTAGAAATTCTTTTTTTCCAGAGCTAAGGCTCAGCCAGCAGGCAGGGCCCTGAGCTTATCATAACAGCAATCCTTTGCACTCATCCTCTGGATGATCTCATTCTGGCAGTCACATAATTATTGTATTGCTTTGACCAGCACCAGATGTTCTCTGAGCTCAGACAAGCGCCAGACCAAGCAAGGATGACTTTGAGTCATGCTACCCTGCTAGAAATCACATTTGTCACATTGTTGACATTCCCCCTCTTTGTCAGGGCTCCAGCTGAGCTCTCCCCACACTGACTTGGGCCCCCCCACTAGGGATGGAGCCCCAGCACATGGGTCTAGATCCCTCCTACCTTTTCTCTCACTTTGAAATTAAGCTTATCTTTGACTACTGTTTCTCCTGTGTCCAGCCTGTCCTGTTTGGCTCTGGTCATCCGCAAGTTAACCAGTGCAATCCGATTGACCTTCTACATCTTGAGTCCATCACCTTTCTGCAAAGAGACTGGCAACATACATCAATCCTCTGGAATGATTGATCAGAGTTCTCAAGTCTGAAATTGTTTTTATTCATAATGTTTTTGTATAAACCATTCTCCTGGTATTGATATCTTCATTCTGCATCAATTCATACAAGTCTTACCAAGTTTCTTTGTAACAATCCATTTCTCCCATTTCTTAGAGTGTGATAATATTCCATTACATTCATATACCATACTTTGTTCAGCTTTCCCCAATAGATGGGAATTCTTCCAGTTACCAGTTCTTTGTTCTTTTTTTTTTTTAAGGTTTTTGCAAGGCAAATGGGGTTAAGTGGCTTGCCCAAGGCCACACAGCTAGGTAATTATTAAGTGTCTGAGACTAGATTTGAACCCAGGTACTCCTGACTCCAGGGCTGGTGCTTTATCCACTACACCACCTAGCTGCCCCCAGTTCTTTGTTCAAACCCTACCTTTAAGATGAAGGCTTCTCTGGTTCCCACCAACTGCTAGGGACCTAATTATCCTGTATTTATTTTATATGTTGTGTCCCAAGAGAATGTAAGCTCCTTGAGGACTAGCTCCTGACTAGCACAGAATACAGTAGGTTATTTGACGAATGCTAGCTAATTAATTGACTGAGGCCAGATCCTTGCCTGTTGTTAGCAAGTGTCAGAGGGAAGACTCAATGGTGTGGAATTGCCTATTTGGGTACCAACCACCATTGAGTTTTCTGTACCCCCATCCTGCACTAGATTGCATGTTCCTTGAGAGTAGATACCCTGTCTCATTGGTCCCTTCATTTCCCTCCCTTCCTAGTCTTGCTTTGTACTTAATAAATAAATGACCGTGGTATGTGCCATTATAGGTGTTACATTAACCAGTTTTTCAAGACCTGTTGACTCACAGAACAAAAAAGGGTGACTGAGAAGAGGTAACACATGTGTTATGTGTAGTTTCATGGGCAATAGATACTACTAAATAGCCTATAAAATGTTTATGAGGGTATCCTAGATAATCAGCCCTGCTTAGGAGAGCAGAAGGCTAACCCCAATATGGTGGCTCTCAGTAGAGAAGTACCATCACATCCCTGATCCTTGGGCAGAACTGGAGTCCCTAGGACCCTTGCTCCTCCCATTCCAGAGTCATAATGAGCATTAAGTCAACAGAACTTTGCTTTGGGGCATGCACCTGATGTTAAGGGGGCTCAGAAACCTTTCTTCTTCTGGTAATACTTCCCTCTCACAGGCCACGATGAAGCCTAACCATCAACCCACTGTAGAGTCCTCTAGAGCTCTTCTCCTGGAGCCTGCAGTGTTCCTTCCCCCTCACTATGATGAGACTGTCCTCTGTGTAATGTGGTGTGTATAGGTGGAAGAGTCTCCCCAACTGGACAAAATCCCAAACACAACTCAAACAAGTGCGCTTTGCTCCTGCTTGGAGGCTGACTTCAATTTAAAATGAGGATTGATAAGGAACGCTGGCATTCCCCAGTTCCCGGCTTGGCCCCTTCCTTCTTTTGACTTAGGTGATTGCCATGGCCACACTGGAACACTCTTACCAAGGCCCTAGGCAGGAGGAGATGCCTGTTCCTTTGAACTGTAACCCAAAGTAAGGAAACTTTAGGACAGAGAAGGTGCCAGGTGAATGCCAGGTACATTGCAGAGGAACTCTTACTGAAGAACATTTGGGTCCTCTATGTGATTGAATTCAGACTGCAGAAGGTCCCAATAGTCTCCCAATCCCAGCTTCCAGGATAAACATAGAATTATTCCCAGGAATTTCCCCCTACACTGAGCTTTGACCAGGCCAGTGACAGAGATCACAGAATCATTTTAAGGGAAGGAAAGGAAGTTCATTGTTTGTTATGGCTCCCAGCCCTTTGGGAAGATATATAGAGTGGTCATTATTGGTTAAGAGCCATGGCTAAATGCAAACCATAGAATAGCATACATGGAACCTAAATAGTAATCCAGCTAAGGGCAGAATAAAATTTTATTAGATTAAAGGATCTAGAGTATTTTTTCCTTAAAAGTTGCACCAAATTAGAACAAAAGGAGAAAAACCTCTTCCCCTCAAGAAACACAAAATGAAAATTAAAGAGAAAAAAAAGGCGAAACGTTAACTGGTCTTTTTTTTCATTTATCACTGTTATTTTTCAGTCAGAAAGCGAGGACTAATAGACATGGTTTAACATATGACAAGCTCCTGGCCAGGGATGGAATACACCTAACGATATCTGGTAGAAGGTATTTACCTGAAGTCTTGTACATGGAATCAAGAAGACTTTAGGGGGCAGCTAGGTGGCACAATGGCTAGAGCACCGGCCCTGGAGTCCAGAGGACCTGAGTTCAAATGGGACCCTCAGACACTTCATAATGACCTGTGTGGCCTTGGGCAAGCCACTGAACCCCACTGCCTTGCCAAAGAAAAACAAAAGCCTTTCGACTGAAAAGGAAGAGGGGAAAGAGCAAACTGCCTTTATGTGAACTGTGTATTACAAGGAGAGCGACATAATGGCTGGGAATATCTCGCAGGAGGCAGTATTATTATTGTTGTTATCTCCATTTGGCAGAACAAGAAACCAAGGCAAAGAAAGAGATTAAGTGACTTGGTTGAGACAATTGTCTGAAGTAGGATCCAAATGCATGGCTTCTCGGACTCCAAATGAAGCACTACAACCATTATGCTTTGTTTTTTCTCTGCATGTCCAAACAGAAATGAACAAGGTATGGGATAAGGGTTGAGATGTATTTGAGAACCTAACAAACAGGGAAATAGAACTTCATAGCAGGGGTCTGAGCTGAGGGTTCAGGAGAACTGATAGTTGGGGTTTCTGTGTGAGCATTTATATCTCCGAAATCTGCAAATCTTGAATCAGATCTTGATCTATTGTTCTCTGGGCAATCTAGATTTAAGAAAACAGTAATACAGATTAAACTTAAAGGTGAGTCAGAAGTACATTTTCCCCCCCCAGAGAGCCAGTTGTTAAACATTTACCAGCACAACCCTGCCTCATGGGTATCATTGAGACCTGCTGAGATGAAATTCATGACTACACTATGGTACAGGAAGAAGGTTCTTTGTTCAAAAGAAACATGTTATGGAAAAAGAGGGGAGGGAATGGAGTAGTAGATAAATACTGTAATAATATAAAATGATTTTATAGTCACAATAGTGTAATAATAATAAAAATATGGTAATAAATGGGGTATAAAATATGGCTATATTCATAAAAGGAAATCTAGGGGAATTGGGTAAAGAACTATCTAGAATGGGGTGGGGAAATCTCTGGTCAGGAGATCATATTGGTCTGGCTTTGCCGAGGGCTGCAGGAAGAGACTTGAAATTCAATAAATATGGTCATTTTGGGGGGTGAATTGTTTGATCAAATATAGCAGGTAAATGATGTTATAAAAATCCAAATGATCCTTGGCAGAATAACAATTCCCTACTCCTGACCTAGACTAAAAGACAAAATAGATAAGTTGGGAAAATAGTGCACAAAACTGGTATGGAAGCATGATAAAGGGGATTTTTTGATTAACTACACAATCAGGAGAATTCTCTCTGCCAAAAGCATAGCAAACAATAATTTCTTGGTTTACCTTAAGGATAAGGTCACCCCTTTAAAGGTGGAGGAATGGGCAAGGAGAAATTCTACTCGAACAGAATCTCATTAACAGGGAATAGTTTTTTGTCAGATTGTGGTGGATGTGATGGGAAGCTTGGGGACAAATGACCACTGCAACTTAGAATGTGAGATAGAGAAGAAGAAAGGTGGCAATAGTCTGACCTGCATCCTAGATTTGAAGAGAATTGATTTGAAAGGTTTCAGGAAAAGGACAGGTAATATTTCATGGACTGAACTTCTACAGGAGATTCAATTATCCTAGAAGAGATAGGAAGCTCTTAATAATGAAATCCTAAAGACCCAAAAAAAAGTGATGTGGAAGAAAAGGGGGAGTTGCTTAAAAAGACTGCAGTGGATATACAGGGACTCCATGGACTAGCTGAGAATTTTAAAATATGGAAGATGAAAGTCAACCCAGGCTAAAATGGAAGGGATACAAGGTTGTGGTAAGGTGATACAAAAATTATTGTTGATGTTGAAAAGGAACTGAGGCTGCTGAGGAAAGACAAGGTAACAAAAGGGGTGGAATTGGTTTTAAACATATTGGGGAAATGATTCCAAGAAGGGATGAAGATAAAAGAAAACCAGAAAGCTCAAGTTTAATTTTGCTTTTATTTTCTCTGCTACGTAGAATGAGAGGCTTCATCGTCCAGTGGAAAGAGCACTGAATTTGAATCCAAAGGACCTGGGTTCAAAACTGGCTCTGCCATTTACTACCAGTGACCTTGGGCAAATCACTTACCTTTTTGAGGCTGTTTCTTCATCTGTAAAATGGGGGTGAGGACAAGATGGAAAAGTACCTTTCAGCTCAAAATCTGCTATTCTGTGATCTTTGGGCTAGAAAAAATACAACAAAAAATTAATAACAGGAAGCTGGCACCCAGAATATAGAGGGAGACTTAAGGAGTTTAAGCTCCAAGGCTCATATATGATAATATCCTTGGATACAGAAAACACTAGCAGGCATGTTGGCTAAGCCCTTCTGTGAGCAACCTTGGAAAGGTAATGGAGCCTGGAAAAGGTGCTGAAGGACTACAGGAAAGCAAAGGTCCTGTTTAAAAAAGGAAAAGATGGGAGTAGAATCAATATGCTTTGATGGATTGCAACTCTATCCAAACTGTAATGTTCAGTGATTTCACCTCTGAAGGACTCTAGTGAAGTGCCCCAGCATCTGTGCTGTTCACTAGCAATAAAATGACATTGATCTAAATCAAAGAGGACACAGAGGAGGGAGGGATAATTAACGAATCAGGATTAAAAAAGATCTCAGTAGACAAGATCGTGATGATCTTTAATGGTGATGAATGCAAAGTCTTACACATGGGTTTAAAGAGTCAACTGCCAGAAGGATGATAAGAAGCAATACCATAAGAGACATGTCAGTTGTGGGATATTTGACAGCAGTAAATGATGCCTTGGGCTTACATAATGGACCACACAGAGCAGGTTTTATTTCTGTATTCCTATTTCCAGTGTTTGACAAGTAGGAAGTGCTTGGTAAATGGATACTGATAGCTGGCTGGATGCAGGGAGGTGTTCCAGTCAGATTATATATAGGGTGACATATAGGACATTGGCACCCTAGAGAGTGTTCAGAGAAGAGTATCACCAAGATAGCAAAGGGTCTGGAGATCCAGTTGTATAAAGATCAGGTGGAGGGAGTATGGGGTGTTTATCTTGGAGAAGAAAAGATTCAGGGGGCATGGGTGTCAGTCTTCAGGTATCTGAAACCCCTGTGACATAGGAGAGAAATTTATTCTATCTGACCCATGAGGGCAGAATTAGGGATAACAGGGATTCACTGCAGAAGCAAATTTAAGCTTGATGTCAAGAAACGCTGGTGGTCCCAGAGGCTGTTGGACTTAAGAATAGTAAACGACTTTCCTGAAATTGCCCACCTAGGAAGAGGCAGAAGTAGAATTGAAGTAGAACAGTGTCAGATTTCTAGAAACCACATTCAAAACCCCTTAAAAATCTTTTCAAATAAGTATTATGCTGTCCCTGTCCTTCAGGGGGCAGGCGTGTTACTGTTTCAAATGGATGGATTTTCTAAGACAAGTAACCTCCATAAAATAGGGTTGGAAATCCCAGGCTCTGGGACAGAGTTCTTGGGGTGAGGGGCCTTTTCAAAGGGCAAAGATTAGAGGCAGTTCCACAGATGACTTGGTCCAATCCAGGATGGCCCCTTTCAATCCATTCTCTTAAATATGTGAACTAGGAGCAATGAGTGTTTGTGACAAGGAGGCCCATTTCTACTGCATATGAAGAAAAATGTTCTTAGTTAGAGCTGTCCAGAAAGCCAAGAAATTAAGAGGGAATGACCTAAATCACTTGAAATCAATTAAATGGTTATTAAGCACCTACTATGGGCAAGATGCCTAGATTCTAGGACTACAGGGACAAAAATGAAAATGGTTCCTCCATTTAAGACACTTTTATTTTGGGGGACATAGAGAGAGAGGGGGGTGGTGGTGGTAGAGACAGCCAGCCAGCATGTCATAGTGGAGAGAGAGTCAACCTTGGAGTCAGAAACTCTGGTTTCTAGTCCTGCCTCTGATTTAAGCTGATGATTGTATGTGATATGTGAGCCTCAGTGTTTCTTGGTTCCTTCCAGTTCCAGGACAAGGTTCTTCTGGTTCTAAGAGGTAGAGCTGAGGAGGAAGGATAGACCAAGACTCAGCTAGATGTGACAGGCTGAGGAGGGGATTTCCTGGTCAGACAAGGTTGTACTGAAGGAGATTCCTCCCAGCTTTGAGATCCCATGATCCATAAGAAACTTCTGCCTTGTCTGTCTTGTGTCCCTGAGACAGTTGTCAGCTGGTGTCTGGGGATGCTTGCCACCTAACTCTTAATTGATGTTTCTAAAATGCTGGGTCTTCCCCTGTTGAAAGACTCAGAGCATCATTCACTGGTGATTGCTGTCATTTTATTCCTGAGAGTACCTGAAGCATTGGATTACCCAACAGCTTGGAACAGGGCGGGGATCCCAGTGAAGCCACAGCAAGCTAGGGGCTCTTGGTTGGTGAGATGTTAATCCAAGTGCTGGATCTTCCAGTGTTTGGAAATGATTCCGGGGAGAGCAGGACAGATCCCTCTGGTTGGCTCCCTCACTGGGGCTTGTACTCTTGAACATGCTGGACACATCCCTAGAACAGCAAAGCCTTGGCCACTGACTGGAAGGACACACCTGAGCACCAGGTGCTGCCTGGACAGTTTTCTAGGGCCTCAAGATGCTTCATTTACATTCTATAAATAATTCACCTGCCAAACTATCTGCTTGTTATCTCTTTCTTCTCCATTCCTGCCAGTTTGTGACTCTCTCAAGAATATGATGTGGTTATAAGAGAGAGAAAGATTTCAGGGAGGGGAGGAGAGGGAAGGAGATGTGAAGGGAAGAGGAGGGGGAGGGGAAGAGATGGGAAAAGAAGGAAAAGGAGAGAGGAGGAAAGAGAAGGGGAGAGGAGGAGAAAGGAAGAGAAGGGAAAAGAAGAGAAAGGAGAAAGGAAGGAAGAGAAAGGAGCAAGGAAGGGGGGGGGAAGAAAAGGGAAAGGAAAGAGGAGGAAAGAGAAGAGGAGAAAGGAAGAGAAGAGAAAGGAGATAGGAGAGAGAAGGAAAGGGAAGGGAAAAGAAGGGAAAGAAGAGGGAGGGGAAGAAAGGAGAAGGGAAAGGATCAAGGAAGAGAGGAGGGAAGAGGAGAAGGGAAGAAGAGGGGAGAAGAGGAGAAGGGAAGGAGAAGGGAAGAGAAGAGAAAGGATCAAGGAAGAGAGAGGAGAGAAGGGAAGAAAGGAGAAGAGAGATGATTATTCTGCTTTAAAAACCCAGGAAAACTGCCTCATTGAGATAACTGGACTTCAGTTGAGATGAAGTGGAAGGAACTCTGGACTTAGAATCAGAATTCAAGGTTTACTGTCTATGTAGATTGGTTTTCTCATCTGTAAAATGGAGGTGATCACACCTTTGCTCTCTGCTCACTCATTCATTCAAAGAACATTCCCCAAGCCAGGAGCTGGGGAAACACCCCCCCCACCCTCTGAAAAACACCAGCTGCATCACTCAAAGAGTTTATATTCTATTTCCCCACAGTTTGATATAAGGGAAGCACTTTATAAACATTTAGGTGCTGCACAAATTTCAGCTCCTATTAGTCCCCTCTCTGGGCCTCTGTCTTCTTGTCTGTCAGATGAGAGGGTTAGACTAGATGCTCTGAGAGGTCCTTTCTATTTCCATCTCTTTCCTCTCCCTGCCCTGTCTTTGTATGGGTAGGCAGGTCTCTAAGATCACTCCTTTGCTCTCTGCATATCAAGGAAGGGATTAGGGCCAGTGTATGGTAGGACCACTGAAGGACCAATCAAGTATCCTTTAGGAGCTCATTTCATTCTTCTCTTCTTTCAAGGGTCTATATCATAAGAGGTCTAGACTCAATTGCTTTTCAGGTATATCTGCCTCTTTGTGACCCCATTTGGGGTTTTCTTGGCAAAGAAACTGAAGTGGTTTTCCATTTCTTTCTCCAGCAAATTTTTCAGATGGGGAATTTGGGCAAGGAGGGTCAATACAGCTAGTAATCATGAGACTAATTTGAACTTGGGTCTTCCCAATTCCAGTCCTGGCACCCCATCCATTATACCACCACATAGATAAGTAGATAGCTAAATATAGATTATATATATATATATATATGTATATATAGCTATAGCCATGATTACATATATATATATATATGTATGTATATGTATATATAGCTGTCCATCTATCTGCCCTATAGAGGTCTATAGCTGTCTTCAGATGACAAGGGCTATCCTACGGAAGGACTGCTCCAAGAGGGCACTGTTTGAAAGTGGGCAAGAGATAGGTTGAACATATTAGGGAGCAGGGAGAGTGATCGTGAGTGTTGTTCGTGGGGTGATAAACATAAGGACTGAGAGAATGTTGAAGGCTGAGAGGTTGCAGGGTGGGGGAAGGTCTGAAGGTAGAAGAGGGTCTGAGAAGGATGCCAAGCCCTTCTGACCCTGAGGGTCAGAGTCTGTGACTTGGAGAGGCAGCCAAGAGATTAAAAGCAGAACTGAGAGGAGAGAGCACCATCATAGGTTCAGTTTGGGATCTGGAAGGGGTCTTAGAGGACTAGATAAACGGAGGCCCAGAGTTGGGAGAGGTCTTGCCCCAAGTCACACAACCGGCAGGGAGCAGAGCTTGGAGTCCAGTTCCGGGCCTCTGACTCCAGCATACGGAGATCTTCTGGACACATCACAATCTTCGGGGTCGGAGGGATGAACGGAGAGAGAGGACAGCAACGGGGGCAAGGGAATGGGAGGCTGGATCCCTTTCGGTGCCCACTGTGCCCGGGTGTGGGCAGGGTCCTGGTCGCCCTCCGCTCGGTGCGTTCTGATTGGAGCTAGGAGGCTCGCCGGTAAGGGGGCGCGGGTTCTTGCGGGGATCCGGTAGGAGTCCAGCTTGGGCCCGGCTGGCCGCCGGCGGCCTGTGCCACCGCTTGGTGTGGCGGTCATGGCGGCGTTGGCAGAGGGCGGCTGGCGGGCCGGGGGCCAGCGGGCTGGGCCTTGGCCCGGACCCCCGGGCCCCGGACGTGTTTCCAGGCTCGGCTAGCCCCCACAACAGGGCGAGTGCCCGTTTTACAGGTAAGGACACCGCGGCAGGGCCTGGGGGAGGGGGGCGGCCGTCTCACGTGGCCCGGGGGAGGGGCGGGGACCCCGCTGGGCCCATTTGACAGGCTCACGGAGGCGGAACCCGGCGCTGCTTGAGTCCAGGCTTCCCCTCTGAGCTGGGCAGGGCCTTGGAGGGCAGCGCGTCCCAGCGGACTGCTGGGCAGAGGGGAAGCCAAGGTGGGGGCCGGCGAAGGGCAAGCGTGGGGCGGCTCGGCCCAGCCGGCAGGCGCTCAGGCCTCTGATTGACACCCCTCGTACCCAATAGAGCATTGGGAAAGAAGCCGCACGGAGGCCTCGCCAATAGCGCTCGCTTTTGTTGACGGGCGGGACTTCTTCGTCTCCTACCAATGACTTTGAGGGGCACGGGCAGAGTGACATGTGGCCAGACCAATGAGGGCCTGTCTCTCCCTCGCGCCCCCCCCTTGGCTCTTCGGAGCGTCAATAAGTAAACGGGTTTAGGTGGATTCGGTTAACTAGACGGCGCCGAACGGAGGGAGGGTGCGGGCGCTACAGCAGCGCGAGGCGGGGGCTTCGAGCTGCCGCCACCCTCCCCGCGGGGGTTGCGACAGAACCGGCCCCGCCGCCATCATGCTCTCGTTTCCCCTTCACCTCCGTACGCGACCGAAGAAGCCGCCTCCGTGGGGGTCGGGGGCGTGGCCCCGTGACTGGCGCAGACACGTCAGCCAATCCCGGCTCGCTCGACGGGATGGCCCCGGCCAATGACAGGCCGCGACGGCGGCGAGGAGCGGAGGGGCGGGCCGACGGCTCGACGGGCAGTCGCGCCGGGCCAGTGGGGAGAGGGTGGTGGCGGCGCGCGGCCAATGGCGTGCCCGAGGAGGCGGGCCCCCGGCTGTTTGTGTTGTGGCCGGGGCGGGGGGAGGGAGGCGGAGGGGGAAAGTTTGTTTATTTTGTTTTGAGTTTCTGGGTCCGCGGCGCTCGCGGAGGTGAAGCGGGAGGGAGTCGCCCCCGCCCCCTCGGGCCGCGTCTCCCACGCCGTCTCCTCGGCCGGCGGGGACTCAGCCCAGCGCGCCGCCGCCGCCGCCGGCTCAGCGGTGAGTGAGCGGGGGCCGCCCCCGGCCCCGCCGCCGCCTAGGCCCCGCCGCCCGGGGCGGCTCGGCCCGGGGCCCCGGAGCTGAAGGGGCGGCGGCGGCGGCGGCGGCGGGGGCGTGCCGCGGGGCGGGTGAGGGGCCGGGGGGGGGGCGGGCGCGCGCCTCTGCCGCAGGGCAGGCCCGCCGGGGGCGCGGGGAGCGCCGGGAGCGCGCCTCCGGCGGGGGGGGGGCGGCTCGGGGAGGGGTGTGTGTCGCGGGAGGAGGCGGCGGGGGAGGGGGAGGGGGAGGCTGGGCGCGCGGCGCTGTGCGCGTGCGCCGCCGGGGGGCGGGGGCCGAGGCCAGGATGCGCGCGCACGGGAGGAGGGGGAAGGCGCTCGCGCCCGCGGCGGCGGATCCGAGCCGGACACGCGCGGGGGCCTCACCTGGCCGCCCCTCCCCCACCGCCTCCCCCCCCCCCCGCGCGGGCCGCCCCTCCCCCACCGCCTCCCCCCGCGCGGGCCGCCCCTCCCCCCGCGCGGGCCCCTGGGCGCCCCGTAAATGACGGCCGGGGCCGCGGCTCTGCAGAGGCCTGCGCTGGGCGGCAAAGGTGGGCAGAAGCCGCCCGGGCGCCCAGGCTGCCCTCCCCGTGCCCCGGGCCACTCCTTCCCCTGCCGGGAGTCCTTCTCTCTGCCAGGCCCCCGAGGGCCTCCTTGCTGTCCGCACGGCGAGCTGGGCATCTCTGCCCACTGTGCCATCGCGGCCCAAAGCCATTTCGCCAGGCGTGCTGGGCACCCAGCTCCTTTGGAGTCCTCCTTGGTTCGTCGCTGCCCCCAGCCCTGGTGCCAGTCGGGTGCCTGGCGTTGGGATAGCGGGCATGGTGCTCAGTCCTAGTCAAATCCCTTGCCTTCTCTGGCCTCCGAACGGGCCGGGCGCTGCCCCCAGGTTCCTTCTGGGCCCTGGCCCCGCAGCCCCCCGCTGCTCCTCACTCTTCCCAGCTACGAAAGCCATCTTGTGCCTTTGGCAGGCCTGACAGTGACTCGACTGTTCCAGAACTTTCAGCGGCTCCCTCTTGCCTTGAGGACAAAGAACGGCCTCCTGTGTGGCATTGACAACCCCGATAAGCCCTTTTGGGCTCATGAGGCTGGAGCCCAAATGAACTCACTGGCTTTTCTTGTCCGCAGCGTTCTGCTGCCTCCAGAAGCCTGGGCTTCCCCCCTGGACCTTGAGCTCACTTTACATCTGGTCCATTGTCTAAAGGTTTGGGGCCTCCCGTAAGCTCTCAGGGGCCAGGGACTGTCTCCCTCTTTTCACTGTATTTTTTGACCCAAAGGGTGCCTAATAAAAACTTGTTGATGGACAGCTCGGGTCATAGTCATAATCATTTGCAGAGTCCCAGAGCCACCAACTTTGGGTAATGGCATCATCCGATCTGAAATGTTTGCTTGTTTCTCTCTGGGTCTGAGTTTTCCTCTCTGTCTAATGGATCTGGGTCCTCAGATATCTAGTGCTGGGTCCCTCTCAGGTCTATACCTATGACCCAGTATGATTTTTAAGACCCACAGCTCCTTCACATACTTCTCATTCAACCTAGTTAGCAGATGTTAGAGACAAGAGGAATCTCAAAACTGGCATACTTTTTTTTTCTCAGGCAGTGGGGTTAAGTGGCTTGCCCAAGGCCACACAGCTAGGTCATTATTAAATGTCTGAGGCCGGATTTGAAGTCAGGTCCTCCCGACTCCAGGGCTGGTGCTCTTTCCATTGTGCCACCTAGCTGTCCCCAAAACTGGCATACTTGTCAAGAGTAAGGGTGATATTTGGGGAAGGGCTAGTCAAGAAATGGAAGACTTTGAGAAAGGCAATGATGCTCAGCAAGCCCCAGAAAGGGTAGCCGCTTTGTAGCCTCCTGGATACACCGGAAGGCTGCTTGGGGAAACAGCACATCCTTTTTTGTTGTGATGAAACGTAGAAGGATGTTTGCCTCACTCTCTTCTCTCGTGTTTTATAAGAGGAGAAGTAGACGTTTGGAAGGTAGTGACTCCCTAGTTCATCTGGTGCCAATTCCGAGTGTCAGATTTTTAGTGACCAGGCTTTGGGAATGGGGGCATCAAACAACTGATGACCAATCCCGTTGGTTCTTAGCTGTAGAGCTGCTTCTGATCTCTTGAATTGTGAGAGGTCTCAAGTGGAACTCAATTCAGGGACTTCCCAAGTCATGATTGAAGGTCTTTAAGAGGTACCTCATGCCCCAGAGAAGGTCACCCCCTTCAGGGGCACTGGTTGGCCACCTTCCATGCTGCCTGGTGATCTAAGCAGCCCTCCCCTTTTCTGGATCAGATAGGCTAGCTTCCCCATCCCCCCCCCCCCCACCCCCATTTGCATCACCAGCAAAAGCTGCACCAGATACTTCTACAATGACTAGTACATTTGTTTAGAATCCAAAATTGAGTGCTTGAAAACAAACATTTAATTCAAAGTACTTTAGCTTGCTTGTTAAATGTCAAATAGCCATTTCAGAGAGATTGGGGTGGGGATGGGTCAAGACTGGATGCTATTTGTTTATATTGTCTTTACCTGAAGCAACAGTATTATTTGGGATGGAAATTCACCTGACTACCATTTAAGGGACCCTCAGCATTTGTGGGTAGATTTCTCTGAGCGTGAGAGTAGAAGGGAAGGCAAAGGCTCCCCACAATCTAGCTCCCCATATGTATTAAGGTCCACTCTGCAGAGATGGAAGGGCTTTGATAAAGTCTGGTCCCTGCTTTCATTCCTCTCCTGTCACTGGCAGTGCTACATTGCACAGTATTACACAGTAAGTGAATGAAACGATGCTTGGTGAGATCTGAGAGCCTTTTGTTTTTCTATCAGTCATTTGGGGATGCCTGTCCTTCCCCTTCCTCACACTGAATTTGTCCTTACAAAAAGAAAAAGAACGAGGCCAACCCTGTGCCCAGTGAGCAGGAGTCCAGCTCTAGTCCCAGAAAAGGACTTTGAGGTCACCTAGGCCTACGTCTTCATTTTCCAGAGAAGGAAACTGAGGCCCCCAGAAGGTTGTCACTTAATAAATAGTACAGCTGGGATTTGAATCCATCCGTTTGACTTCCCAGACAGGGGTCTTTCACTGTAGTAAGAGTGCTGCTGAGAAGTATTTGGGGAGTGGTGGGGAATGACGTCTGTTTTTGCTTTTGCCTTCCTTGGGTTATAAGCCCAGGAGCGACTTCACTCAGTCCAAAGAGGACAGTTCAGTTGCCACCGTGTGCTAGGTGTGCCCGTCTTTCCACAGCCTCTCCACCATTGATGATGGATGGTTTTTGTTCTCTCTGCAGTCTTGTAGGGTGTGAGGTGAAGTCTGTGATTTTGAGTGGTTTCAAATGGTCAGGAACGGTTTGTCAGCTTGAGAACCGACGCTGTTCATTTTATTCAACTCTCTAGATAGGATGAGACGTCTTTCTTGGTAAAACTTTGCACACACAATTTTTTATCCTCTTGGTAGTTTCTCTTTTGGGGCAGCTCAGCACAGGGAATAGAGGACTGGACCTGAGGTCAGGAAGATTCATTTTCCTGAGCTCACATCTGACCTTAGATACTTACTGTGTGACCCTGGACAAGTCACTTCACTCATTTTGCCTCTGTTTCCTCATCTATAAAATGAGCTAAAGGAAATTGCCAGTATCTGTGCCAAGAAAATCACATTTGGGATCATCAAAAAGTTTGTCTTTTTTGTTTGTATAAAAGCTTCCTAATTTTTAGTAATTGGTGGAAAACAGCCTTCCGTAAGGGAAACTGAGTTAAAGAGAGGTGAAGTGATCCTCTAAGTGTCTGAGACTGAATTTGAATTCAGATCTTTCTGATGCCAGGCCCAGTGTTATGTGGATTGTGGTGCATCCTGTGCTTGCCACCATATGGTGTGGGTCTAGAATGTTCCACAGATAAGTTGAATTTTGTGCCTACAGCCTGACTGACTCTAAGTTAAGGCATTCTTCTCATACCTGGATTATTTGTTTCAGAATATTGCACAATAGAGATTGAGCTTTTAAAGACCCTGTTTCTACCCTTTTTGATTTTAAGAGACTCACTAAATATGCAATTTAGTTTATTCTGAAGCTTTTGGGGGAACAAGGAAAGACGGGGGAGTCTGAACTGAGGCATGAAGGAAGCTGGGGAAAGTGGGGGTAGAGCAGTGGAACCCTGCAAGAACAGAGAGGGGAGATGGACCCCCTGTCCACAGGCTGGGGGGCATAAGACAGAGTCAGATATAAAAAAAACTGGAAAGCAAGAAGGGCCTGAACAATTTTAGACCTTTGAAGCCTTTCTACTTGAGTCTGGAGGTGAGTGGATTAATTGAGCAAGGGGAGACGTGGTCAGTCTTGGGACCATGCAGCTGAGTGGAAGGGGATTGGATGGACCTTGTGGCTGCTGCAGTAATCCAGGGGTCCGAGGAGGGCCCTGGCCCTGGGGGGCAGCTGCCTGAAAAATGACAATCTGTGTAAGGGGACACTGAGGTTACAAACCTAGAAGACCAGGATGAAGATAATTTCCCCCCACATGAATAGGGAAATTCAGAACTTCCAGGGGAAAGGCTCAGCTGGCTTGGTTAGGCCTTTGGGATGTCCTGTCCAGGCCACCTAAGAGCACTTGGAAATGCAGCTCAGGAGAGAGGTTGGGGCTAGGGGAATGGCTTCAGGAAGGAGTCTCTGCAGAAGTTGGGGAAAGCCTTGGAACAGTAATCGGGAATTGGGAATGTCCAGGCTTTGTCTTTAACTGTCATTTAGCCTCTCTAGGCCTTGGTTCTTCATCAGTGCAGTCAAAGAGTTGGATACTTTGTAAAATCTCTTGAGTTTAAAAAATTCTGTGCTTCTAAGATTTCCAAATCATGGATGCCAACCCGTCAGTGGACCCGGTCAAGGTTTGCCTGTTATATGTGTGCAAGGTCTCGTGCTCAGCTCAGATGAGCTCTACTGGGATGCTCCGGGGTGTACCCCAGACTGAGCTACTGTGCCACTGGCTCCCCTTTCTTCCATTTCATCAGAAACAGATCCAGCCGCTTCGGAGTCCTGTTCTTCTCTTGCCCATTCTTATCAGGGGTCAAGTTCTATGATTCCCGTTGAAGCCGTCCCTTCCTTGCCATCCCCTTTGCTGCCACAGTCTCTGCTTCACTGGTGTGAAGCAGTCTGCTTAATGGAAAGTAATAATGCAAGAATCTGTCAGTTTGTCCTTCCATTAAGACAGATGGCATCCTCTCTGCTGCAGAGATGGTCTCTGAGGGTTGCTGTGGCCTGGTAGAGCACTCATCTGCCTCTGTTCCCAGCCTCAGTTTGGAGCCTGTCCAGCCTGGGAGAGCCTCTGGGGATCAGAGATGCAGCAACTTCTGGCCTGGCCCCCTCCCTAGCCCTCCAGCTCTTCCCACTCTTCTCCTAGGCATTTCCTGCCCTCCATTGTCTGTTCAATGGAAAGTGGCATGGGCACTTGGCTCTGGGGCCTTGCTTTGCTCAGTTAGGCAATAGAGCAATTAGATAATAATAGCAATAACAACGAGCACTTACACAGGACTGCTTAGTATGTTCCGGGCGCTGTGCTGAGCGCTTTAGAATTATGTCATCGGGTCCTCACAACAATCTTGTGAGGCAAGTACTATTATTATTCCCATTTTACAGTTGAGGAAAGTGAGGCAAAAAGAGTCCCACAACTCAGAAGGGTCGGAAGACTGCATTTGAGGTTGAGTCTGAGGCTCCCCTAGTGCACCACCTGACTGCCCCTCAGTTAGATGGTTGCTTGGTCTAGACCCAGTTCCATTCTCTCTGAGGCTTTCTTTAAACTGCCCTTGAAGTTTGCTTCTCATTTGGCTTAGTTTGCTACCTTGAAATGCTTTGTTTGCTTTTAAATTCCAAATAATGTTCCTCACATCCTTAATGGAATTTTGAGTCTCTTCAATGAGGAGATAGGACTTCAGATCCAAACTACATTCCTCTGAATATTCTAAGTTTTAAGTCTTTACAGCCTCTAATCAATACCCTCTAAATTCGTGGGGCACCCTCAACTGGGTGTGAGAAATACCTTCCCCATGTGGGTGAGGGACTGACCTGCACTAAGGTGAAATACTGCAGATTGACATATAGGGTTGATACCGAAGGACAAGTGAAGAAGCAGCTTTCTCCTGGGATAATCGAATGGTCGTTTAGTTTCAAAATTCCTTCTGATGGAGGGAGAATATTTTCCTTATAAAGATAAACAAGATTTTTTTCCCCCCTAATTGCAATTCTTAGATAGAATTTGGGCAGCTAATTGGCTCAATGGATAAGGGTTGGGCCTGGAATCAGAAAGATCTGCGACCAAATCCAGCCTCAGACACTTGTGTGACCCTGGGCAAGTCCCTTCATCCTGTTTGCCTCAGTTCCCTCATCTGTAAAATGAGCTGTAAAAGGAAATGGCAAAACCACTCCAGTATCTCTGCCAAGAAAAAAAATCAAGCGGGATCTCGGGATCTCAAAGCATCATAGATGACTAAAACAACTGAACCAAAGGTAAAATTGAAGATGACAAAAATAATTCCATTTGAATTTTGGATGTTATTGAAACCTTGTTTTGTTCATAAAGAGCTGTATTGAGTATTTTTGTTATTCTATAAATGAAGAGGCATGTGAACGTTAAGTATAAACTGGTGACTCTAAATGTGATGAAAAAGAAAGGACAAGATTTTATTATGGATAGGAATATCGGAAATTCATAGTGGGCAGTGTGCCCCACCTCGAGCATATGGAATCATCAGTGAAGAGAGTGGAATTCTTTCTTAGAAAGTTAATACTTCCTCTCTAGCTTAACCAGAAGAGAATTCTCATTTCTTTCTCTCTCTCTCTCTCTCTCTCTCTCTCTCTCTCTCTCTCTCTCTCTCTCTCACACACACACACACACACACACACACACACACTCTCACTCTCACTCTCACTCTCACATCTGTATTTAGCTTTATTTTACAGGACCTGGATTCTAGAACTTTGACTCTCCTTTATCTGACTACTTTTAACAAAAGTACCATAAAGAGGTTCTTGTGACTCTGAGAAGTGCAGGGAGAGAATTTGGACCGTCCAGGTGGTCCTGGGCTTGCAGCTTCAGGTTCTGTCACAAGGCTGACCAAAGGAGAATGGGCTTATTCGTCAGAGTTGGAAGGTGGTGACTCACTGGAGCTTATCTTGGAGAGCCAGAGTGAAGGAGATAGCCTTTTGCTCCCCCTCCCCCCAGGGATCCTTGTCTGGCCCTCAGCATGGACCGCTGCCTGCAGTGCCAAGTGGAAGGGCTGGAGCTGGGCAGAGTCCTCAACTGGTAGGGCTCAGGTGTCCTGGGCAGAGGCCTGCCCTCTCAGGCTACAAAGGCCCCTCCTGAGTCCCTGGTGCTGGTTGAGTTGTACAGGAAGGCCGGCTGTTAGGATTATTGGGCCACTGCTCGAACCTGACAAAGACTAGTGAAATTACAATGTTTTCAGCTGTCTGCTTGCTTTTCTTCCTTTGAGCTCCAGCAGCCCCTAACCATCTTTCTTTGCCTTTTGATCCTGTCTTTGGGCATTTTCCTTATATGGTAGCCAGCCATGGGTTTGGGGCTTCCCCCTGCCCCCCTCGAAGTTCCTTACTGTGTGAAAATCATCCCCAATCCAGATTCTTCAGCTTTGTATCTTAGGTTGTCCTGGAGAAATAGTGCTAGGAGGCAATGCATTGATCTTCTCTGGTTTCCCACGTTCCTTCTTTGGCACTGGAAAATTGAACTTCTCAGCCTGCATACTCCTGTCTTCTCTTTGCTTGCTGAATAGGGCTGAATAGGACCGGGATAAAGGGGATTTAGGTGATCTTAGTGGATAGTGTCTGCCCATATAGAAGTGTCAGTCTCTAAGCCTCCTGAGGATAAGAACTGTATTATTTTTTATTTTTCATCTTTTGTTCCTCAGTACCTAGCAGACTGCTTTCTGGGTAGTAAGAAGTTGATTCATAATTCGAATTTTCGGATTTGTAACATCTGTTCTCCTGGGAACTTCCTTTGTTCCTGTCAGCCATGATTGCATGGATGCCACTTGAGTGAATGTTTCCGGTGGTGCCAGGTCCCAGAAGTGCCACCTGTGAGGTGTAAGATCATGTGTAGGCAGTGGATCGACAGTAGACATGGGCCTTGCATTGAAGTGGATGGAAGGCCCTGTCTGAGCAGTGTGTCTGCAAAGCTCCTGGACAGAGGACCATACAGCAGGTTAGTCTTGATGACATTAGAGCTGCTATTGTTCTGCCTCCTCTCTCCTCACTTCCCCTTCAGTGCCCAGGAACACCTGTCCGTCCTGTCTCCAAGCCTGTGCACCCTCTCCCCTGCCCCCTGTAAAGTTTCCAGGTCTTCGGAAAATAGCACTTTGGGGGCCCCTCACGGCTTCAGAGCTGGGGTTTCTTCTAACTTAGCATCTATTGTTTATGAAATAACACTCCTTTGTTCCCCTGGGAACTTGTAGTGTACTTGAGTTGTTGTTCAGTCCTTTCAGTCACGTCTGACTCTTCAGGGCCCCATTTGGGATTTTCTTGGCAGAAATACTGGAATGGTTTGCCCGTCCTTCTCATTTTACAGATGAGGAACTCTTAAGACAAAGTGACCTGCACAGGGTCACACAGCTAGGAAGTGTCTTGAGACCAGATTTGAATTCAGGTCTTCCAGATATTAGCAGCCTGTTTCCTGAGAATATCACACCTAAACTCCCAATTTCACCTGCACTGCAGACCCTCCATGGGCCTCAGGACTCAGCTGTTGCCTTTGATATGGTTGGGTGCCTGCCCCTTTGGAGTTCCTTGTCCTCTTCTCACTGATTTCCCATCCAGATTGCAGGACTTCCCAGATCATGCCTTCTCCGTTACATGGAGAACCATACTTATTCTTGATCAGTAGTGGAAGGTTCAGCTAGAAAGGGAAAACACGCTTTGTTCCTTTGCAGCTGTGCATTGTTTTGTCATGCTGACTCCCACGATACACTTAGGTTTGCAGAACATGGTCTGTAGGTGCTCTGACCAACTTGGGGTCATTGAGAGGATCCAGATGAGGAAACAGAAGAAATAGGAGGTGACTTGCCCTGACTCCCACAGCTGGACAGCAGCTGAGGTGACTTTGGAATTCATTTTACTTCAGCTGGCCTCTCTCCAGCACCTACAGTGATTCCAGGATTGAAAGATGGAAGTGAAGCTGTCCTCATCCTCTAAGAGCTTGTATTTCCTTGGGAAAGCTGCCCTTGATCACTTGGGAGGGAGCAAGATAGCAGATGGAAGAGGTGGGCAGGGTCCAGATTCTGTCTGAATGACTTGCAATGACTTTTGGCAATGCCAGGGCTCTCCTGCCGGCATGGCCTTGGGTGGTTTTACGCGCACGTGCGCGCACCCCCCCCCCCACCTTAGAATGCAAACATCATGGTTAGATAGGTTTATCCTTTGGTTCTATTTACTCTTTGTGTCTAGCCCATTATTGGCACTTAAATACTTATTAATTGATTGAGGAGAGAATACTTGAATAGAAATGTAAATATAAATATATCCAAAGTGGATATAAAATAATTTCT
Organism: Macrotis lagotis; assembly: GCF_037893015.1. Classification (NCBI taxonomy): domain Eukaryota; kingdom Metazoa; phylum Chordata; class Mammalia; order Peramelemorphia; family Peramelidae; genus Macrotis; species Macrotis lagotis. The sequence goes on from NC_133659.1 coordinate 332,653,708, forward strand.
TGGGTGATCATATTAGGAGATCAGTTTTGGTGCAAAGGAAGGACTTTTTGAGGCAGAACTGAGGAGGGATTAGGGAAGAAGGTAGAGCCAGTTGAATTGGAATAAAGAGTTTGTGAAGAATGCCTTACAAGACAGAGAAGCAGGACTGAAAGCACGTGACCTTTGCTGAGGATTTGTACTTTCCAACAGGATTCTAACCCAAGAAGAGAGTAGCCAGATCAGAGAATATAGGAGTGGGAGTTAAGATAGGAGTTTAAATCCTACTTAGATACTTAACAGTTCAATTAATTTAGCCTAAACTTACATTTTTAAAATAGTATTTTATTTTCCCCCATTATATGTAAAGATATTTTTTTTTGCAAGGCAAATGGAGTTAAGTGGCTTGCCCAAGGCCACACAGCTAGGTCTTTATTAAGTGTCTTGAACTCAGGTACTCCTGACTCCAGGGCCAGTGCTCTATCCATTGCACCACCTTGCTGCCCATAAAGACAGTTTTTAACATTCATTTTTTAGAAGTTTTGAGATCCAAATTTTCTCCCTCCCTCTGATTCCTTCCCTTCCCTAAAATGTCAAGCAATTTGTTAAAGGTTATTTGTGTGAAAGGGCGGTTAGGTGGCACAGTGGATAGAGCACGGGTCCTGGAATCAGGAGAACCTGAGTTCAACACCAGTCTTAGGCACTTAATCACCTAGCTGTGTGGCCTTGGGCAAGCCACTTAACCCCATTCATTGCCTTGCAAAAACCTTTAAAAACAAAAAGGTTATATGTGTGCAGCCATGTAAAACATATTTTTATAGTAGTTATGTTGTGAGAGAGTAAACAGATCAAAAGGGAAAAAACCATGAAAAAAGTGAAAAGATTGCTTTGATCTATAATCAGACTTTTTGTAGATAGCATTTTCCATCCTTCATTCTTTGGAATTGTCTCAGATTATTGTAATGCCCAGAAGAGCTATGTTATAGCTGTTCATCAGACAGCATTCCTATTATCGTATACAAGGGATTTTGCTCACATCACTTTGCATCAGTTCATGTACATCTTCCAGGTTTTTTTGAAATTCTCCTGCTCAACATTTCTGCTTATAGGATCATATCTATTGCATTCATATATCACAACTTGTTCACCCATTCCCTAGTTGATAGACATCCCTTCATTTTTCAATTCTTTTTTTCTACCAAAAACTGTTATAAATAAGTTTGTATATGTACAGCCTAAATATTATTTTTTATTGTTTTTTTTTGGCAAGGCAATGGGGTTAAGTGACTTGCCCAAGGTCACACAGCTAGGCAATTGTTAAGGATCTGATGTTGGATTTGATGTCCACTGTGCCACCTAGCTGTCCCTAGCCTAAGCATTCTTATAGAAAATGTCATACAAATAAAGAATCCCTATTGTCCATTATAGTATTTAATTAGACAGTCTACCTTTAGATCCTGTCAATTTTTTATCAGTTCATATGGACAATGGTCCAAGTGGACAATGACTTGAGCCCATTGTTGAATAGGAAGAACAAACTGGGAACTTCTGGGAAATTGGAAGTTACTTTAATGGCTCCTAAACTTCTTTATGAAAAAGGGTCATAGTTTTTGAAAAGTATTTTGATAACTTTTATTTTTATTTCACCTACATTTTCCACCACAACTTTCCTCTAACCTCTCGGCCAATCAATCCCTTATAATATTTTTTTTAAAATATGGAGGAAAAAAATTTAGCAAAATCAACATATTACAAAGTCTGACATGCACCCCATTCTCTGCAAAGAAGGGAGAGGCGCTTCTCATTTCTCTTCTTTTGGTATAATTTCCCAATATTCCGTCTAAACTGGTTGCTGCTATGGTTGAGTTTTTTTCATTTACTGTGTTACTGTCATTTTCCTAGTTCCGCTTATTTTGTCTTTTATCATGAAATCTTACCATTCTTAAGTCTTTCCATGTTTCTTAGTAGTAGTTGCTTATGGCACAGTTGTATTTCATTCACATACCATAGTCATTTAGCCAGCCCCCAATTGATAAGAATCACCTGTTTTCAGATGTTTGTTGCCACAAATGGTGCTGCTGAGCTTTTGGGGGGACATGGAGCTTTTCTCTTTTTATTCACTGGTCCACAGTAGAATCTCAGGGTTAAAAAGTATGTGGGAATTTTTACTTTCTTTGCATAATTCTAAATTGCTTTCCAGATTGGTTATTCAAACTGAGCTCTATGTGCCTTCCCCACCCCTACTCAGCATGAAGCTTCATCTTTTGACATCTTTAAGGTTCATCTTCTTAATGTCACCGTATTGTATTTATTGTAAGACTTGGAATGCTATATTCTCTGAAGCATCTCAAATGAGTATTACGTAGGAGAAGCCCCATGATAGGAGCTCAGTGGAGTAGGCCACAACACAATACAAACAGGAATTTGTCACTAACAGTAGTAATTATTAAAACGACCTGCTTCAAAGAGTTACCCTTCAATCTGAATGAGTTCCTGTAATTATCCTAAGAACCTTTTAAGAATAGAGTAGATTGTTGTCTAGTATGTTCTATACCCTTAATCATGTTTTAATTTTTTTCTCCCACAGCTTAGTTGTATGTTGTTAACTTATTAATAGCATCTTAAAATGTTGGTATTTGTCATCAACCAGAAAACTTGGTTGCTTTCTTATTTTTCTTAATATATAAAAATTTGACTTGTTTTTACTTATTTTAGCAGAAGCTTATGGAAGGAATATTTTTGAGGAACAATTAGGGCTAAAAAAGGAAGTACAAAGAGTTTCTTAGTTGAGCTGTTTCTGTTAAATGATAGACATTTCAGCTGTTCCCATTGAATTATACTACTACTGCTCAAATTAAGTTTATAATTTTATAATTTGGGGGTTTGGGGTGAATGGTTTTAAAATTTAAATTTGAACATGAAAGATTTGAATTCCTAGAATTAGCTTTAAAAAAAGAGCCCCATATTCATCTGTAAATACAGAGGTTGACAGCCTCTTTGATTCTTAACTCTAATCTTTGAGCCCAGCAACTGTGGAACCTCTTTTGGGGGATTCTTTATTTTAAATGTTTAGGGGAACAGGAATTGTAGACATTATTTTTCCCGTGCTTTAATTTTTTCATTATGTCAGAATTATTTCTTGTTTTTTCATGTTTTCCCCTGTGATTAATAAAACCCATTAAATGCTGTATATTAGTGTATATTAGAAATAGTGTGCTGCAACAATAAATTTGCCACTAATGTTGTTTTTGATTTTATTTTTTGATTTTTTTCTGCATAAATGTGTATAAGAAGTACATAGAGGGTTTGTGTTTGTGTGTTTACGTGTGCACCTATGTGCCTTTGGGCTTTCTTTTTAGTAGACATTAGGCACCTATTGTGTCTAGGATACCCCAAAGAAAAGCAAAATAATTTCAGGGTCCCCTGCCTTCTGGGAGCTTAGGTTGGGGCTACGTCAATAAGGATAATTCAGAATTTAGACAGAATCATTTCACAAAGGCTCCCAGAAACCAGCCCTTGTTTAAGGTGGGGGTCGGTCCCTGCCCAGCAAGGCTTTGCAACAAGCAGAGGCTTCTGGGAGTTGGAGGTAGAAAAAGCTTGCGTTCTAGATTGGAGAGATTGTGTGTAGGGAAGTCATATGAGCCCACACTAGCACTTGAGCAGTGGGGAAGCCCAGCTACGTGATCATCCAGCCCGGGCCCCCAAGGAGTCTCCACTAGAACAGACCTAGCAGGCAGTCACCGGTCCATACAGTGGGAAGCCCCTGTGCTTTGGGACAGCTCTGATTATTGGGATGTTTCTCTTTTTTATAATTGCCACCCATCAGGGCAAGTTCAGGGACCAAGAAACAGATCAGTCCCTCGGCAGATACTTCAGACAGCTCTCTGATGTCCTCCAGTCTCAATATATTCCTTTACCGGTCCTCATGAGACCCAGACTCCAGGTCTTGACTCTCCTGTCTGCCCCAACTTGCCAGCGTCCTCCAGCCCAAACACAGGACTCCAGAGGAGGTCTGAGAGGAGGCTGGTGCCCAATGGGACTCGGACATCTCTTTCTGGAAGCTCGGCTTCTCAAGGCAGCCCCAGATGGCATTGGCTCAGGTTGAGCCTCCTGGGAATTGGAGCCCCTGTGCCTCCTTCTGGATGATTGCCCTCTCCACATGCCTCTCCTGGCTTGAGAACCTTTGTGCATTATCCCTGTTGAATTTCATCTTGTTTTTTTATGCTCCCGGGGCTGCAGCCACCCAGATCTTCTTGGATACTGATTCTATCATCTGTTTTTATGTCATTTTCAAATTTTATGAGGATTCCATCTCTGCTTTTTATCCAAGGGATTAATAAAAATGACCAACTGCTCTTGGAGTTTCACCATTCCAGCCCCTTCTGAATCCACAGGATTGTCTTTCTGGCTAATTCATCACTCTCCATATTCCCACAGTGATAGTTTAGGACACTTTATCAGATGCTTTGCTAAAATGTAAATAAACTACTTCCATAACATCGCCTTCCACTAGTTGAATAATTTTGTTAAAAAAAAATCACTGATAATTGGTTTGGCCTCAGCTGTTCTTGCTGAAGTCATGCTAGCACATCAGAAGCACCTCCTCTCTATCAGAATGTTTCCTACTACTTCTTTCATGATCCATTCTAGATGTTTTCCTAGAATTGAAGCCAAACTCATTAAATGGTAGCTTGGAGGCTTGGTTCTCTTTCCCCCCTTTGAAAATCCACACAAGTTGTGTTCTTTTCCCTTGTGGTATCTCTCTCCTTGTCTGTGATCTCTCCCCTATCCCTAACAGTGACTCCCTCCTCCTGGCTCTTTTTTTTTAAGTTTGGGGTTTTTTTTGCAAGGCAGTGGGGTTAAGTGACTTGCTGAAGGTCACACAGTTAGATAATTAGTATCTGAAGCCGAATTTGAACTCAGATCCTCCTGACTCCAAGGCCACCTAGCTGCCCCCCCAAGGATGGCGTCTATCTGGACTTGGAGATGTGAATCCTTCTGGGGTAGTGGAGCATTCTCTTACTATTTGCTTATTTTTATGGACATCACTCTCCCATCTGTCATTCCCTTTTTAAAAAATGGCATTTGTCTGTGCTAAGAAAACAAATAACACTTGAACAGCTTAGCCTTCTCTCTGTTGTCAGTTATCTCATCAACCCTAAGTAAAGATCTCATCCTGTCTTTGGAACTCCCCCCCCACCCGACCCCCCAAAAGACAGTCCCTCTCCCCAGAACCCCAATCATTTTTGTTGTCCTTTACTTTTTTCTGAGCACCCTCAACTTATCCTGAGCATCCTTGACTCTACTTCCACAGCACTGTACTATGCCCTGAATACTGGAATATTCCATAATAAAATCTTGTTGTTGAGTTAAGGGAAAGTGTATCCCAAGCATGTGAAGATGTCCCCTAGAACTTTGTCAGATGTCAGAGATGCCAAGACTATCCACTAACCAGCCACCCTGACTTTTATCTTTCTAGTGACCTTTGAGGGCTGGAAGAGAGACTGAGGCCAACAGCTTTGTGCACGCTGGCCTTGCTCGCCACAGTCCAGTTCATGTGCAAGTCAAGACATCAGCCATGGTGTTATTGACCTTTGAAAATGAAGGACGACCCACAAGAAGTCCTCAGACATCCCAGATTTCCTTTTCACTGGACTTGTTTCCTTTTGTGTCTTCAGATTTCCATTCTGGAGCACCTCACATCTCTCCTAGGCTGACTTCCTCTGTAGCATTGGAGTCTATGGGATCCTACCTTTTTTCACCCTGAAACTTTTTGTTTTCCACCAAATATAGTCTGTCTTTATCCTATCCAGATTTCCTCTTCTCCATCAGAAATTCTAGGTTGAAGTGACCGTTCCCCTTCAAGGTTCTTATCATTTTCATTCTAGTCACTAACTTTTCCCTGATAGTGAGAATTATATCCAGGTCAGAATTCCTCCTTGTTTTCCTTAACCTTTTGAAGAATGAGATTATCACTAAGGCAAATCCCAAATTGTTAGCTGCTCTGCTTTTGACAGAAGGCCCCGATTGCTCCTCTATCATGCCTATGTGCCAAGGCTTATGATCTGTTTCCCCAAATTCATCATCTGTTCCCTCTTTCTGTGCAAGTGGTCTGTAGTACATCCCAAAGAGTTATCTATCACCTGCATCTTCCTTCTTTGGCCTTCATTGTTTTGGCGCTTGCATTTTGTTCTCTGAGCACAACTTCCTCTCCGCCTCTCCCCTGCCCCTTTAGCTATCCTAGTTCTTTTGAATAAAGTAGGCACCTCTGGAGCTATAGTCCAGGCCTGCGTTTCATTCCCCCAATTCTTTTTTTAGGATCTCTAGTCCCTCCTGTTTGTTGCCTTAACTTGGGGCATTGCAGTATCTACATCAAGGCCACTGGGTTTTACTACTGAATCTCTTCATGGATTTCTGTCTCCTGTGCTTCTTCCTTTTTTGGGATTATCCTTTGTAATGTCTGACCTGGCGGTCTTCTCCCTCCTCTAGACTTTTTAGTTAAAGACATTTTGATTTGATTTGCAACGTGTCTGGCAACTGTAGTCTTTCCAGCCTTCCTTAGATAGACTCCATTTATGGTCAGGAAATCTGCCTATGCTATAGTCACTATAGCAAGAAATCCAGAACCCATTACTAGGCGACACTTCGTTGGTTAATTCCACATTAACTAGTCTCTTCTGCCATCTTTGTTTTATGGATAAAAGTGAGAACACAATTTGATCCTTTGTAGTTTTCTATTTCTCGCCTAAGACTTTATCATTAGTCAGTAAACATTTATTAAATGCTGACTCCAAGCCAGGTACTGTGCTAAACTCTGGGAATATGAAAGCAGGTACTTGCCATCTAAGGGGAGGGCCAGCGTGCAAAGAGTTGTGTATAAATAAGCTACACACAGGATAAATCAGAAGAGGAAAGACCCTAGAATTCAGAGCAATTGGGAGAAGCTTCCTGGGGAAGTTGGGATTTCAGCTGTCCCTTGAAGGACACTAGGGAACTCAAGGGGAGAAAGAACCAACTTTGGGGGCAGCCAGAGAAAATGTCCAAAGCCTAGAGATGGAGAGGCTTGCTCTTGGAACTGCCAGGAGGCCAGAGTCCCTGGACTGAAATAGGTTGTAAGAAGACAGGAAAGGTAAGAGGGTTTGGGTTATAAAGGACTTTGGACTCCAAACTATGAATGTTATACTTGATTTCAGGAGTTTATTGAGTTGGTGACATGAACATCACTTAAGTGGATGAAGGGAGGATGAACTGGAGGGGAGAGACTATTGAGGCAGGAAGATTTCCCAGCAACTTTTGCAATAGTAGAAGTATTATGTGGGTTAGGACAGTGGTAGAAGAGAAAAGCGGTTTTATTCCAGAGATAATGCAGAGGTGAAGTCGATGGGCCTTGGTGTCATATTGGATGTGGGGTGGAGGGAGCCTAAGGGATGGGAAGGATGGTATTGCCTACTGTTATAGTAGAGAAGGGAGGAGGTAGGGAGGGCTTAAGAGGAAAGAAAGTTCAGTTTGGGACATATTGAATTGAAGATGTCTCTTGGACATCCAGCCTGAATGGCTATTAGAGATGAGACTGGCAGTCAGCTGAGAAATTGAGGTAAGAAAGGTGGCCTTGACAGTCCCATCTGGGTAGTGATGGTAATTGCCTGCATGGGAGCTGATTTCATCGCTGAAGGGAGTCCTGAGGGAGAAGAGCAGAGGACCTAGGACAGAGACCTTAGGGACTTCTGGGGCCAGAGGATCTGGAGGGAGGAGCAGAGCCAGAGAGCATGCACAGTTCCCCAAAACCTAGAGAGAAGAGATCCAGGACAGAGAGTGAGCCCAGAGAGGATGAGGAGAGTGAAGACCACCTCACTAAAGCCACTGATCCAGACTCCAGTGGCTCCTCTCCCTTGCCTTTGTTTAGTGTTGGAAACCTGGAGCAGCCGGACTCTTTCCTGCTGACCAGTTGTTTCCTTCCCTTTTCTTCCATGCCCCCTCCTCCAGCCTCCAAGCCTTTGCACTGGACCTGAGGTTACCTTTCCTGGGTCTCATCTAGCCTCCTCATTTACACATTATCTCCCTCATCGGACTCTGGCTCCTTGACCGGAGGGGTCATGATTTTTACCTTTGTATCCCTACAGAGTCTGACTCTTGGTAAATGCTTCATTTGGGGATTCCAGAACATTCTGCAGAGGTCAGTGGGGTTGGAAGTTGACACACATTCATGCGCAGTCAGAATCTTTTCTTCCACATTTTAGAGGTTTTGGGGACAGAGCCCTTTAGCTCATAACTTGAGAGCTTTAGCAAGAAAAAACAGAGACAGATCAACTCCAAAGATGAGCCTGTTTTACAGTCTTATTTTACAGCAGCCTGTAATGATTTGGGTTTCTCTAGGGCCTTAGGGTTTGCCAAACACTTTCCAACTGTATTATCTCCTTGATAGATGTTATTCCTACTCCCATTTGCAGGTGTAGAAAGCCCAAGGCTGACTAAGGGTGTTAAGGTCTGCCCAGGACCCCATTGCTAGAAAGTGTTTGACTGGCAGCCTTTGGGACTCAAAGGCCAGTGTTGGGGGAAAGGCAGAAAACATGACTATTCCAAGAGACCTGAATTTTGACCTCTATAAAATTTAGTTTCTTTTGTCTGGGCTGCTATTTGTTGCCCTTTGGAACATGAAACCTTTTCTTTTACAGGATGTGAGATTAAATCTCTTCTCCCCAGACTAGGTAATGGAAAATTAGGACACCCCTTTACAAAATCGGATCCTTCAGGCTGCCGTCACTGTCAGGTGACACCTCTATTAGATGATTCTTCCTCTTCCCTGGCTCAGGCTTCCCTCCCTAGCCTTGTGCCCCGATTGAAGCGAAAGGGCTTGTGGGTGGCCAGATCATAAAGAAAAGAAATTTCACCTTTACATTATTTGTGGGAATTGCTTTCACTGTGATTCAGTTGGTAGGAAAATGAAGTTAATGGAGAAGCATTGAGTTTTGCTTTGGAGATTTTTGTGGTTTGATGTTATTTTCTGATTGAAGAGTTGACCTCTCCCTGGATCAAGCCTGTGTCTGGCATGTGCTGGGCAGTGGAGAGGTCCAGTTTTGGTGTGGGTACCCCTTGATTTCTAGGGAGCTTCAGTTTTACCTCATAGTGAAAAACAGATTCCTGAGATGAGCCTTTGTTAAATTTGTCAAGGACCCAAGGAAGAACGTTGAAGAAATCTCCTCAGTTCACTTTTACGTTCTTTTTCAACCTAAAACAGAACATCTACATAGAGAGTGTCTGCTAATAGGCCATCTCCACTAACCCTACAAGAAATAGGCTTAAGGGTAGGACTGGACCCAGTATCCATGGATGGCTCAGGTTCAGTTCACCAGCTGATTTTTGGCTGGTTGAAGGCAGGTCATCACTTGGCGGCTTCACTCTGCTGGAACCCCAGTGAACTTGCCAGGACGGCTAGGGAGCCTTGGGCATGGTCCTCTTTCCTTCCCCTCCCTGGCTTAGGGCTCTGGGAGCTGTGCTGATGATCTTTATGACTTCTTGGCAAAGCCTTGGTCCAGATGAAGGATTCTGTTCCAAAAAGGGATCTTAGAGGTCAGTTATTGCTTGGGTCCAGTTCATTTCATGGGTGAGGAAACTGAGGTGAGGTCCAGGGAGGTGAGGTTTTGGATGCAAGGTCCCTGATTACAAGTTAAAGAACTAGGGCTACTGAGAAGCAAGAAGAGACTGGGAAATTGAGATGTATGGAAATGAAGTGGGGAAAAACAGAAATGGAGCTAAGGAAAAGAACAATTGCAACTAATGACTTTAAAGGAAACACTCAAAGAATTAAAAGTAAATTAGTAGATTAATACTTTTTCAATAGAGCTGCCATTTAAAGTATATTGTGTGGGTGGCTAGGTCACTTAATGGATAGAGCAGGGGCCCTGGAGTCAGGAGGTCCAGCCTCAGACACTTAATAATTACCTAACTGTGTGGCCTTGGCCAAGCCACTTAACCCCATTTGCCTTGGAAAAACCTAAAAAAAAAGTATATTGTGTGTTTTTTTTTCAAGGCAATGGGGCTAAGTGGCTTGCCCAAGGCCACACAGCTAGGTAATTATTAAGTGTCTGAGATTGAATTTGAACTCAGGTCCTCCTGACTCCAAGGCCGGTGGTGCTCCATCCACTGCGCCACCTAGCCGCCCCCCATTTAAAGTATATTGTGAAAGAATTGATGAGGGATAATCATCATCATCATCATCATCATCATCATCATCATCATCATCATCTAACAACTCCATGAAGACATTGTGCTCACTTCTTCACAGTTATTATCTCCTTTGATCCTCATGACTTGGAGAGGGAGGGGCTGTTATGATCTCCACTTGAGTTGTGAAGACATTTGAGGAAGTTGAGGCAGCTGAGATGAAGTGACTTGTCTAGGGTCTCACAGCTCTGAGTGTTTGAAGCAGGATTTGAACCAGGTCTTCTTGATTCCAGGTCAGGTTACCCTCTCCAATGAAATCAAGTAAGTTATAATGTGAAAGAGTCAGATTGGGCACTACTTTTTCTTGGGATTAAGAACTCTTTAGATTTTTGAGACTTTTATCTCTTGACTAGTCAGTTAAATCTAATGAAGGTGCCTTCAGTCTCTCTAAGTTAAGGGCAGAAGCAGATGCTGTCTCCCCTGGCCAGTGCAGGGACTGAGGGGTGGGGTGGGGGGCCACGTGCTCTGTTCCATTTCCAGAGGCTTGCCTTCTCTTCCAGCATGAATTCTGAACCTTTCTTCTGCCTGGAAGCCAAGGCTGGTACCCGATATCTTTCCCCTCGGTGATGGCAGGGAATGGAGCCCTGGGCCTGGATCCAAGTTCAAATCCAGCCTCAGACACTTAGTGATAACTAAGGGACCTGGGGCAAGTCACTTCACTTTGATGTGCTTCAGTCCCCCCTCTCTAAAATGGGGGTGATAATAGCACCTCACTTCCAGGGGTGTTGTCGGGATAATTTTTTTGCTTTGTAAACCTTCAAGCCTCATGAAATGCAGTTGTTATTCTGCCCTGTCAAATTGAAGCTGGGGTTGGACAGTGAACTGCATGTTAAAAAAAAAAAGAATCTGGGACTCCCAAGGCAAGGACTACCCTGCATAGACTGTGAGGTCTACAAGGGCAAGGAGGCCTCTTAGCTCCAGTTTATATCTTCCTCAGAGCCTAACGGCTCTTTCCATGTTGATTGGATTGAAGCTTTCCTCAGCAGGAAGAGAATCTTGGAAGCCAAACAGCAGCCCCTCTCATATTCTTGGAATGAGGCTGACTTGTTTGGCTCCCCAAAGTGATGGGGGGGCTGTGCAGGGGTGTTGACTCTCAAGTTTCCTAATTTCTGGTCTGATCCAAGATGCCTGGCCTGGTCAGGTTCTGAAGCTCACATTCACTGACAGTTCTCACGACTTGGGTAGCCCTGCCTGGCTATGGCCAGGCTTGGGGGGACTGTGTGCTCTCACTGATGTCTGCCATCTTTCCTTGGAGGTTTTTGAATTGCCTCTTGGCTCATTGAGATAGCATCAGCGAGACCTGAGTTCATAGCCAGTCTCTGGTGCTTTCTTGCTGTGTGACCCAGGCATGTCACTTTACCCTACTTGCCTCAGTTTCTTCATCTGTAAAATAAGCTGGAGAAGGAAGTGACCAATCATACTCTAGTATCTTTGCCAGGAAAGCCCTAGATGAAATCATCAAGAGTTGGGCATGGCCAAGGAGCACCACCACCAATTACACATCATCCAACAAGTAGAATCCCAGTCTCCTCTGGCCTCAAAGTGTGGGCTTTGTCTGCAGAGTGGACAAATGGATAGAACCACAGAATGGGCCAATCAACTCCAGTTATTTCGTTAGCCTCTTCCCCCAGTTTTCTTCCCAAGGAGGCCTCTTCATGGCCTTATTTTATGCTGTTGGAGTAATTGGTACTGTAAACTGGGAAACTTCTAATCAGTTCCCAGGAAGAACCCAAAGAAGGTCATTTAAATGGGCACAAAGAGTTGGGCACCCCTCACCCAGCCCCCAATCCAAAGCTGTGTCCCCAAGCTGAAGTCTAGCTGTGGATGCTGCCTCTGGCACTGCTACTCGACCTTCAGCCTTCGAAGCCATAAAGTGGATGAAGGTATGTGGATCTTCTGACTGATAGCTGGCCTTTGCTTGCCAGTGGCCACGTTGGTGGGAGGGAATGAAATAGGGCCAGGTGGTCAAACCTGAGGCCTTTTCACCCTGAGACAAGCTCTCCAGCCAAAGATTTTAAGAGATGTGGAGAGTTCAAGAAGCAACTCTCTTTCAGAGTCAAAAACGCTACCTTACACTACTAACCTGGGTGATGTTATTCAAACGGTAAATAGATTATCAGCAGCTTGAATTTGAAGCAATTTTGGATGTGCCAACTGAAAAAGCAATAAAGAAAAAAAAAATCTCAGAAGGCTTTATCTGGAAATAGTTACTTAACCTCCTGGTTGAGTCCCTGAAAAAGAAGAAGAGGAATCTCAACCATTATGTCTGGCTTTCCATTGAAGAAAATTCAAATTTGATGGGAGCCTCAGTCTCCTTTTCTGTAAAATTAGGGCATTGTACCAGATGATTTTTTTTAAATACCCCTTGTGCTATAAAATTCTCATTAGTTAAGATTACTGCTAAAGTAATCTAAACAGCTTAGCCCCCAGATCTGTGTTCAACATCTACTTTGGGTATATTGACACATTTAAAAATTGATCCTCGCCTCTGTCTTCTTCGAGGAAGAAGAGAAAGACTGATAATGGGAAATGGTGGTTCTCTTGCCCCTCTAATAGATTTTTGTCACTTGGCATTCACTTGACAGCCATGTTGGGGGCAGCCTGCATCAGGAGAAAGGCCAGACTAGCTTTCCAAGGCAGGATTCGGAAAGAATTTGTCAGCGAGACTAGCGGCTCTCACAAACCTCCTCCGGTCCTCAAGGCTGTGGGGATCCAGCTTGAATGAATGGGATTTGGCAACTTTGTTGACGATGTCTGTCCCTCCTCCACTGTTTCTCTCAGTCATCCCGTCCATCCTAGGCTCCTAGCTGGTGACTCTGCAGTCCCGCTCCTGCCTCTTCTGGCTGCGGGGTAGGCTAGTGGACAGAGCATGGAAGGGAGAGTCTGCATTTGGAGGCGCATCTAGTCTTCCAGCTGACTGGTCCCTAATATCCAGTAAGGGCATTAAAATCAGCTTGAAGACATTCCTAAGATGCTTGGTTCTTCTATCCTAGCCAGTGGGAGCCCCACTGAAGGGGTTTGAGCAGGAGAGGAGCATGGTTGACTCCGAGCTGAGGAGTCTTTGATGGCAGATGGAGGTGATTGACTGACAATGATCCTGGGTGCCCTCTCTGCTCAAAGTCCTTTCTTGTCTGCCCCCCACAATGAAGAGACAAGGGCCTCCACTTCTTCCTTGCCCATGACTAAAAGGATCACTAGCACCCACCTGCCCTATACTTCATTTGACATCTGGGCCTGGCCCCTCCACCTCCAACCCTGCACACCCCATTTTTCTGGGTCAGTCTGGAGTTTCAAAACACCTTGGAGGTGTCCAAAAGGTCAATGCCTCTTGCTGTCTAGAGACCCTGGAACTCCCGCCTTTTCCCTTCTTGGTGACCTTGCTGCTTGGCTTGTGGCTTTTCCTCTGTGACCTCCCTGAAGACTGTTTTACCTCAGAGCCCTCTTTGTTCTGTAGTCTGACTTGTAGAAAATGATGGTAGCAATTCTTAGTTGGTGAATGACTGCTTAATTCTTATGATTTTGCAGTGGTTTGTGGACCTGACCCTGGACCCTGTTCTGTGCTCCTCTTGCAGTCCAGATTTAAAGCCTCTCTGAACCCCAAGTTCAGGTGTGCCTTAGCCTTGAAGCATCACCTCCCCAGACTTGCACCTCTATTCTCTAGAAGCCCCTTCATTTTCCCTCACAGGGATTCCTAAAATCTGAGAAAAACTACAAATAACATTTTATTTTAAAATTTTTGAGTTATGATATTTGCTATTTATTACAAAGGTGATGAAGTTGTTTGGAGTAAAGAAAAATTAACTGTTGTAGTTCATGAAACTAAGACAAGGCAGTAATTATAAATCTAAACCTTTAACATTCTAGAAATTGAGATAATGCCATCACCAAACCTGCTGGCTGATCCTAGTTCCCTGAAATTAATTTTTTTTCATAAACTACTTAAAAATCTCTATTTTGAAGTTAATCACATTATTTTCTGGGAATGTTGCCCTGGATATTGGGTGGTCAGGTCAATGATGGCCTTATCCATTTTGTTTGGCATGCAAGAGATGGTGCAAAGACGGGTGCCTACGATCTAGAAGGGAAAATATGCCTCACTGAGTACATTGGTATTTGAATTGGCATGGGTTCAGATGGCATCCCCTCTGCATTTCGTCATGGGCTGTTGTTGTCTGTGGCTCTACATAAACTTCCCTCTGGAGGAGCCACTTGAAGCCCAGCTGCTTCCATCTCACTGTGGGCCTAGCCCACCATGTTTTGGTCTGATTGTGGTTCTTCTACATCTTTGTTGTAAATCATGATTTATAACACACTGCAGCCTCCTTACCCTGACCCTGGGCAGCTTCCTGGGCCCTCAGGTGGCTTGTGGTCATGGGTATTCCACAGGCCCAGTGCCTCATGACGTACAGGGAAGGCTGAAGTGTCTGTGAGTGTCTGAGCTCATCAGACTGATTACTTGTTCAAAACCCCATACTTGGCCAGCTCACCACATCACCTTTCTGATGCTTGTGCTCCCTCCTGCAGGTGATCCACAGAGGATCTCTCTGGGGTGCTGGAGGCCATTTATAGCCCTTGCTTTGGCCGTCTGGTCCTTCCTGCTGGTGCAGTTCTGACTGACCCTCCTTTTTCAGGATGACAGTATTCTATATGATTTCTTGCATACAATTCATCATTAGTAATAGATGGCAACCGATGTTGCCCATCATACATCACGGTCCTTTGGTTCACCTGTATTTTTGATTCTTTGGAAATTGTGGTAGGCCATAAATCATAGCCTTTGAAGATCACTAAATTAGAAACGGTGTTTGAAAGATGGGTTTTTGTTTTGGGAAAGAATATAGAATCAATGAAAGTACTACCTAACCTACTCTTTTTTTCCTTTTAAGGTCTGAACCTAGTTCACAGTCCATTTGAAAGGACCATTATGTGTGTGTGTGGGGGGGGAGGTGTTGGTATATGGGGATGTGTATGTATGTAAAATCAACAATTGTGCATCATAATCTGGATAATTTTTAAGTCATTTTTTAGTTGTGTCTGACTCTTCTATGACTCCATTTGGAGTTTTCTTGGCAAAGATACTGGAGTGGTTTGCGATGTCCTTCTCCAGCTCATTTTACAGTTCAGAAAACTGAGGCTCATAGGGTGCAATGACTTGCCCACAATTACACAGTTACTAAGTGTCTTAAGCCAAATTTGACTCATGCGGATGAGTCTTCCTGATTTCATGTCTGATGCTCTTACCTGCTGCACTACCTTGCTGCTTCTAATCAGGACAATATGCATCATTTATTCACTTTGTTGAGGCAAGTCTCTGGTGAAGGACCATCGGTTTTTCTAAGGAGGCCTGTTATCATGGTAGGCTTCTGTCTGCCTCCATGCAGATTGGGGCATCTGGAGCCTTGTTTTTTTTTTTTTTTACTGAGAGGGATTCCTTTTTTCATTTAGACCTTGTGGAAGCCATCCTTCCTGGGCTCTTTGGCAGACATCTGTCTTCCTATTGAGTGCTTCCTTTGGTGGAGTAACAAAGAGTAACAGTCGTAACTGTTGATGAATTTTGTGTCATTTTATGAGGTGGAAAACAATTTGAGGAGAACCCTTCAGACTGCAATGGAATGATTTTATTCTTTTTATTTGTGTTATGTGACGACAATGAAGGTGTCATCTGGGCCAGGATCTTCCCTCCAGAGATCCTGCCTACCTCCCTCTCCAATTCTTCGCCAAGAGTGCCTTCTGGGGCAACCTTATGTGCCAGGCTCCTGTGGGCCAGGCTTGATGCTGAGCATGGCTCAGCCTTCTCCCAGAGCTTGTAGAGGTGATCTATTAGGCATGGGTGGTCTGATGTTTCTTCTGTCTTCGTGGACATTTGGGGGGGGTAGGGGTAATTGAACTATCCATAATCTTTTAGTCTTTTGAAATCTTTTCCCCTTGAGGGTGACACTGAGCTTGTGAACCAGGATGACAGGGAAGATGGTGGCGCCCTCAGCAGGCATTTGGAACAATGAAGTGATATGGACATTTGGAAGAGGGAGGACTTGGGGAGGAAAAGCAATAAACTCTGATTTGGACATAATGAGTTTGAGACCTCTCTAGGAGGACATTCCATTGATGCTGTGAGAATGGAGGGCATGAGAGGGTTTAGGACTTGATGTGTATATCTGAGAATCCTCCATAAAGACGATAATTGAATCCATGTGAACTAGTTTTCTCTATTGCCTTGTAACTCTCATGTCTTTGGGTTTCATGTTTAGTAAGTGTGAACATGAATGGGTTCCTGAGGAGCTAGAAGGGACCTTAGGGGCCATCTCTTCAACCCATAGACCAAAAACAATGCCACAATAATGGTCATCTGATCTCTGCCTGAAGACCTTCAGATGTAACTCCTTGGTGGCAGGATTGCTCCTCACCCCCTCCCCCATTTTTTGGTCATTATGAATCAGATCCATCTGGGGAAATCTGAATCTTCTGCAAGCCTTGACTTTTCAGATGCTTGCTAAATCTAATTGAGACAATCATAGCTCCGTAAATGCTGTGGGTGGGGAAGAAACCCACAAGCAGATACTATAACTTAGTCTTGTTCCAGTTCCTTAAATAGTTTAGGAGTAAAAGTGAACTTAGTTACTGATCCTTACAGGAAAATGTCATCATTTGAAAATTTGGTGACAGAAAATTGTTAAACTATGGATCTTTTAAATACAAATAGTCATTTTAAATCATAAGGACAAAGTAAAAACAACAGTAGTGATGATCAGCTATAATTGCCTTAGCTCTTCTCAGCAATACAGTGATCAAAGATAGTTCCAAGGGACTTGTGATGAAAAATGCCATCCACATCGAGAAAAAGAACCATGGGGTCTGAATGCAGATCCAAGGCAGACTCTCACTTTCTTTGTTTGTGTGTGTATGTGGTTTTATCCTTTTGTCCTGTTTCTTTCACAATATGACTAATAGAGAGATATGTTTTACGTGATTGCAAAAAGAAATCATAAGGGCTCTTAATTAGTTCTGGTATGTAAGACATTCAGTGTTTTGTTGAAATAACTTCCTCATGCTGGTCTTTTTTTTTCCTTTTAAAAGGTTCTTTTTTCCTTCATCTTCATTTCCAAATATTTCTTCCTCCTCCCTGTAGTTAGCGAGCCCATCTCTTTTTTTTCTAGGTGTGTTCTTTTTTTGTTTGTTTGTTTAGATTTGGCATCTGCCTTTGTGACACCCTCCTAGGCTAAAAATGAAGGTTTACTTCACACTTAGTGAGATTTCCTTTTCCTCACCTTTTTGTGTGGAAGTTGTCATGACTCCTTCACCACCATTCTCAGTGCCAGCATCATTGTGCTCCAAGAATTTGTGAGCTTGCTAAAGAGCTGGAAAAGGAGCTAAGCTAGAGCTGCAAGATCATGATTTCAGTGTCTTTCAGCTCCCTTGCCATTGTCCTTTGTACCCGCTTGATGTTGAGAGCTGCCTTTATCAAAAGAAGATGTGGTGTTGGAGTTTGCAGCAGAAAACATTTTTCCTTTCCTCCAACCTGAACTGATAGAATTATTTACCTTTCCTTATCTATAGAAACACTGCATTGAGGTGTGTGTGTGTGCACATGTGAGCATTGTATGAGTGTGAGTGTGCATGTGTGTATTGTGCCTGTGAATGTGTGCCTAAGTGTGCATGCATGAGCATTGCATGTACATGTGTGGATTTGCATGTGTGCATGTGTGAGTGTTGTGCCTGTGAACATGCATTGCTTGAGTGTATTGTGTGTATGTGCGCATGCTAGGTAGTGCCACTGCTAGTCCTTTGACGAAGGAAGGACATCATGCCAAACAACCAAATGATTGGAGGCTTGAATTGCACAATTATCTTTATTATCATGATGGGGATGCTGTGCAGGGCCTCTTGTTCACTTGTGTTTAGTAGAATCAGTCACCCCAGGCCCTGATTTTTAGGAAACAGAACTGTTGGAGAGGGTCTGGCTGCAGCAAGGGTCTCTTGGCCTTAAATGGTTTTGATTCCTCCCGAATTGATGAGGCACCACAGCAATGCCAAGCAGGCACCAGTCTGTGCTGTGTGGTGATATATGACATCCTGGTACAGCCTAACCTTTCTCTCTATGGCCTAATCATCAGTATAGTTTTCCATCTCAGTTGGTCATCTAAAATTATGATAGAACCACAAGGGGCAGCTAGGTGACCCAGTGGATAGAGCACTAGGGGTTGGGAGTTCAAAGCCAGCCTCAGACACTTGACTCTTACTAGCCTCACATGTGCACTCACTAGCAGTGTGACCTTGGGCAGGTCACTTCACCCTGATTGCCTTGCATCAAGGGCCATCTCTAGTAATCCTGATCAATATCTGGCCACTGGATCCAGATGGCTCTGGAGAAAAGTGAGGCTGGTGACTTACTTAGCACAGCACCCCCACACACACACTCAAATCCAATTCATGTGCTTGTCATAGCATCACCACCCTGACGTCAGGGTGTTCTTCCATAACAAAGGATCATCATCATCTTCAGCATCATCATCATCATCGTGTGTGTGTGTGTGTGTGTGTGTGTGTGTGTGTATGTAGTTGCATGAGGGAGCAAGAGAAGGGGACAAGCCCCTAACTGGTCCCTTCTGAAGCAGTGTACATTTATTAAGTGTCTGCTGCTACCATGCCCTATCCTGAATCCTGGGAACACAGAAACATAATAGACAATCTGTCTCCCTGGAGCTCAGGTCTCATGGGAAGGCTGATGTGTGTGCACCAACCTCTGGTATGGTATTGTCTTGACTTTGAAATGGATTGTACAGCAGGGGAGACCCTGGCCCAAGTTCGCCTGGCATGGTTGTGCCCTTCTCAGACAGGGGCCTGGGCTCTCTGGTGAGATAGAAATGAAGTAGTTCAAAGGACATGGGAGATGGGCAAGTTTAGAGAACCCTCCCAGGTGTTCACCTGGACCATTTGTGTCGACCTGTGGTAGAGGATCCCCAGCTCAGGTTGGTTCAATCGGCCTCAGTGGGACCCATGATGACTTGCCTCTAACATAGTGATGTCATTTTGGTCTTCTTCGAGAACCCCCACCCAGCTTTAGGGCTTGAGAGGTGATCATTGGCCATTCACCAGTTCTGCCTTCTTGACCACCTCTGTTTATGCTCTGGGAAAGTTTGCTGTTGTTTTTGGTGGTTTTCCCAATGTGTTCTCTACTGGACTTCATGTGATTCCCTCTGGTCATCTCCACTGCCACCCACCTGAAATAGCTCACCCCTGACCCATTATAGTCACATCCAAGCTTGTCCCCCAGGCCTGCTGCCTTTTTTCACCCCAGTCCATCCTAGCTCCACTGGGAGATCAGGTGGATGACTTCCTAGATCCCTGGAGTAGCTGCTTCCCTCTGAGCTCCTTCTTTCCTTCTAGGTAAGCCTCTCCCAGCCCAGGCTCACCTTTCCTTTCCATCCTTGGCTCACTCTTACACATTATACATTTCTTTCCAGCTTAGAGCAACTACCTGATTGACCTGCTGCCCTCCCTCATTCTTTTCTTGTTGAAATCGTATCTGGGCTTCAAAACCTAGAATGAGGGAGGTTTCCAGTCTTCATGATTGAGGCTTTAGAACCTGTGACTCTCTTTCCTGTGAATTTATATTCTAATTTGCATGATAGTTAATTATATTAAAACAATGAAGCTTTGGAGTTATTCCACTATTAGAAAGAGGTATATGATTAGAATTAAGATGGATTGAAATAACAGGGGATGCTCAGCTTAACAAAAATGACTTGGGTGTCAAATGATTGTTGTGACTCAGTTTGGGGAGGCCATCATGGGATGGGCTGTGCCGCTTCTGCTTGGGCCCAGTCAGACTGAGAGCTGTGTGGGCAGGTGGTGCTCCTTACTGGAGGGCTTGGAGTGGGGGCTAGCTAAGCATTTGTCCCAGCTCAGGTAGAGGGCCTCACTTCATGCTCCTGGTTCTGAGACTATTTGTAGCTTCTTCAACCTGTTTACAAGGTGAATGACTGGAACACTGGCTTCTTATTTTTCTTTTGCTTTCTTGACTGTGATTAATAGTTTGTAAATTAAAAGAAATCAGGACCAAAAAAAGGAGAATGGAAATTTGAACCCCAGGATAAGAAGGATGATAGTAGGGGAGCACCCAGAGGCCCATGAGGAGTTCTGGTCAGCAGAACCAGGTGAACTACTCCCTAGAGATTTAAGACCTGTCAAGTGTGATTCCTTCTAGCCATCTTTAAAAGGTTGTTGAGAGGGGCGGCTAGGTGGCGCAGTGGATAGAGCACCGGCCCTGGAGTCAGGAGTACCTGAATTCAAATTCGGCCTCAGACACTTCATAATTACCTAGCTGTGTGGCCTTGGACAAGTCACTTAACCCCATTTGCCTTGCAAAAAAAAACCCCTAAAAAAAATCATAGTGGGAATAATATAGTCAAACCTTGATCCTGCTTTTTCTCATTCTTTGCCTCTTTAAAGATAAACCATGAAGCAGGTCTGAGTGGTTTCAAGTTTTGGCTGACTGAGGTTTTGCTCTTTCGGTGTCTTTGGTGTTACGCATGTCCCTGAAGTGCATCACCCAATCCCTTTGACCTTTGGGACGGCGAGCCCACATGCAGAGGTGTCAGAAATGTCGGTGTCATAGTCGCTGTTTATTTTTAGAAATCATGTTGACATCTTTGCTCCCTCTTGTTTTTTTAGTTTTAGTTTCACTTTCCTTGGAAAGGGCTCTTTTTTATTCTGTTAAAGAGTTTTTCACTTAGATTAACCTTCAGACAGGAAAAACTATCAGGAGAGCTCTTGGCCAGGATGCCTTTTTCATAATTTCTTTTCTGTGAGTTCATAAATGGTTGTCAGAGCGAGCACGGTTAGAGAGCAAGGAGTCAAATGGAAACTCTTAATGGCAAAGGACACTCTTCTCCTACCAGTCACGCCTGTTACTGGTCAGAGATAACTATAGGCAAGCTTCTTCTAAAACCTTTTCAGTAATTCAGAAATAGTTTGGATTTATGGCCTAGGATGACACCAAGGAACTGTTTTTATCCTGTTCACAAATAGGAGAACAAACTCCCATGGTTTCTGCCAGAGCAAAACAGTGGATGTAAAATCAGGTTTTAAGGTGCTGGGTGAAGGAATGTCTCTAGTTTGTGAGAACATTTTGTAGCTACTAGGAGGGAGTGATTGTAAGACCCGCAGAGCCCATTAGAACCCAGGACTCCAGAGATGAGAGGATTGAAGCACATGCTGCTGGGGTTGCCCAAGGAAGCCAGTCTCCTCCCCCTTTTTGGCCTTGGTGAAGGAGGGGGCCCAGCACCTGTTAAAATCCAGAAATACTGACGTAACCTGTGGCTTTGGTGCCTTAGAAGGCTCTGATAGATGACAGCAGGCCGACAGCAATGTTCTGACCGTTATGGTCCCCAGAGTCTGTTGGCCTCTGCCGAGTTGGTCTCTACTCCCGAGCTTTTGTTCTTGCTGTTTCCTCTTGTCCGTTGCACCCTTGCCCATCTGGATGCCCCCTACCCTTCAGAGCCCAGCCCAAGACCCCACCTGGTTCATGAAGCCTCTGCAGACTCGCAGTTTACCTTGCTCTCTGACTTCTGAATTCCTGTGTATTTTTACTTAGTACCAAACAGGGTAAAATCTATAGCTTTTGCTTTGTTCCCTGCATATTAATTTTGTTTTTCTTGCTAATATATTGGGCAGCAGGACATTCTTAATAATTCCCAGTTATGTAACTTTTTTGAGTGAATTAATTTCTTCATTAGCAACTATGTTCATAGATAATACAACTGTTATTACTCCCCAAATACAGGAAATATAAGACTCAAAAAGGGAGAAGTTGATTTGTGCCTATTAAATGTCGAACTATGTCCTTGATCTTAAGTCCAGTGTCGTTTGTATAACACTAGCTCTTAGTGATTGCTTGGTTTAAAAAACAATTCTTATTTGTATTTTGAATTTCTCTCACACCTAGGCTGTAGATATGTAGATACACCAACATAAATGGCTTCGGAATTTCAGAGAAGGCATAGAGTCGACTTCCAATCAGAATATATGAGTAATTCACCATCACTTTGAAATAGAATGTAAGAAAAGAAAATGTTGAGGTTTATGACCGAGTAGCCTGTGAAGATGGAGCCCACGGAAGCTGACCAGGAGGTGGCTCTGAGAGCCGAGGGAGAGAGATGGTCACCGACCCCTGCCAACAGGGGTGCCCATCACAGAGAGACCCGCAGCCAAACAGAGGAAGAAAACCAGTCCACTATCAGAAGGATTCCTCATGATCCACAACCCACAAGAGAGGCTGCACCCATTAAGTTGTTATTCTGAGAGTTCATAAAATGGGAATGTATTCTCTGTTCCACATCCACAGAAAAAAACATTCTTGCCTTCAGGACTCTGAGAAAGAGGAAAAGGGGAATAGCACTCAGGGGCTAGGAAAAATGGAAGAGGCAGCATCGTCTGGACAGTGGAAAGATAATGACTGGAAAAGCAGCAGCTGTTCTGTAAGATTATAAAAGGACCTAGGAGGTTACTAAGGAGTGTAGGAAAACCATTTAAAATCTTCTCCCCCCATTGGTTTGTTCTGGTACTTGACTAGTCTAATAGTCTGAAATTCTTAAGCTTCTCCAGGAAGGTGGCACTTCAGGTCCATTTGCCTGTGTAAGGCAGATGTATAAGTTGCTAGTCTATCATCCAGCCTTCAGTGAGGGAGCCTCACTTATTTAGGAAATTCTGCCTCTTAGCTGGGTCTCTGGTCCTTACACATTTTTTTATGTGTCTCATCTACTTCATCTTTAAGTTCTAATTTGCAATTTTAAAAAAGAAAGAGTTTTTTAGTATCCTTGCTCAGAAATAAAGTCCCAGGCATAATCTAAAAATTTGTTAATTTATGCAAGCTTTGGAAAGGAGAGTTGATGTAAAATTTGTCCATTTCCTGGAGTTCTTTGTTATTTAAAAGCAACAGTCAACAACTTAGACAGTATTTTTGGTTTGTTACCTTGCAAAAGCATTATGACTGTATCTCAGATTCTTTATTTATTTTTGAATTTTACAATTTTCCCCCTAATCTCGCTCCCCCCCCACACAGAAGGCAGTCTTGTAGTCTTTACATTGTTTCCATGCTGTTCATTGATCTAAAATGAATGTGTTGTTTATCTCAAATTCTTAACAAACTTGCATATTTGTGACAAAGTCGTTTGGCTACTGTGTAATGCACCTTTGGTTTTAGCATTATTGGGAGTCTAGATATTTAACTGGTCCTGGCTGACGTGGTGCTTGTCCTGATATGTGCCTCTTCTGCTGATCATGTTGTGTAAGACTTTGGCTCTTGGAGACCGATTTCCTGGAGGAGGGAGAACAGGGGGACTCTTGGTCCAACCCCTGAGAACTTCTTTTTTTCCTCCTCTACCCCCATCTCTATCTTCAGACTTGAAGTCAGATGAGTAGCCAAGAGAAGAGAAACACGTTTTCCTATATTCCTTGATAAAAGCTGGATCCTGGAGCTTCAGAGTGTTGTAAATGGCGGCTGCCATTGCAGAGTATGGATTTTGTTAGATTTGGAAGAGGATGTTAGGTTAGCAGCCCACCCCACTAATATTCGGAAACTGAGGGGGCTTGGTTAATATTGCTATTTTATACTAGGTATTTTAGGAGGTTGCTGCAGAGAAAACCCTTTTTATGTCACCTTAATGCACCTTAAAGCCCTTCCAAATGTGGACTTTGGACTAGCGCCCTGATCCACATGTCACAGACTTTGGGCAGTGACTTCAAATGCCAATTCGACATGAATATCCAGAGAATATCAGAATAGGAAAGCCACTTGGTCTTCAGGCAAATCTTATCACCTAGGGGAAGTGAAGCCTGGGGTCCCTTGCTGGGCTGACAAAACAGCTGTGGTCCTTCCTGTGTCTTTGTGACCTCTAGTGGGTTGTGTGGCTCCGGACTTTTCAAACCCTCCCCAAGTCCCTCTGAGTTGGTGCCATGAACTCAACTCTGTCATCTTTTTGGCAACTGGAATTAAAGGAGGAAGATTTGTTTGTTTTAGTAAAGATCCAAACTTATACTTTTTTGTTTTCTAAGAAATATTATTATTTTGTTGGACTTTGCATCCCGATGTTACCGTGTTAGATTCCTTTAGCTTTTGTGGCCTCTTAGAGATTTGACTGTTTGGGATCTACTATGCTTTTTTTGGGAGGGGTTCGATACAGAATATGATGAGATGCTTCCCTTTCTCTCCTCTCTCCGCCGTTCTCATCGGGCCTCAGTCCCTGCCTATTGTTTGATAGTGTTACTATAGACACCACTGATTGAGATTTTTTTTCTTTTCGTTTCAGATTTTCTTTTTGCACTGAATGTAGCCTGGATTGATCCTCACGGGCTTTAAGAGCCCTGGGATACTGTCAAAGGTAAGCCCCTTCCATTTGTATCTTTCTGAACTGAGAAATGTGGAAAATAAGCCAGTATTCTGAGCCATCACTGGCTCCCCATTGCACCCAGAATGATAGGGAATATGATAGGAAGAAAGCAGATGGCAAAGAAGTTGGATGGGATAGAGAAGTCAGGAGAAGATTTTATTTTCAAAAGTAGGATGACTGAAGCACATGTGGAAATAGGACCACATATTTAATTTGGAAGGAACCTTCACGGACATCCAGTCCAACTCCCTCCTTTGCCAGGTGAGAAAGTTGAGGCTCAAAGAGGTTTTAAGTGACCAAGATGACTTAGCAGAGTTAGATTTTGGACCTCCAGATACAGTAATGTAGCTCCTGGCAAGAGCCAGTGGTAGAGGAGAGATCAAGGGATGATTGGCAGAGCAGCGTCTTAGAGGAGGCATCAGAGATCAGATCAAGGATGTGGATTCCTCTAAAATAGGAAGAAAGAAGTAGAGATTAGAGATGAAAATGAAATATGGCACTGAGAAATGAATTATGGGTAGAAGATGGAAGGCTGTACTCAGTAAACAAGATGTAGTCTGGTGTGGCTGCTGTATAGGGATAGAAAAGAACAAGTCCTGTGTACAGGTATGAACCAGTGTCAAGGGGACAGGTTAAAAGGGAGGTTAAGACTGGGGAGGGGAATAGTCCCCAGCAAAACAAATGTCCTGATCCTTGCAGCTGGAGGAGGAGTTGAAAAGAGGAAAAGACAAGAATTCAACCCTACATAGGTGTCCTTGATTACCTTTTAGACAGCAAAGGGGAGTCTGAACAACTGCAGTCTGCAAATAGGATGGAATATTATTACCCTGTGAAAAGTGACTGGAGAAAGAAATTTGGAGAATCCTGAGTTGTTTGAATTGATGCAGAAAAGTGAACCAGGAGAACCATGAGGAGAGCATTGTGGTTATGAAACACCCATTTGGAAGACCTAGGAACTCTGACCACTGCTGTGTCTAGTCCCTTGTCCCCAGGACAGAGAATGAAGGATGTCACCCACCTGCTAGCAGAGAGGTTGGGGATGCAGGGGTGGAAAAGGACAAACATTTTCGGACATGGCCATGCATAGAGTTGTTTTGTTTGGTTAGCTTATTTGTTCCAGGTTTTTTCAATTGGGGAGTGATTAGCAACAGTGGTATTTTCCCCAAAGAGTACCACTGTCTCATTTTTAAACATTCACAAGAGAGAGAGAGAGAAAAGATGAAATTTCAGAAAGAAGTGCTGACATTGAGGGCAGTTTTGTTTGACCTTGTACAAGTGATGAGGCCTCATAGAGAATTGTCTGTTTGCCTTCTATGTACATGGAAATGCTCCTTTTGAGGGCATAAGATGAGTGAGCATGTCCCCTTCTCTCCCGGCCTTTTGATGGATGGGCCTCTGTTGAAGGAAACCTTGGATCAACAACACCGAAGGCAGTAGCCCCTCCTTTTCCAGGCCTTCTCTTCCTTGCTGACTGTTTTCATTGCATTAGATCATTGCTCTCCTTTGTCTTCAGAGAGAACCACCTGCTGCTGTTTCTCCCTCCTCCAAGCCCTTCAGTTGCTTCTCTTGCCGTACCCCTTGAGATGGCTCTTGTTGCAGTTTCTTCCCTCCATCCACTCATCTCCTTTGGCATTCTTATTTAACTTTCAGAACTTCAGATAGCACCTCTATGATGTTGCAGGGCCAACACAAGCATTTATTTAAGTACGTATTTATTAAGCTGGATGCTGAACACCATGCAGGCCCTGGGGGAGGCAGAACCTTAGGAATAGACTCTCGTGGGGTTTACAGTCTAGGAAGGAGGTTTGCCATCCGCCTGATGGTGAAAGAGGAGAGTTGGACTGGAGAAATAGCGTATCAAATATTGCTGCTAACCATAACAGAAGGCTTCTTTAGAAGCCTGAATGGAAACTGGAGTGCATGGAAAGGAATAGTAATGATAATAATGATAGCTAGTGTTTAAATAGTACTGGAAGAAGAATGCTTTTCTTTTCTTCTTTTTTAAAAGATTTTATTTATTTTGAGTTTTACGATTTTTTACTTAATCTTGCTTCCCTCCATGTTACACATTGATCCAAATTGAGTGTGATGAGAGAGAAATCATATCCTTAAGGGAGAGACATAAAGTATAAGAGATAGAAAGATCAGACAATAAGATATCAGATTTTTTTTTAAAATTGAAGGTAATATTCCTTGGTCTTTGTTTATACTCCATAGTTCTTTCTCTGGATACAGATGGTATTCTTCATCACAGAGAGCCCCAAATTGTCCCTGGTTGTTGCACTGGTGGAATAAGCGAGTCCATTAAGTCCATCACCCCCATGTTGCTGTTAGAGTGTACAGTGTTTTTCTGGTTCTGCTCATCTCACTCAGCATCAGTTCATGCAAATCCCTCCAGGCTTCCCCAAATTCCCATTCCTCCTGGTTTCCAGTAGAACAGTAGTGTTCCATGACATACATAAACCACAGTTTGCTAAGCCGTTCCCCAGTTGAAGGATATTTACTTGATTTCCAATTCTTTGCCACCACAAACAGGGCTGCTATGAATATTTTTGTACAAGTGATGTTTTTACCCTTTTTCATCATCACTTCCAGGTATAGACCTAGTAGTGGTATTGCTGGATCAAAGGGGATGCATACTTTTGTTGCCCTTTGGGCGTAGTTCTAAATTTCTCTCCAGAAGGGTTGGGTGAGTTCACAGCTCCACCAACAATGTATCAGCGTCCCAGATTTCCCACAACCCTTCCAGCAATGGTCATTGTCCTTTTTGGTCATATTGGCCAGTCTGAGAGGTGTGAGGTGGTACTTCAGAGATGCTTTAATTTGCATTTCTCTAATAAGTATTGATTTAGAGCAATTTTTCATATGACTATGGATTGCTTTGATTTCATCTGTAAATTGCTTTGACCATTTGTCAATTGCGGAATGGCTTTTTTTTTAATTTGACTCAGTTCTCTGTATATTTTAGAAATGAGTCCTTTGTCAGAAATACTAGTAGTAAAGATTGTTTCCCAATTTACTACATTTCTTTTGATCTTGGTTACAGTGGTTTTGTCTGTGCAAAAGCTTTTTAATTTAATGTAATCAAAATCATCTAGTTGGTTTTTGGTGATGTTCTCCAACTCTTCCTTAGTCATAAACTGCTCCCCTTTCCATAGATCTGACAGGTAGACTAGTCCTTGATCTTCTAATTTGCTTATAGTATTGTTTTTTATGTCTAAATCCTGTACCCATTTGGATCTTATCTTGGTAAAGGGTGCTAGGTGTTCTAAATTTAGAAGAGTGGTTTTCAATTATTAGCTTATCACAACCAGGGGAGCAGGGTCAGTTATTATCTCATTTCACAGATGAGGAAACTGAGTAAGGCAGTGGCCAAGTGACTTGCCCAGCTTTGGTGTCTCAGCTTGGGGGGGGGGGGGTGGATCCAAGGCAGAATTTGAGCATAGGCCTTCCTCTCTTTCAATTCAGTTCTCTGTGCACCACACAGAGCTGTGGTTAAGGATTTTCTGTTTATAAGAAGATTATCAGGAGCTTGAGGCAAGGGAGAGGATGATGCAGAGGACCTGCCCTGCCAGTCTCTGCTTTGCAGCTGTCTCACCAAGCCACTGACCCAGAGGTCTGCCTTGCTCTGGTGGTCACCCCAGTATTGCTTAGCTTTGTGAAAGAGACATTTACTTCAAAGACCCTGTTTTTCCTCCCCTCCCACACAGCTCGATTGTTGGGGAGAGAGGCTTGATCTCATTTAGTTCTGATACAGCATGAGTCCCCAAGTTCCCATCTGTGCTTGGCATCTCTGCTAGACAGGTCTTCATCTCCACTTCCCTGGGCAGGCATTCCAAAGGTCACTCCTTACTCCTCTGGGCATCATTGCCACCCTGACTCTGGAATGTAGAAATGCCACGGTGCCATTTTGACTTTTCAGACACCCAAGGTCAGAGTCATGTGACAAGTGAGCCCAGACTCTTTGAAGGCCTCTCCTCTGTGGGGAGCTCTCCTTCCAGTCAAGGCCATTCTCAGGCCAGATAGACTGTCCACCCCCACCCACCCCATTTTAACTGATTCCCCCTGTCCCTGCTTCCTTCCTGAGATCCTCCCCCTTTCCTTCCTCCTTCCTTCCACTTCAGGAAGTGCTTTGCTTAGCCCCCCTTCACATGCTACAGAAATGAACTGTAGAGTTTCTTGTGGCTCGGGCTCTTTCTTTGACTAGATCACAAGAGAAGCAGGGGCTGTCTCATCTTCATCTGAATTTCCTTTTCCTTTTCCTCTTCTGTGTGCACACAGTCCAGAAATGTTTCTGGAAGAGTCTGTCTCCAATGCCTCCTCAGGAGGATAGTGCCCTTGGCTCATTCTGCCCCGGGCCTCGTCTCTGTCTGTCTTTTCATCGACAGCTTCTTGTAAGCTATATGAGAGGAGGGTTTTGTCCGTTTTTGTTCCTGGAAGATTATCTCAAATAGTGTGTCCAACCTCCTAGGCTCTCGTGTGTGTTTGATGGATGAGTGAATAGTTACCCTTTAGAGACATGGATGGAAATTTAAACCGTGAATCGCAGCACTTCACCTATTTGGAGTGTATATACACCAGACCAGGTACAGATGTATTCCAAGTACTGGAATGGAGAATATAAAAGTTGGTGACCATTTGCCCCAGACTATGAAACTGAGGACCCAGTATGCTTGGTCACTGACTTTGAGATCAGATTTGAGCATAATTCTGAACATTCAATTAGTCTGTCGTCTCATTTGTTTTCAAACGGAGAGGAGCTTTTTAAAATCTGTTTCCTCTAAACATTATGGGACAACTCAGATAGCTGCCCTGGTGTAGTAGGGTCATCAACATGTATTGAGCCTTCTGTGCTGAGTGTTTTCTAGGACTGCCCATGTGGTCAGCATTGGCCATATGTTCAGACCTAGTGATCGATCTGAGTCAAATGATACAGCAGAGTCAGAATTCAGACAGAGACATGGCCTTAGTCCTGGGATGATGCCTTCTCCAGCCGTCACTTGGTCACTTCCAACTCTTCTAGGACCACCCTTCTTCCCCCTTCTGCTTCCTTAGATTAAGTGACTGCCTTGACCTGATGCTTTCCTAATATTCAGATCCCACCAACATCCTCCCCCATCCAGGCCTTTCCACTCCCTATCAATAGGAACCAATTTTACCCAAATCCACCTGAGATGCCATTGTCCCAGCCAATGGTGTCTGGAGCCTGGATCTAGTTGAGATAGGTTGGGCCTGCCTGGCAAGGAGGACATCACAGTGCAGGCAGCCAGGATTCCCTGAACCCTGGGGAAAGGAGCCAGGCCTGCAGGGTCCATGGGCATTGCTTCCCACCAGACTTGCCTTCCATCTGGGGTCTTAAAGGAAGACAAACTTGGGTCATTGAGGGAGAGAGGGCATTTCAGACAACAGTGGAGGGGTAGGCACAAAGAATGTGTCAAGTCACCAAGTCTGGGCCAGGAAAGTTGTGTGGAGCTGAGGGTGGACAGTGCTATTTGGTGGCAGCAGAGCTTTGGAGACGGGGCAACCCAAGAGATAGAGTTCAATTTTTGACATGCAAGTGTGGGAAGATTTCTGGCAAGAAATCTATATTTGCGAGTTCATTTAGGCAATAAGTTTTGTTGAGTGTCTCCTCTGAAGAGGAAGCACATAGAAAAAGTTCAGGCCCTGCCCCCCCCCCCCCAAAACAGGATTAAGGGTTGAAAATAGGCTGCTGAGGAGAGCTGCAGGAGAAACCTAAAGAAGGGGGGATGGTTTAGAGTAGTTTGATAAGCTTTGCATTGAGCTGCATCCCAGAGCAGAGGAAGTTTCCTAGAAAGGAGTAGGGCACATGAGCAGCAGACAGGTAGCAGCTGGGCATCTCCTGAGCACTCTCAGAGCTCATTTCCAGCTTGCTGTTCGAACCCACAGTTGAAGTGTTAGCTTTCACAGAAAGAGAAGCGAAGGACTAGGCCCCTTCATCTTCTCTCTCTAGACACTAACTGGGAAGTAAAGAGTAGTCTTCCACGGTTCCTGGGAATATGACTGTAGAGAGACCCTATACTGGGAACTGCCCGCCATGTCTGCAGCTTCCTGGGCTTGGGCCATGCCTCAGCGAAGCAGGACGGTGGCAATGAGGACTTCCTGCCATCTTCTCTTCCTTGAGGGGCAAGCATGAAGTCTTCTCTTGTTTTTTGCCCTTTGGATACTGCTTGATGTGGCCCCTTAGAAGGAAGGGGAATCTGCTTGCAGATCAGCAGTAATGGCTATTGAAGCCACATGAACAAGTGAAGACCTTGGAAACAGGGACAGATTACCCAGAGGAGACATGCTTTAGGCTCTTTCGTGTTATATTCTAGATGGGGGGGGGCACTTAAAAATGACCAGGTTTGAAAAAATAATTGTACTTGGATTAGAGAAGTGATTTGTCTTCTATATTTGAATAATTATTCCTTAGGGAATCTAGTTTTTGATTGATTATAAACAATAGTTTCAGAAATTTAAAAATCTGTCAAGCTTTAATAAAATTGCATAGAAATTGTTTCCATGTGTATATATACACACACACATGATCATCATCATGAACTTGACTCATTTAATCATTTTTAGAGGAAAAATGGCAGCTTTTGGCTCCACACAGGATTGTCTCCATTTGAATGTCCCAATTGACACCTGAAACTTAACATGTCAAAAACTGAACTCAGTTTCTTGGGCTGTCCAGTCCTCTCTTCATACTAGCCCTGAGAAAACAATTCTACCTAACTTATGTGCTGTTCATTTTCTAAAGAACATTTGTATTTTTTTTTAAATGTAGGTATGGTAACTACAACACATTCTACCAGCACCACCTAATGAAACACTGAAAATGTTAAGCAGAAACTGTCAGCTAAAGGGGCCCAAGCAATTGAAATACCTAGCCAAATAAAACCGAAAAATCTGGCTTTGTTCAGTGCCCCCATTCCCCCGACCTCACAAAATAAACTGCCAACTCATTAAAGGCCAACACTTGAGTTATTCATGGTCCCAGGCGCATGTGATTTCAGCAAATCCTTTGAAAACAACATATTCTTCTTTTGTGTAGCAATTTCATTGTATTTTTTCCTTTCTCCTTTCTGCTTCTTTTAGGCCGTATTTGTGTGTTTCTGCAGAGTTTTGCACAGATTCTGTTCCCATGCAAACCGATGAGGGAGAAATATTGGAAGAAAGCTGCTCCGAGGTCAGTGAAGGACTAAGGGGGTCAGTGGTTGGGTCAGCTGGACGCAGAGAGGGGAAATCATGGGAACAGCAGGCTCCTTGTGGGCTGAGTTTGATCAAGCACTGTTCTGGCCTGGTTGTCTTACACCTCACCTGTAGGGGAGCATGATATATTCTAAATCACAGTTCAGTTTGATACTTGTTTAAGATTTATTTCAAGTAAATTTTCATTGAAGAATGATCTGCTACATTAAGAAGTTCCTCTGAAGCAAACCCTTCCCTAGGCCTCAGTCTTCTCCTCTGCAGGGGAGTGGCCAGTTGGTGTCCTATGAAATCCCTTCCACCTCTGTGGCCACATGTGTTATGGAACACTCATCAACAGAAACATTGAATCTCCCCAGCCAGCTAACCAAATTTCAAAATAGATTTTAATTAAATGGAACTATTGGGAGCTCTCTCTCCACTGTCCCGTCCCCCCCCAAGCACACATCCCCCAAGTTTCTCCAGTTCTTGTGGTAGCCCTTCTGTCTACCCATGGAGTTGTATTCTTTTCTAGGATTGCAAAATCATTCCCTTCCTTAGATGTTTTCCCTGGGCTTCTCGGACCCAGGCTATTTCTTCAGGTAGGTGCTCTTTTGTTCCTTGTGTCCTCCTTTTCTCTACCAAGGACAGCTGACCAGGTTCTCCTCCTTTATTGTTTCTTCTCAATTGATTTTGGCTGCATATCATCCAGAGTTACTCTGGAGGGTTTTTCAGTGCAAAGCCAGGTTGGGGAAGGGAGTGGTCTATTTGCAACCATGATAAGCATCTGGGTCTTTTCCCATAGGGATTCCCAGAGTGAGTGAAACTGGACTGGAAAAAAAATGACATCTAGGAAAGAGCCTTGACTTTGATCTCAGACCTGGGTTCACTTGCACCTCTTGGGGCTTTCTACCATTGACGCTGGGCAACCACTTAACCTTCCTGGATCTCAGTTTCCTCATCTTTAAAATGAAGGGTTTGGATCTGATGGCTTCAGAAATCTGCTCATACAATTAGCACATTGGTTCAAACTTTTATCTCCCTCTAACCTAGAATACTGTTAGAGTGTCCTGATTGGTCTTTTTGATTCTAGACTCCTTCTTTTTAATCAATCTCATTCTAGCCCCACTTCCTGCCTCCCTCATTTATAGAAAAAAAAAATAGATTTAAGTTTCACACATTTAAAAATGACTGTTGTTTGTCATTCAGTCATATCTGACTCTCTGTGATCCTATGAACCCAGTATACAAAGGCCTTCTGTCTTTTTTCTACCTCTCATGTTTTTGTTTCCATGATAACATGATACATCCATCCATCTCAGCCCCTGTCTTATCCTTTTCTTTTTACCTTCAGTCTTTCTTAACATCAGGGTCTTTTCTGGTGAGTCCCATCTTCTCATCCTGTGGCCAAAGTATTTAAGCTTCAGCTTCAGTATTTGACCCTCCAGTGAAAAATCTGAATTAATTTTTTTTTAAAGTATTGACTGAGTAGAACTCTTGTTGCCTAGGGATTTTCAAAAGCCTTCTTCAATACCACAATTCAAAAACATCAACTCTGGGGCAATATGCTTTCTTTATAGGCCAATTTTGCCAGCCATATATTACTACTGGAAAAATCCATAGCTTTGACTTTATGGATCCTTTATCAGCAAGCCTTTTAGTCTTCTGTACAAATTTGCCACAGCCTTTCTTCCGAGAAGCAAGTGCAATGATCTTTGAGCCCAACAAAATAAAATCTGACACTGCTTCCGTTTCTTCTCCATCTATTTGCCAGGAAGTGATGAGATCAGTTGCTAAAATCTGAGTTTTTTGGTGTTAAACTTCAAGCCAACTTCTTTACTCTCCTCCTTCACCCACATTCAGAGACTTCTTCATTCTTCTTCCCTTTTTGCCGTAAGCATAACTGAGATTATTCATATTTCTCCTGGAAGCCTTAATTCCAGCTTCTGATTCATCCAGCCTGGAGTTTCATGTGGTGTGCCCTGCAATAAAAATTAGATAAATAAGATGAGAGTATACAGCCTTGTCATACTCCTTTTCCAATCTTAAACCCATCAGCTGTTTCATATTTGGTTCTAACTGTTGCGTCTTGATATGCATACAGATTCCTCAGGAGACACATGAGATGATCTGGTTCTCCCATCTCATTTAGGACTTGCCATATTTTGTTGTGATTCACACTATTATAATAAATATAGAAAATCACTATTGTACCCTAGTTTTTCAATTAACAAAGAAAAAAAAGCAAAAGTAGCAAGGAGGCTATGGCAATATATTCAAGAAAGATACTCACTCTAGCCAGTTTTTATTAGAAAGATGAGTTTCATATTAGGAAATCGATGAAGAAGAATCTCAGGGGTAGAAGAGGCCTTCAAGGCCATCATCTGGTCTGGCCTCTGCCTGACCGAAGCCCCCTCTCTAAGGTCTCCAGAAAGGACTCTTCCATGCAACTTTGTTTGACGATCTCAATTGGAACCATTATCACCCCAGGAACCCATTCTGCTCTTTGGACAGCTCAGACTCCAGGGAACTTCATTCTTTCATCCAGCTGAAACTTGCCTCCTTGTCCCTCTCTGTCATTCAGAATTCCATCCTCCCTCTTTTGCGCAGTTGCTTCCTAACCTCTTTTGGGACAGTCTTCCCCTGGGCTGAGCTGGGGACCCTTTGCCACGTTGGTCATTCTCCCTTGTGTGGAGCATGACTGTGAACATGACCACATGCACACAGTGGACTACAGGTTCTCAAAATGGTGCCTTGTGGGCACTGCTTTCCCTAGCTCCACCTACCATCAGATGAATGTTTTGGCTGTGGTATCACAAAGTACAGCCTGTTAATAATAAAAACAACCAAAATCATGTGATTTTCTTAAAGATTGCAGAAAAAAATCTTTGACTAAATGTAGTCATGGAGGCAGAGCCGAGGTTGCAGAGTATAGGCAGGGACTCTCCCCACTCCTTTAAGTAATGGCTCTAAACAAGTTCTAAAGAAAAAGAACCACAGAAACAATGGAGTGAAGCAATTTTCCAGCCCAAGACAGCTTAGAAGGTCACCCCCACCCCCCACAGACCAGGAGCAGGCCTTGGAGCCACTGAAACTGCTGTGGTAACATAGACAGTAAAGGGATCAAACGGTAGCTCAAAAGGAAATGGGTGGTGGACTGTGGGCTAGCACTTAGGCAGGAGGCTGTTGCTCTGCCTATCGTTGGATCCTGGTCCAGTCCCAGGACAAGGAGGAGGAAACGCTAGTGCACCAGAGCTTGGGCCACCGTAGAAAGAGGGCAGGAAGGAGTGCTTGTGACTGCTCAGGACGAGAGCACAGGCTGGGAGAGGAGGGAGCAGCTCTCTGCAGAGCATACACCTTGGAAGAACCAAAAACTTGCACATCCCCAGAAGAATGACTAAAAACAGCTACACAAAACCCCAGAAGGTTGGGCAGTACACCCTTCATCTTGGAGCAGAGCCCCACTTTAACAGAAAGTTAAAATGAAGTCATAAGATGGGGAAATGAGCAAACAACAGGAAAAAAATCTGACCATAGAAAGTTATTGTGGTGACAAGAAGTTCAAAAGACAAACTCAGAAGAAGATAGCAAAGCTAAAACTCCTACATCGAAATCCTCCAAGAAAAATGTGAATTGTTCTGAGACCTCTGAAGAGCTCAGAAAGGATTTTGAAAATCAGATAAGAGAGGTAGAGGAAAAACAGGGAGGAGAAATGAGAGTGATGCAAGAAAGTCATGAAAAACGCTCATTAGCTTGATAAAGGAGACACAAAAAAATTCTGAAGAAAATAACACATCCTAGATCAAATGGTAAAAGAGATCCAAAAAGCCAACAAGAAGAATGCCTTAAAAAGCAGAATTTGCCAAATGGAAAAAGGCACAAAAATTCACTGAAGGAAAAAACTCCTTAAAAAAATATAAATGGAACAAAAAGCTCACTGAAGAAAATAATTCCTAACAGGAGGAAAGACAGTGAGTAGAAATAGAGCAGAGGAGAGAGGATAGGTCGCTTTCAGGAAGTACTATAAAAATGAGAAATATACACAAATCAGATATATAGCTTTTTATGAATATGTTTGTGTATGTAAGTGGTTTGTGTGTATATCTGTATAGCATAAAATTGTACATATATGATCTATATATGTATATGTGTATGGCTATATGGATAATATGTGTGTGTAAATACATAAAACATGTCTGTGCATATGTATGTATATATCCACACCTAATTGTGGCCTTCCTGGAGAGGGTAGGAGAGAAAAATATGAACAGTGCACAGCAGAGAAAAGAAGAAAATGCTCGGAGTGGCTAGGTGGCATGGTGGATAGAGTACCGGCCCTGGTGTCAGGAGGACCTGAATTCAAATGTGGCCTCAGACACTTATTAATTACATAGCTATGTGGCCTTGGGCAAGCCACTTAACCCCATGGCCTTGCAAAAAAAAAACCTAAAAAAAGAGAAGAAAATGCTCAAGGAAACAAAGAAAAGTTGGACAATTTTGAACACAATGTGTGGTATTTATTATATAGGCTTTCTTGAAATGGAAATGTTTGCTTTATATTATGATTTCTCTCTAATGTTTTGCTGCACACATGACAATGATTTTTTCCCTTATGTTTAAGTTTAAAAAAATAAAAATTAAAGAAAATAATTCCTTCAATTAGAATTGATTATCCCCAGTAAAAAATACAGAAAAAAGTATAATTGAGCAAATTGAAGCTAAAGACTTTATAAGAGATCAAGAAACAATAAAGCAAAACCAAAAGAATGAAAAAATAGAGCACAGTGTAAGATATTTCATGGGAAAAGCAACTGACCTGGAAAATAGATCCAGGAGAGATAATTTTAAAATTATTGGAATACCCGAAAACCCTGATCAAAAAAAGAGCCAAGACATCATCTTTCAAGAAGTGATCAAGGAAAAACTGCCCTGATATTTTCGAACCAGAGGGGAAAATAGAAATTGAAAGAATCCACTGGTCACCCCTGAAAGAGGTCCCCAAATGAAAACTGTAGGAAGATTATAGTCAAATTTCAGAACTCCCAGGTCAAGGAGAAAATATTGCAAGCAGCCAGAAAGAAACAATTCGAGTACATGGAGTCACAGTCAGGATTTAGCAGCTTTTCTACATTAAAAGATCATAGATATTCCAGAAGGCTAAAGAGCTTGGATTGCAACCAAGAATCAACTACTTTGCAAAACTGAGCATACTCTTTTCAGTGTGAAAGATGGACACCGAATGAAATAGGGGACTTTCAAACTTTGCTGATGAAAAGATCAAAACTGAACAGGAAATTTGATCAGGAAATTTGATCTTCAAATGTGAGTCTCAAGAGGAGAACAAAAAAGATAAACAGGAAAGGGAAATCATAAGGGACTTAATGATATTGAACTATTTTTATTTCCACATAGATGAAAATAGGGTAACTCATGAGAATGTTCTTATTAGGAAAATTGGGAGGAGTATCTGTATCTGTCATCTGTGACTCTGTGTGTATATACACACACATAGACACATACACATATATGGGGAGGGAGGGGGAGAGAGAAAGAGAGAGAGAGAGAGAAGAGAAACACAGGTTGAATATGAAGAATTGATATCCAAAAAATAAAATTAAAGGGTGAGAGAGGAATGTATTGGGAGAAAGGGAAAGGGAGAGGTAGAAAGAGGTGAATTATCACATAAAACAGGCAATAAAAAGCTTTTATAGTGGAGTGAAGGGGGGGGAAGATTAGGGGCAGTGAGTGAACCTTACTGTCATCAGAATTGGCTCAAAGAAGGAATAATATACACACTCAGTTGGGCATAGAAATCCACCCTTCAAGAAAGGAGGAAAAGAGGATAAGGTATGTTTGGGGGAGAGGGGGAAGGATAAAAGGGAAGGCACATTGGGAAATGTGGGAATCGGAAACAAAAGTCTTTTGAGGAGGGACAGGGTGTAAGAAGAGAGAAAATGTAATAAATGAGGCAGGAGGATAGGATGGAGGGAAATTCATTTAGCAATAGTAACTGGAAAAAAATTTTGAAGTTTCTCCAGTAAAGACCTCGTTTCTCAAACATATTAGAACTGAGTCAAATTTACAAAAATAAGAGCCATTCCCCAATTGATGAATGATCAAAAGATAAGAACAGTTTTCAGATAAGGTTATCGGTGCTGTCTCTAGCCATATAAAAATGTTGTAACTCACTATTGATTAGATAAATGCAAATTAACATAATTCTGAAGTATTACCTTATACTTAGATTGGCTAATAGGAAGGAAAAGGGAAATATTGGAGGGATGGCAGGAAAACAAGACATCAATATACTGTTGACAGAGTTGTGAGTTGACTTAGCCATTCTGTAGAGCAATGCCCAAAGGGCTCTAAGACCATGTGTGCCTTTTGACTTGGCAATGTCCCTTCTGGGTCTGTATTCCAAAAGAGATGAAAAACAAAAAGGAAAAGGATCTTTGTGGCAACTCCTTTCTGGTGGCAGGGAATTGGGAATTGAGGAGATGCCCATCAGGTGAATGGTGGCGACTGATTAT
This sequence comes from Macrotis lagotis, assembly GCF_037893015.1. NCBI lineage: Eukaryota > Metazoa > Chordata > Mammalia > Peramelemorphia > Peramelidae > Macrotis > Macrotis lagotis. Next base: position 332,692,012 of record NC_133659.1, read on the forward strand.
AATGAGATGCTCTTCTGCTATAAGAAATAAGGAGCACAATGCTCTCAAAAAACAAAACAAAACCCGAAAAGGGTTTCTGTGAGCTGATGAAAAGTGTACACAGTAACAGCAATATTGTATTATGATCAGCTGTGAATAGCTTAATTTTTCTCAATAAAACAATGACTCAAGAAAACTCGAAAGGACTTCTGTTGAAAAATGCAATTCATCCTCAGAGAAAGACAGATCAAAGTTACTTTGGTTTTTTACATTTTTTTTCTTGAGGTTTTTTGGGTGGGGTGGAGTCTGTTTTGTTTCACAGCATGACTGTTATGGAAATACTTTCTGTGACTACACATTTCTAACCTATATCAAATTGTTTACTTTCTCAATGGGGGATGGGAAGGAAGGGAGAGAATTGGAACTCAAAGTTTTAAAATGAACATTAAAAATAGTTTTTACATGTAAATGGGGAAAATAAAATACTAAATAATTTTAATCTTTTAAAAAATCACATAAATGGACCTTTCCTTAAAATATTTATCTAAATAAAGAATACTTATCTAAAATGAAGAGTATAAGTATTCTTGGTAATGAAGAGACACTAGTTGACTGTTTAGTAGTCGGGGGCAAAGCCCTAGGTCTAACTTGGGAATCTCCTTATGCCACCCCACAATGCTGGGCCACAGGGGTAGTACTCATCAATTCAAAAGCTATGTTTTTGTGTTTAGTTTTTATAAGTTTAAACAGAAATAATTTATAAAAATAATTTAGATTTCTGAAATGATTAAGATCACTGAAGTGCTGTAGTTTGTTTCCATTTCTGTGATGATGTTTATGCAGAAGAATGTCTAGAGCTGTGTCTCCAGAGGAGCAGCTGGAAGGGGACTTTCCTTTTTTAAATGGCACAGGGGATTGTTGAAGGTCTTTGAACAGAGGAGTGACATATTTATACCTGTGTTTTAGAATGACTTGGGGGGGGGGTGTCTGCAGAACAGGTTGGGAGGGGCGGGGAAGAGGACCAAGCAGGACCAGCTTGAGGGTTACAGCCCCCAGGGCGGGCAGCAGGGGTGGCCCATGCCTCTCAGCAAGGGGGGGGGGGATCAGGGAGTGAGGCTGGCAAGGTGAGACCTGAAGTGAAGAGTGTTTGCGAGGATTAGGCTTTCAGCAAGAAGTTGTGTCAGCCCAAGGTTCTAAAACTTGCTTTTAGCCTGTTCTTTCCCAGTGGTCTCCAGCTGAGTCAGAGAAAAGCCCAAATTGTCCTGGGTCTGCCCCAAAGTGTCCTTGCCTGAAAGATTCCTAACTGATGTTGTGGGAGGCCAGGCAAGAGTTGAATGAAGCTCCTCACTTCCACAGTGTCCTTACCCCTGGTCAAAAAATAACTTGTCAGACCAGGGTCACAAAAGTCTGTTATTCCACAACAGCCCACCCCTTCCTCCTTGCAGCAGAAGAGAAGGGGTGTGATCAAACTTCATGAAGGGTTCACATGGATCTACCCCTTTTACCAGTCCACCCAGCTGCCTAGGACTCCGGTTTCTTTTGGCCACAGCACATTCTGCTTCTGGTACTCTGGGTGATTCCATTTTTTTTTTAAACTTGTATCCAATGTGGCACCACCAAGATGTGGAGAATTGTGAGAGAGATTGGTGTGAAATTGAAAGTATCTGGTAACTGGATTGACTCTGAGAGGTCAGAGGAGAATAAAGTATCAGAGGTTATGCCAAGGTTTCAGACAGGGGAAATCTGGGCGAAAGAAGGCACCATTGAAAGAAGAAATAGAGGACCCAAAAGGGACAGGCGAGGATGCTATGTTGAGGGGATGGAATGTAGACCTGGGGCCATGGTGAGAGGCTCTCAATTGAGTGACAGCTTTGGAAGGCATCTCTACAGAGCTAAATGTAGGTGTTTAGACATCAGATTCCCGAAGGAGAAAATACAGAGAAAAGAGAGGAGCCCAATAGTGGAACCTCTGGGAACAGCTCCCTTCTGAGGCCCAAGGGCAAAGATCAATTCAACAAATACAAGAGTTGGAGGTCTGAGTGAAGAGAGAAGACAGACTTACACAGTCCTTGAGGTCAGTAGGAAACAAATTTGGTATATTTGATCGAAAAAGTTGGTTAGAGCTGTCTGACCTGCCTTGTTCTTAGTGTGACCTCATGCCTATTCCCAGGGCTACCATTCTTTCTAAATGCATAGAAACCATATATATTGAACAGTCCTCTTTAGAATTCTCTCAGAAGTAATCTAGTCTATCATTTGAAGCACTTAGATTTAAAAATTGTTTTCCCTTTTGAAAATTAGATTTTTGGTTTTTTTTTTTAAATCACTTCTCAATAATGTCCCATCCCCAGGATCTCGGATAACTAGAAAAGGGTGGAACAGGTTGACATCCTGCATAGAACTCAACCCCTTCCCACCAGCCCTGCCTTTGCTTTCCATGGTTTGCTCTGAGAACAGAAATCAGTTGAACTCTCTGTTCTTGTTCCTGTAAAGGGAAGCTTCCTCCCTGGCCTCTCTGTCTTGTTCTTGCCTTGCCTGGTGAGCAGAAGCTTCTTGAGGAAAGGAGGTTGGCCTGAATCCCCCATATAGTCCTTGTCACTTAGCCGGTAACTGCAGCCCCCCTTTCTGCTAAGCCAGAGAGGTTTTGTCATCAGCCTGGTAGAATCAAGTTTGGTCATTGCCTCAGTTGGATGGCTAATGGCTTTTGGTGTGGTTTTCCTTTAGCTTATTGTGGTTGGGGAACCCATGTTCTTTTCCTTCCTGATTCTGTTTCCTATCTTACAGCACTTCTTTCAGTCTTCCTAATTCCTCAGAGAGATTGACACCAATTTGGCAATGGAATCTTCAGATTCAGGCAGGTTAGGGAAGTGTTCTCCCTTCCTCCCTTTTCTTGGGCTTCAGTTACCTGTAATTTCATAGTTTTTGTTCCATTCATTTCAGTTTACAGCTTAGTCTCTTCTCTACAACATACATCAATTGCCCAAACAGCAGTCCTCTCCCCGGCTTTGTGTTCTTGTTTCAAGAATAGTTCTTTGCTTTGCCTTTATTGTTTTGTTTTGTTTTTTACAAGCTTCAACTTGTTCTGCCTTTTGACTTTCCTGATGATGTTCTTATAAGTTCATTCATTTTTTTTTCCCTGGGTTTTTTGGATTCATCATTGCAAGACAATGGGATTAAGTGACTTGACCAAGATCACACAACTACGCAAGTATTAAGTGTCTAAGGTTGGAGTTGAACTCAGGTCCCCTTGACTGCAAAGCCAAGGCTCTATCTACTGTGCCACCAATCTAATTAATTATTTAATTATTTAATTAATTCTTATTATCATCATCCTTTTTCTTGCTCATTTCATCCTCTAAAGTATGTTTTATTTTGTCATATGAGCTCATTGATAACAGCTTAGCTGTTTGGATCTTTATACATTTCCCGCTTTTCTTGTTTATTCACAATTTTTTTTTGTTTTGAAATCTTTTTCTTTAATATCTTTTCATTTTCACCTTGCTTACATTTCTCAGTATTTCCCTTTTTATTCTCCTTGAGAATCACACCTCATTACCAATATGTTAAAAAGAGACAATTTAGCAGGACTGAGCCCTCCAGTATTAGGAATGCTTTGCCCACCTGGACCAAGTTTCCTCGAATTCCACAGGAATCCATGTCAGCTGTTTTGTTCTTATTCTTTCCAATTTACATCAGTGCAGTCCGTCTTCATTCTTTTCCCAATTGTGCCTACTTTACTTTGTGTCACAGAAGCCTTCCAAAATTTCTTGTAGTGCTTATTCATGGATGATTTATGGGCTTCTCAAACCCAATATGTCCAAAACACAGCTCAGGAGCTTTCCTTGAAAATCTTTGCCTCTTCCTGGCCTTTGCCATGAAGACCATCATCACCATTCTGCTCATAGCAACACAAGTAGGCTTAAAATTTGGCCATCCTCTGTGACTCCTTAGCTAATTCATTTCACATCACCAGTTTTTTGTCAAATTTTGATGTTTCTGTCTTCACAGTAGTTTCTTTTTAGTTTTTTGTTTATTTAGGGCAGTGGAATTAAGTGACTTGCCGAAGGTCACACAACTAGACAATTATTAAGTGTCTGAGGCTGAATTTGAACTCAGGTCCTCCTGACTCCAGGGCCGGTGTTTTGTCCACTGCACCACCTAGCTGCCCTCACAATATTTTTTTATTTTTAAAAGATTTTATTTATTTTGAGTTTTACAATTTTCCCCCTAATCTTAATTCCCTCCCTCCACCCCCCCCCACAGTATTTTTTTTTATCCATCCTCTTCTCATTACTCATACAGCTCAAATCCTATTACAGGCCTTCAGCACTTCTCACCTGGACTAATACAAGTTTTCTTTTTAATTATTTATGTATATTTTTCCAATCAAAAAGTCCTTCTCTCCCTCCCATAATAATCTCCTCCCAAATTGAGAATGAAAGAAGAATAAACTGTTATAAATATGTATAGTCAAGACAAATTTATGCATTGACCAGCTCCAAAAACTTCTGTTGATTCTATACTGAGTCCTTTACCTTTCTACCTTTCTTCCTTTGTTTCTTCCTTCTTTTTTCTTTCTCTTCTATCTCCCCTTTCTCCATTCTCTCTCTCTTCCTTCCCTTCTTTTCTTCCTGTCTTCCCTTTTGCCCTTCTTTCTTCCTTCATTCAGTTTATTTCCAGTTCTTAATTCTTTCCCTACTCCCATTCCCTCCAACCCACTGAGAAGACAGGAAAACAAAACCCAATAAAATATGTATAGTGATGAAAACCAATTCTTACAATACCTTTGCCTATAAAAAGATAAAGAAGAAAATGTGCCTTAGTCTTCCTTCTGTCTTGAATCCATCAACTTTCCATCAGAAAGAAGGCAGCATTGAGTTCTCTGGAATCTTGGTTGGTCAATACACTGACCAAAGTCCCTAAATTTTTCAAATATGTTCATATATCTTTTAATATCATTATAGAAATTTTATACCATTGAAATTGTTCTCTGGATCTCTTTTCTGCGCAGTGGATAAAGCACTGGCCCTGGAGTAAGGAGTAGCTGGGTTCAAATCTGGTCTCAGACACTTAATAATGATCTAGCTGTATGGCCTTGGGCAAGCCACTTAACCCCATTTGCCTTGCAAAAAACCTAAAAAAAAATATAAAAAAATATAAAGTTGGATTTCTTTTCTTCACTTTGTATCAATTCATATAAATCTGCCAAGGTTTCTCTGAAACCATCCCCTTCATCATTTCTTCCAGAATAATAGTATTCATTCAGATTGTGTACCAAAACTTGTTTAGCTCCTCCACATTTCATGGGTACTCTATCAATTCCTCATCCTTTAATACCTCAAAAACAGATAAATTTTTGAAACTCTTAGTTAGAATCCATTTTACTTAGGACTGATTCTTTCCTTAATCTCTCCTCCTGCCTTTACCATTTTGTTTCCCTGTTGAGCAAAATGTATTTCTATACTCAACCTGTGTGTGTGTGTGTGTGTGTGTGTGTGTGTGTGGTGTATATGTGTGTGATGGGTGGCTGTGTGTGGTATGTGGGGGTGTGGGTGCATGTGTGTGATGTATGTGTGGTATGTGTGATGGGTGTGTGTGTGTAGTGTGTGATAGGGGTGTGTGATGGGTGTATGTGTGTGTAATGGGTGAGTGGCTGGTGTGGTGGCTGGGGGTGTGTGATGTGTGTGTATGTGTGTGGTACATGTGTGTATATGCGCACATGTGTATTCTTTCCTTCTTGAACCATTCAGATGAGAGTGAGACTAGAACATCAGCTGCCTCCCTCTCCTCTCCTGGTCTTGTATTTGGTGAGATCCTCCTTCCTAACCTTCTTTCCTTTTTCTCTCCCTTCTTTTCTCTTTCTAAGTGCAGGATCATCAAGACATAACAGAAGCCCTGCCAGCCTTGTCCAATTGCATTCCCTCTTAGTGGGGCCCTGGGCTTCCCTTAGGTATTGGAATGCTCTGCTCAGCAGAATTAAATTAAAACAAAAAAATTAATTGACTGACTGATATTCATGCACCACATCTATGGACTTTATCTTTTTTTATTTAATATTTATTCTCATTTTGTACAAATAATGTTTTTTACATTAATAAAATATTCTTGTTTAAGAGTAAATGAAATAACCCCTTGCCCCCCATAAATATAGACTTGCTTGAGCGATAAAGTAAAGGTGAGAGAAACAAATTAAAATTAAAAAAAATAATAGTAATAATTGTAGGTATGGCTAGGTGGCGCAATGAATGGAGCACCAGCCCTGGAGCCATGAGCACCCTAGCCCACATCTGGCCCCGTACACCCAACAATCACCCAGCTGTGTGACATGCAAGCCACCCGAACCCCACTGCTTTGCAAAAACCAAAAAAAAAAAAAGACAACATAAATTAAAATAGTAATAATAGTAGGGGTGGCTGGGTGGTGGACAGAGCATTGGCCCTTGAGCCAGGAGCACCCGGGTCCAAATCTGGCCTTAGACACCCAATGATCACCCTGCTATGTAGCCCCAGGCAGGCCACCCAGCCCCATTTGCCCTGCACCCCCCCCAAAATAATAATAATAATAATAAAAAATGTGCTTGAGTCTTTGTTCCAACACCAGCAACTCTGTCATGGGTGGATCACATTCTTTATGATAAATCCATCACAAAAGTTACTTCCATATTTTTCCACCATTGCCATTGCTGATCACAACTCCCTCCTTTTGTATTTCTCCACTACCATGTACTATATTTTCTCTCTCCTTTCACTCTGACTCTGCTGTAGGATAGCTTAGTGGCGCAGCAGACAGATCCCTGGTCCTGGGGCCAAGAAGCCCTGAGCCCCCATACCACCCCTTAGGCAGCATCCACCTGGCCCTATGGTCCCAGACAGGCCTTCCAATTCCAGCCCCTTGCAAGAAGTAAAAAAGAAAATGTGTTATATCTTGACCACTCTCCCCCCATGGTCCATCCTCTCCTCCATCACTCACATCACCCCCCCCTTCCCTCTGTCCCCCCCCTCCTTCTTACTCCAGATGCCTATACCCCATTGAGTATATATGCTGTTTCCTCTCTTAACCACCTCTGATGAGAGCAAAGATTGCCCTCATTCCCCCTTGCCTTCCGCCTTCCATATCTTTGCAGTAGCTCATTGTAATAAAGAAAAATCTTATTATATGAAATACCTTGGCCTATTCCCCCTCTCCTTTTTCTTTTTCCCATTACAATTCCCTTTTTCTATTGACTCCATTTTTACACCATATTTTATCTTCAAATTCAGCTTTCTCCTGTGCCTCAACTATAAAAGCTCCCTCTACCTGCTCTATTAACTGAGAAGGTTCATATGAGTATTATCAGTGTCATTTTTCTATGCTGGAATACATGCAGTTCATCATCAAATCCCTCATATTTTCCCCCTCTCCTCCAATCTCCATGTTTCACCTGAGTGCTGTATCTGATCAAACCTTTTGTTCAGCTCTGGCCATTCCAACAGGAACATTTGAAATTCCTCTGGTTCATTGAAAGTCCATCTTTTTCCCTGGAAGAGGACATTCAGCCTCGCTGGGTAGTTGATTCTTGGCTGCATTCTAAGCTCTTTTGCCTTCCAGTATATTATATTCCAAGCCCTACAAGCTTCCATTGTAGTTGCTGCTAAGTCCTGTGTGATCCTGACTACAGCTCCACGATATTTGAACTGTGTCCTTCTGGCTGCTTGTAATATTTTCTCTTTGACTTGGGAGTTCTGGAACTTGGCTATAACATTCCTAGGAGTTGTTTTTTTGGGATCTCTTTCTCTGGGGGATCGGTGGATTCTCTCCATTTCTATTTTGCCCTCTGCTTCTAGAATATCAGGGTAATTTTCCTGTAGTAATTCCTTGAAAATGATGTCCCTGATCATGAATTTCAGGTATTCCAATAATTTTTAAATTATCTTTCCTAAGTTGTTTTTTCAATGAGATGTTTCACATTTTCTTCTAATTTTTCATTTTTTAGTTTTGAAGTATTGAGTCCTGGTTTCTCGTAAATTCATCAATCTCCCTGAGTTCTATTCTTTGTCTGAAGGATTTGTTCTCCTCAGAGTTTTCTTACCTCTTTTTCCATCTGGCCAGTTTTGCTTTTTAAAGCATTCTTCTCCTCAATAACTTTTTGAGCTGTCTTACCCATTTGACCTAAGCTGGTTTTTAGCATGCTATTTTCTTCAGCATTTTGTTTGGATTTCCTTGACTAGGCTGCTGACTTCATTTTCATGTTTTTCCTGCATCTCTCTCAATTCTTTTCCCAGTTTTCATTCTAACTCCCTCATTTGATTTTCAAAGTCTTTTTTGAGCTGTGTCACACATCCTGTGCCCAATTTCTGTTTTTCTTGGAGTCTTTAGATGCAGGAGCTTGTGCTTCCTTATCTTCAGACTGAGTATTTTGATCTTTCTTGGGCTCATATGCAAAATATTTCTCAATGGTATTCCTCTTGTTTCTTTGCTTACTCGTTTTCCCAGCTTGAGCCTGGTTTTGGGGTGCTTCCTGAGATTTTGGGTCATTCCCACAAGGGTCTCAGTGTGTGAGGCTCTGTCCTCCCTCCCCTCACTAGGTTCAATGGGCTCATGCCCTGGGGGCTCCCAGTGCCCTGGGGCTGCCTCTGGAAGGCTGAAGTTCTTTTGCCCTGGTGGGGCCACCCCTCTGGCCGGCTGCCCCTCCAACCCCGGAGAGCAGAGCCTTTCTGCTCTTTTCTAGGTTACCTTGAGTAGGAGAACCTGCCTCACTGGGTCCCCCTGTGGGTTCTCAACCTTAATCTTTTTTCCAGTTCTTGGCTACTAGAAAAAGTGCTGCTTTAAATATTTTTCTTTCTTTTTTCCTTTTCTTTCTTTCCATCATCTTTCTATCTTTTCTAGCATAACTTTATTTTTATCATTGGACACTTTGGAATTGTGCCTCAGTTCATTTTAGTCATTTTCTTAGTATAACTTCAAATTATTTTGCAGAATGGTTAGGTTAATTTATATTTCCTTCACCAATATGTGAGTGTGTCCCCTTTCCACCAACCAGCCAATCTTGACTCTTTACATCTTTGGTCATCTTGATCATAGACTGGGGGATAAGGTGAAACCCTAAAGTTGTTTTGATTTGTATTTCTCTTAATATTAGTGAGTTATATTCTATATGGTTTTTAATAGTTTGTCATGCTTCTTTTGAGAATTGTTTATATCTTTTAAGCACTTGTCTACTGGAGGATATCCCAGGTGTATGTGTTGCTATGTATATTTGGGATATAACTCTTTCTCATCAAAGATATTTGATACAAAGATCTTTTACCTTATTCAACCACTTTCCTTCTATCCTTGTTCATTACTTTTGTTGAATCACTCACAATTTTGTTATCAGAAATTAATTCTTAAGAGTGTCTTATCCCTCTTTTGAGTAATTTTTTTGTCTTTGATTCAGAAGCCCTGAGACCACACCTCTCTTTTATCAGAACACTTGGAATACATTTCCATTGAGGAAACATAGCAGACTGTGTAATTTTCCACCCCCTTAGCATCACATCATTTAGGATGACATGGTTGAACATAGCACTTACTCATGTAAAATTTAAAAAAAAAAAACCTACCCCAAATACAGACTTGAGACTACATCTTTAGTATGACCAAAGTCTTATATATATATATTGAACTCTGGCAATAGAGGCAAAAGTCCAACAGCCCTTTCCCTCAAAGAGTTTATATTCTAACAGGTGGGAAGGCAACTTGTGCATGCATAAGGACATAGAAAATGCTTATATGAGAGGAGATGATCAGGCCAGCCCTGTTCGTGGAGAAGGGGAGCTGAAACTGAATCTTGAAGGAATTCCCAAGATTGCAAGAGGCTGAGATTGGGGGGGGGGGCGTGCCAATCAGGAGGGCCAAAAGCTTGGAAGACAGAGAATGGATGAGGGCGATGGCCTGCAGGCCAGTTTCCTGTTGCACAGAGTATCTGTAGGGGGTGTATGGACCAAAAGGGACCAACTTAGAAAGACCTTTTATGCACAGTAGAGGGTTTGGTGTTTGATTCTGCAGTGGCCAGAACATCACCTGGGGTGGGAGCTGGACCAAGGTCAGATCTGCACTTTAGTAACTTCAGCTTGGCCCCTCTACACATTGGAATCATCTGCACAGAGACAGTGTCAAGCTGCTGGGGAAGACAGAGCCTTTGTGGGGCAGTTGATGGAGACTGAGCATTGTCCCAGATAGCCAGCAGGAGAGCTCAGACTGAAGAGAGATGTGCAGAGATCCTCGGGGAAGGAGATGGAGGGCTGACCTTGTCTTGGAGACAGAACCCTGAAGGAAGTGATGGGAGTGTGTAAATGTGGCAGGTGAGGGTACCGTGGAAGACTTTGGGAGAGAAGGTTTGGACCCACTCTGGCTTTGACTGGTTCTGATGGATAATGAAATGCAAACTGGAGTAGATGAGAGTGCCCTTTTCTCCATTCTTTGTTTATAAGGGCTAGTCCGCCACTGTCTGGATGATCTCTGTCCTCTGTATCAGTTCAGACAAGTCTTCCCAGGTTTCTCAGAAATCTTCCCCCTCTTCATTTCTTTAAGGCACAGCAGTGTTTCAGTACAATTGGATTTCATAATTTGTTCTTCCATTTCTTGACTGATGGGGCACTGCCTTAGTTTCTAGTTCTTTGCCACCACAAGATAGATCTGCTGTAAATATTTGTGTATCCATGGGTCTGTTTCCTTTTTCCTTTGGTCTCCGTGGGGTGTAGACATAGTAGCAGTATCTCTGGGTCAAGAAGGATATACATAGTTTAGTGATTTTTCTGAATCTTATTCAAAATTACCACAAAATTTATAAGAAATTTGAAAGTCCATCGACAAAGGAACTTAAGATGTACATAAAACATATTATGCGCATACATATTTCTGTGTATAACAGAAATAAAAACATTAAAATTCGTGGATTTACTGATGATGGTTAGAGCATTCCAATATAAAGAAAATGGCCATGTGACCAAAATTAAGTGACAGATTGAGTGCTCTGCCAATCAGATTTCCTCAAGGGATTCTCTTTAGAATTAAGCACAATGACTACAAAATTCATTTGGTAGACTCAAAGTCAAGAATCTCAAGGGGAATAGTGGGAAAAACATGACCATCAGGACCCAGAATCACCAAGCCTTTAACTTTGCTGGGTGTGGTCACCAAACTCTGATGCCAGTAAAAATAGGAAAGGAGATCAACAAGAAACAGAAACACGTAGAAACAATAGCTTGGCGGTGGAAGGCTGACCTTGCTCTGCTGCTTCTCAGCTGGGTGACCCAGGGTCGATCTGAATGTCTCTGGGTCAGCTTCCTCCACCATAGGAGGCTTGGTCAGCCCCATGGTCTTTCCTCCAGTCTACAGGATTGTTGGGAGGCTCTCCTGTGCTTGGGTCTAGGAACACTGAAAGTTGACGGACTTCTGCTCTAGGCAGTGGCTGCTTGGATCCACACATGGGGTAGAGGGGGACAAAATCCAAAAGGAGGCTCAGGGTTGAGGGCCTTTTGGTGAAGAGAAGCTCCCAGGTCAGGAGAACTTGACTCCTGCAAGAGAGCAAGACCAAGGGATGTGTTGAGCCCAGAACAGCCATCACAGAGAGAAAGGAGATGGGCTGTCATAGGCAAGAACGTACTGGTTCTTGATGCAGAAGTCATAGAGAACAATTGGCCAATAAAGATCAGCTTCAGATTATTAGAAGGGAGAACAAAGGAGAAGACACCAAACAGGTGCAAGAGCTTCAACCCGACCTAGTCAGAGAAACTGTTGGAAATGGAAAAGAGGTCAAAAGATGGTTTGGGTGGAGCTCTTGTAGAAAATGATGCTGAAGTTCTTGCAGTGAGGAGACTAAAGGATCCCCGTTACCACATCCCATAGTAAGCGTGGCAGACCCTCTTCAGACTTCATGTCCCATAACCTGACAGAGCCTCCATGACCAGTCCTGGCAGGGTCACAAATCTGGAAGTGTCAGCACCCTCCAAGGCAGAGGAATCCAGTCCTCTTGGGTCATCTGGGAATGCATGGTGTGCAGGATGGTGAACTCAGTAGATTAGTATATGCATATACTTGGAACGAGCTCTACAGATGGATGATAGAGAAGATCATTTCCAAAAAGAAGCACAATACAAAATAGGTCCACAGAAGTTCTCATCATCTCCCTACAACCACAGCAGAAACTGAAAGGAAGCCATAGGAAGGTCCTAGAATAGCATAGAAGGAGGGCAGGGACTGCCCCAGGCTGCTCATTGATGCAGGCCCATGGAATGTTCTCCCAGCGTGCCAAGACTGCATGATTTCTGAATTATCATGGCTGCTGCTGACCGAAGGACAATGAAGGGATACAGGGGGAAGCCAAAAAGTGGCACTGTGGATCGCCATTGTGCCCAAGGGGCAGAGACCTTCACCAGGCCTGATCAGATGGAGATGCACATCCACAGAAGCAGCAGAACTTGAACCTGGGCCCTCCTTCCACTCTGCCCTGTCCAGACTCTCCTTCAGAATTGCCAGTGATGCCCAGCGGTGCCCCTTGTCTCTGAGGCACAGGTTGAGGAGAGCGCCTGTTCTGGAAGCTCCTCATTATTACCTCGTAAAATATTTCAGGGAAACAAATCATTGACCAAGGATGTCTTCTGGGGTCCAGACTTTTCATGGAACTCTGATCACCCTGAAGAGGCTGCCTTGAGGGAACAAGAACCGCTGGCATCTGGAGGTTGAACTATGGGGGTTCAGAGACCCTTGGATAGGCCATTGCACCTTTCTGTGCCTCAGTTGTTTTCATCTGTAAAATGAGCAAATGGTTGGATTCAGTTAGCTCTAGGGTTCCTTCTCATTCCAGTTTCTACAGTTCTAGGAAGTATACAGTGAAATGACCAGACTTAATTGTAACATGAAGCATTGGCCCACTTTGGAGGTGATAATACATGACCTGTAATGCTTGCCTTGGCAGGTGGGACATGAAGATTTGGTAATGGAAGGGCATGGCAAGACTCCGCCTCCTGGTGAAGAAAGCCAACAGTGAGTCATGGTTTATTTTGTAAAAGAGTCTTGTGACACGTTTTTGAAATACTGTCGTTAAGTCTTTGAAGAGCGTGTTTGGTGGGGCATTTGCGTGGGGCATTTGTGCTGGCGGGTGCTCACCAATGGCTCTGGTGAGGGCATTTGTGTATATGGGCCTCCTGACCTGCAGAAGTGAGAAAGTGGAGTTCTCTCCACAATTGACTGCCCAGAACTGGCATGGTGCTGTGGTGAGGCTTCGTGGATTCAGGCATTCCAGCCTCAGCCAGTGAACTTTGGTTTGGATTACTGGTGGAAACAGAAAACAGTCAGTCTGCCATTTTCACAGCCTGTGGGAAAGCAGCCACCCAAGGAACGCTTCCCGAAACGCTTTTCCATTTAGTCAGGTGCCAAAGCTAATCTTTGTTTCTATAACAAAACTGTTACCAAAAGAAATGGGTGTTAGAAAGAGTCCCGTTTCTCTTATAGAGCATTTAATGCAGTGTTTGACATCCTTTCTGTCTTAGTGAAATGTTTTGGTTTTAGGAAAAAAGGAGAGGGACAGCTAGGTGGTGCAGTGGATAGAGACTGGCTCTGGAGTCGGAAGGTTGGGAGTTTGAATCCAGCCTCAGACACTTGATACTTACTAGCTATGTGACCTTGGGCAAGTCACTTAACCTCATTGCCTTACACACTCCAAAAAAAAATAAGAAAAAACAGGAGGCCTGTTTTCTATAACAGAGGGTAAGGTTTTCCCCTAATTAAATTGTTAAAAAAAATTCTCCAGCCAAACTGATATTTTTCTGGAAGAATAGTTAAGGTTATTTTCAGAGGCCTGAAGTTACCACCATATGTTTTTGTTCAAATGGATACTCTAAATTGTTTTCATAATTTGTAGAATTTGCTGAAAATCTTTCAAGAGAGGTCTTTTTCATCTACAAGGAGGTTAGCTTTGTCCTCTTCTCTGAAAATTATTTCTTTGATACTCTTTAAGAAAGGAACAGTTTACTTCTATAGAAAATTCATTCTTTGGAACTGGTTCTTTTTCTTTTGAGTAGAAACCTGAATCTCTTCACAGCTGATTTGATTTTCTAACCAAGCGTAGTTTTCTAAATGACATTCAGAATCATTCCCAATTCTGTTCATATCCTGTCAGATATACCTAGGTAGGACCTTGCATCTGATGGTTTGATAGAATTAATGTAATTCTAAGCAAGGATGACAGGGAAAATTGAGCCCCTTTAGAACTAAAGCAGATAGAGGAAATATTCAACTTATTCCCATTTCTTCCTCTAATATTTTCCCCCTACGTGCATGTTAAAATCAAAGTCTTTGAGGCTGTTAAAATCCCCAAAAGTAAGGCCTAGACCCCTTTTCCAAAGTAACTCACTTTCCTGGGATTATAAATATTATACAGATTGTATATTTATGTAATTGAGACGGGGTCAAAGCACTGTTGTGTTTGCTTGTGGATCAGTGCTGAAGAGTCCTTATAAAGGTGAGACCCAGCTGAGGTCTGGAATGAACCATTGGCCTCTTGGGGTGAGGCCTGCTCAGTAGATTGGGGTACATTAAAAGACTGCATTGGCCTGCCCAGAGGAAGTGCACCAGGAGAGACTTTTCTTTAAAGTAAAAGCGAGTGATTTGTGCCTTGTTGGACATTTGTCATTGATGTTCCTGTATTATGGCACTTGTGGGATTAAAGGTTTGGTAGGAAAGGCAGAGGGACACTGCTTTTGTGCTTCAGAAAAGTCCTTTTTATTTGTTTTGTGTAAAATGTAAAAGGCCAGTTATGATTTGAGAACTGCTGCTTTCAAACTGTTTTTCTTTGTATTTGTCTTCTGTGATTGCTGTCCGATTAGGCCTCTACTCTCGAACATCGAGCAAGCTGAGTTTATTACCACATAATTACTTCATTAAACTCTATAGCTTTAATCATATGGTATGGAGAACACCCAGACACAGTTGTAAGAAGGAATACAGCTTTCCAAACGGAGGAACAAAAATTGGCTTCGATGTGGTCTGACCCTGAAGGTCAGACTGAGAGATTTCTCAGTGCTAGTTGGTGGCCATTCTTTGAACCAGATTTTGGTTTGGCACCCCACAATTCTTTGGTTAGGAGTGGGCTAGGAAGAGCTCTTGAATGTATGAGTGGGGTGATTTCAAAAGCAAGTCTCCATCTAGCTCGCTACAAAGGTTCACCCTTTTTTCCATGGCTAGAGCCAGGACTCAGCCCAGTCTGGTCTCCTTGCCTGGCATCAAACTAGGCATTGGATGGATTGTGGTGGACACGACTTTCATTTCTCTAGTGAATCTTGATTATTCTTTAATTGACTTCTTTGTGGGTTTTTAAACATTTGTTTTTTTAATAGCTTTTGTTCTTTCTACCAGAGGCGGCATTATTTGGCAAAATTAGAGATAGGGACTGGGATTTCCTTGGTTGGGGAAACTCCTTCGGAGGGTAGGTGGAGACCCTGGCTTGTCCTCTCTAGTTTATTGTTATAGTGATTTTGCCAGGAGCCCTCTAAAAAGGTTAGTTCTGTCTGCTGGCTGGTAGGTGTTGGCCACTTTGAACCCTGGTCTTTTGGCTCCAGGCCCAGCACCCATTCTTGAGTAAAATAAATCTCATTCCTAGGCTAAGTCTTTTGGGCTAACTCCTTTTGAGGGATTGTTTACACTATTAATTATATATAGTTTTGTCTACAATTGTATCCCCTGAGGCTCTTTTCTTGTCTGATTTCACTATCTAAGGAGGATCCCTTCAGAATTTGAATGGGAGTCCTCCCTGGAACCCCGGGAGTCCCAAAAGTTTTACTAGGATGATTCAGAAGAAAGAATGCAGCCAGATCTGAATCCCCATGTGCTGGAGGCTCGGCTTGTTGTGGTTTGAGTTCTTATTTGGGAGTTGAGTTCACTCTGATTTCCTGATAAAATTCTGTTCCAATTCTGCTCTTCCTAACTTAAAGCTCTACAGGAAAACCAAACTCAAAGGGCGGCCCCACCCACTCCAGCCGGAATGCTCCAGCCAGCCTCTCCTCTACCCAGCCCTGGGCCTCTCTCTGCCCGTGGCCCTGAGTACCTCCTGGGGTGCCCACCTCTTCTCCCAGAAATGCTCCTGAGAGCATCTACTCAGCTCTGCTCCCCAAAGGCCTCGAGTTTTGGCTTTGCCTTGTCCCAACTTTGTGCTTCTTCCCTTGTTCTTATGACTGGTTGGCTCACTTTCCTTTTGGATAACACGTTGGCTAGATGCTATCTTCTCTTATTATTTGTGTGCATAGCATCCCTGGTCATTAATCTGCTGCAGTCTACTTAGGGATCATGGACCAGGTCTAAACTGGAACCACGGGGTCCCCTAATCCAGTATCCTCATTGGAGGAGGCCTTTCGAGGTAGGTGGAGAATTGGTCAAGGGCACGGCCCCACCCTTATGCTGCCTCCCCATTTTGGACGCCATGGCAACCTGCACTTTGAAACCTCCCTGTATCACTGAGGCAGCCCGGGGAAGACTAGGGTTTCTGTGGGAAGCAACTTGAGCTATTCAGAAAGTCCTGCCAAGTCCCTCCAATAGCAGCCCAGCTCACAAGCCTGTATTCATCATTTACTTATTTTGTTCACAAGCTCGTTTAAGTTAAGATGTGCAGAGAGGGTTTGATCTGGGGTCTTCCTGCCTCAACCCAGGACTCCAGCTCCCTCCTGGGACCTTCAGTGCCCTCCAACTTCTTTGCACATTTTCTCTTGTGCATGAGGGGCCTTGAGAGGCCCCATGAGGCAGGGTGTGTGAGGGTGATGGGGGATTGCAGTGTAACACAAATGTAACCTGTGACCTCTAAACCAAGGCAGGCCAGCCAAGGATGGTGAGAGCCAGGACTGGGGTCTGGAGCTGGGTGGGACCCAGCCCCCTCTGCCCTAGAGGGAGTCCTGACTGGCCAGGCTTCTGTCTTCTACTTTGTCTGCTGGGGGTGAGGGGGTGGGCTGAGCACTCTGGGATTACACTGACCTCCACAGGCTTCTACTTCTCTCTCCTTCCCCCTCCTCTGAGATACTTTCCCCGGCAGGGAAAGGCCCCCAGGACCATTGCTTCCAGGGACAAGACACTGGAGTTCAAAAGCAGACTGTAATGCCTCTGCCTCCCTTCTCCTGAGGGTTACAGCATGTAGCTGTGGTTTAGTCATGTCCAATTCTTTGTGACCTCATTTGGAGTTGCCGGACAGAGAAGTTGGAGTGGTTTGCCATTCCTAGATGAGGAAACTGAGGCAAACTTCCCAGGTCGTTCAGCTCGGAAGTGTCTGAGCCTGGATTTGAACTCAGGAAACTGAGTCTTCCTTGCCTGCAGGCTGAGGGTCTCTACACTGATGTCTCGTAGCTGCCCCCAACACCATCTGAACAGCTTTGATCCTACAGCAATAGTGTTTGGGCTGATTTCTGCTTCTTTTGTTTTATTTTCCAGTTCGGTTCTTCTAATCGCTCTCTTCTTGAAGTCCATTCTCCAATTCTAGATTCCCCACTCTTAGAACCAAGAGGCCCCTTGGCACCACTCTCTGCAGTGCCTTTAGCCCAAAAGGAGCTCTTCATTGGCGATTTGTCCCCTGCACCTCTAGGTCCTGCTCTGTTGACCTGTGTTTCCTTTCTATCCCATTTTAAGCTTGAATTTAGTTCTTCAAGGCAGAAATTATTCTTTTCATCAAGTTTTGTAGATTTCATGGATACAATCATTCCTAAATCATTTCTGATTCATTACTTCATCTACATCATTATCCCCAGAACACAAACTTTGAGAGTGTTTTCTAACTGGAATTTAAATTTCAAGCCCTGGGAGAATTTTGTCCCTGGGAGGCAGCATTCATTGTTGGGTGCATCCCCCTGGCAAGCTTACATTTGCTGTCAAGCTTTTTGTTTTTTCCCCCAGTTTTCAACTACTTAGTCAGAACATCAGAGCTGGAAGAGACCTCAGAGGCTGTCAGCTTCAACCTCTTCACATTGGGGGGAGTTGAGGTTGGTTCAGATACCCCCAAGGAAGGGGATCAGTATCACCATAATATCTCGAGCCAAGGCCATAAACACCAGTCTTTCCCCCACTTTGTTTTGCCAGCTTCCTAGATTCCAGTCCAGGATCCCCTCTCCTTGTACCTGGTTCTCTGGCGTCTTTGAAAAATCACCAGGGATCGGCTTCTTATGTACGATCAGTGTAGACTCTACTTTGGTGAACCAGGAAGCTTAGCCAGGGATTTGTTGGAGGAAAAAGGGAATCTCCACAGCTGGAAATTGGTGCTCCATTTTGAACTCAGGTTGGTAGGCAAATTTGCTATTTTTCATTTAAATTTAGCAAGAACACGGAGTAGTTAAGTACACGATGCCTGCATCTGAAAAGTAAAGTTACAACTACTTCTATTACGTATTTTGTTATTATAACTGCATTTTGTTAAGGAGTAAGTCATGTCTCCTAACAGAGTCTGGCATGAACAACATATCTCAAAAGGCGACTTTCAGGTTTTTGATTTGTTTGAGGTAAATTGTTGTCTTTAAAAATACTTCCAGGAAAATTGTAAAATTCAAAATAAAAATCTTGAAACTCAAAAAAAAACCACTTTCAGGAATTGATATATCTTATTTTGACATAACATTAATCCTCCCCACACAATGCACATAATACTCCCCTAAAATATCCCACGTTGTAGTTAAATTGTAACAAAATTGTCAGCATAACAATTTGCAAATGTAAAATGTGCCATTCTATTTCTTAACTGAAAGGAAATATGCTCTACTACCAGTCACCTATAAACAGGATCGGTCATTGTGTTAGACTTGAAAGACTTACTAGACTCACTAGCACCATTTAAAATGTTTTGGAAAACTAGAAATGAAACTGGTGAATACTTGCATTTACCAGTTCCCAATCTTTTCCCTCTCTCTTCCAATTGCAAATCCCTTCTTTTTTTTCTCTCCCTTCTCCATTCCTGATCTTCCAATGACCTTCATTTCATACCTTAGAGTCTCCTTTGACCCTCTTCCTCAGCAACCTGATTGTTTCTTTGAGTGGTTCATATTTTTCTTCATCTCGCTTTTTTTTTTGACAAAAATATTTTTATTTTGACCTCTGAATAAGTTTTGACTCCTCAGGACATGGCCTTTGGCATCTTTTCCAACTTATTCATCAGCTTGTGGCACTGGGCTTTCCTTAGAAACTATAGATGCCATCTGAAATCTTTCTGATATCCTTGTTTTTGACTGCGGTGACCTATCGGATCAGGGCAGTTGAGTTTGATTATTTCCTTCAAGAATTAACTTATCCTTAGGGCAGCCCGGTAGTGCAGTGGATAGAGTACAGCCCTGGAGTCAGGAGAACCTGAGTTCAAATGCAGCCCCAGACACTTAATAATTACCTAGCTGTGTGACCGTGGATGATTCACTTTAACTCCATTGCCTTGCAAAAGTAAAATAAAAACACAAAATAAGAGTTAACTCATCTTTTGGGGCTTGAGAAACCTCACAAACAAGATCTGGTCTCATTCATGTGCATTGTTTGGATACTTTTTTTTTTTTGCCCAAGAAATTTCTGATTTCAACAAGTGAACCATTCTCTTGAATAACAACATTGATGAGGTAGTGAGCATACACAGTTCCTCATCTTGTAAGGAATAACCAAGGCATTGGCCTTTGGTCATATTCATGATGACAGATTATGTGTACAATTGCAGGTTCTTTTCAGTTTCTCCACTCTTTTTCTACCCAGAGCCTTCCCCCACCTTCTTTCCAAGGAGACTGAACTCCACATTGATATGTTTGGGGTCCTGTGGAGGATTCCTCTGGGCCCCTTCACAATCCTTTAGAGAAATGTCAGCATTTTCTGGGATGTCCACAGTCTGGTTGCTTAGCGTTGTCTTCATTCTAATCATGAATGGCCCAAAGAGCCCCCTGCTTTCTCAATTCCATTCCCCACCTCTCATTTCTTTGGTACCGTGTTTCATCATGGAAACCTGCCTATCTTTTGCCCTGATTTCCATGGACATAGTAGTCACCCATTCTCCTAATCTGTTTTTCTTTGCTGCTCCTCACGGTTGTCTACATCCTTCTCAGCCTCACTGCTTTCTTTCTTTGCTAAGGTTCAACTGGATGTTTCCTAAATTGTCTAGTCTCTGCTTATTTTCCCTTGTCCAAAGGAGTTTCCATATATCCTCCCCCCCTTATTCCAGGTTGTTGAATTCCTGCCATTTAGCTTCCTCTGTGAAACCCTCAGCACCTTTGTTTTGTTGCCCTCTGAATATACATCATGTAAAATTGTGGGTTATATTGTTTTCTATGGATGTCTTTACCTCCCTGGGTTACAAACTCCTAAACTTTATATTTTTTTCCTACTACAAACCTCTTCAACATATAACTTACTCAATCTGGGTGTAGTTTGTCTTCAGCATTCCCCTTATCTAACAAACTAGTAACCCTGTTCAAAGTATTTTTTAAAAACATAAAAAGAAATGAGGTTAGTCTGGAATGAGTTATTTTTGATAAACTAGCTAATTGCTTCCTTTTCTAAATATTCCTAAGCCTTCCCTTTAATGATATGAGCTAGAATTTTACCAATCATTGGCTTTAGTAGTAGATGCTTATTGAATATTTGTCTGGTTAAATTTATTCTATATATTTACCTCTGATGATCTCAGCTTCAGAATCTAACTCTGTCAGACATTTTGAACTTGGGTTGAGAATGGAGTAAGTAGATCTTGCATTGGGGGAGAAACTTTGAAACCATTTATGGTAGAGGGATGTCGTGGTAGAGTGAGAGGAGCACTGGGACCACATCTGCCTTTCTATCCTGGATTCACCTTGGACTAGCAGTGTGGACTGCAGTCCCTTAGCACTGATATCTGGAGCTGCCTTCCAGGAACCTGTGAAGAACATGCGGCTGAAGCCCTGGCAGTGCTGAAGACAGACACCAAATGGGGGGATGCAAGACCAGGGTTGGATGCCTGGCTATGTCTCCCACTTCCTGGGGGATTTTGGGTCAGTTACCCCAGTTCTCTGAGCCTTAGTTTCCTCATATATAAAATGAAGGGTTTGGGCCATCCCCCCCCCCCCCCCCAGCCATCTCTGGTTCTAAGATCTGCACTTCTAAGAGTGTTTGCTGAATTTAACTGTTATGCCTATTAATAGATTTGTATTTTTTAACAGATCGCACCGTAGTGTACTATATAAGGTTTGACTATTTCAGTCCTTTGGGCATTCTTCATAGTCTGAAATCTTCTAATGTGGTGGGTGGTGGAGACAATAGCCATTTTTGCTGAGGCTTCATCGGTCATGATAGTTAACTGTGAGTATCCTCCAAGACTCAGTAGTAGAACCTCTTCTCTTCTATTTCACCTGGTGAGCTTTGCTTCTGTGATTTCAGCTCTCACCTATATGCACTTGATTCTCAGATTTATTGTCCAACCCTAACCTCTCTCTTAACCCTCTTGGTCTTGTGTCTCCAACTGCCTTTTGGACAACTCAAACTGGATGTCCAGTAGACATTGTAAACTCACTGTGTCCCAAAAGAGACTTGTTATCTTGCTCCTGCACTCAACAGCCGGTCACCTAGATTGTGCAGAGATGCCATCATTGGCAGCTCTCTTCACCTGTTGTTTCCTCCTTCTTGCCAACTTCCAGATACGTCCTTTCTGTTCTCCCTTACCATTGCTCCACTTGTCTCACACCTGACCTAATGCAGCAGCCCTTGGGCAGTGGGAGGGGCCTCTGCTGTCCCACCCCAGCGTGATTTTCCCAACTCTGACCTTTCCACTTGAACCAATTGCACTGACTTTCTGCCCCCTCTCTTTGACTTTTAGAGCCCTCTATGACCCCTCCTTCCACCTCCCTCATGGTCTTGGCCTGGATCCAGCCCCTTACTGTTGCTCCAGCCCCTCCTCTCCCCTTCTCCTTTCTGGCCTGTTCTCCTCTACTCTCCTGACTTCCTTCAGCACCAGCCTGAACCCCAGATTCTTCTGTAAGACCCTTGTCCTCTCTTCAGTCCAGGACCTTTCTCTCTGGCTGCATCTTGTATGCATAGTTGTTTGCATTTGGTCTCCCTGAGGCCTGTTTGGTTTTGCTTTGGGTCTCTCCTGCTTGCTTCCTTGAATGACTGAGATGTTCCCACCAGTTTCCTTTGGGTCCCATCCACAGTCCATCCCCCCTCCCCCCCAGCTTCATGGTTTCCTTGGAGCCTGTCTAGGGCCGGCCTCATCTTCATCTGGCTTTGTCGGTGCATTGTAGCTCCCCAGTGCTCAGCCCAGGGCCCGGGCACACCGTAGGTCCCCGGAGGTTCCTCCCTTAGTGTCGTGGGTTGGGTGGGCCCTCAGAGCATTTCAAACCATCTCTCTGCCAGACACAAACACAGAGAGCTGGCCGCAGCCTCCCCTCCTTCTATCTTGATCACAGAGCTGGGAGAGACTGGGAAAGAGGACAGGGTTCTATAGCTGAGTGCTTGTGCAAAAGAATCCTTGCTTTGGGGGTGCTTCCCAGTGTGAAGTCCTTCACTCCTTGGGGCAAGTTGAAGCAGCCCCACAGCAGGGACCACTTCTCCAAAAAGCCTTCCTCATCACTTAGAAAGAAATGAGCCCTCTCTCCCCACCCTCAGTTTTCTAAGGACTTCCCCCCTTCCCTTAGGGTCCTGGAGGTGGAATAGGCCCTGAAGGTCATCTAGTGTGGCCCCCTCCATTCATAGACCTGAAAGGTGAGGTCCTGAGAGGGAACATGGAAGATGGACAGGGGAAGGGGGAAACCTGAGGCATAGACCCTGTGTCCACTGCAGCATCCAGGTGAAGAATGATGAAGAGCTGAAGCAGCAGTAGCAACCTCTGAGTGAGAAAAGGGAACGTGATCCTATACTCCGATTTTCCCTTACCCCAATTGCTTGTCACATTGTACCCCTTTGCCATATCTTGAGTACACGATTCTTCCTCTCTTTGATGCAGACTAAGAGCTCTTGCATCCTCATTCAATCTCCTTGCTTCCAGCCTCTCCCCTCCAGTCCATCCTATACTTTTGCTGCCGACAGAATTTAACATGGTCCCCAATCTGATGATGACTCCCCTGCCACCCAGCTCCAGTGGATTTCTTTTGCCATTGGGAGAAAATAGAATTTTGGGGCTTAACTTTTGAATGCCCCATCTCTACAGACTGCCTCCCTTTAAAACCCTCAGTGCTGCATGTGGGAAAGTTTGTGTTGGTTGCCCTCCCTTACCTCCAACTCCCTCATCCATTTCTTCCATTCTGGTGTGGTGGTGCCATCTTCTCCACGGAATCTTGGCTGATCCTAACTACTGATTCCTTGTTCCTGTATAACTGTTATATTTTAGTAATTCATATTTATTTGTTTTGCTCATCTTAAAATTATCCTGTCTATATATATAGATATACATATATCTATCTATCTATATAAATATAATCTTTGTTGTCTTCTTCCTTAGAACATAAGCTGCTTAGAAGTAGGCATTGTTTCATATTTTGTACTTAGATCCCCAGCACCCACCATGATGCCTAACGCATAGTTGGCAGTTAATAAGAACTTGCTGATTGGCGGAGATGGGGTCAATTTGGCAGAATTTTTTTCTTTTCAAACTTTATAATAAAGAGAATGGTGCCCAGGAGATATAAAATATAGTGGAGAATACAGACAATGGAAAAGCAAAATGTACTGATGAAATTTATTTTTTTAAAAAGTTTACAAACATCAAAATACAACTTGGACTAGATGGTGATTGAGTCGTGTGTGTGTGTGTGTGTGTGTGTGTGTCTGTGTCTGTGTCTGTGTCTGTGTCTGTGTCTGTGTCTGTCTGTCTAGCCAGGGAGAAGCCACAGGGACTTCCCACTTCTCTGAATGGCACAGATGGAAAGCTAAGGATGATAGGAAAGGTTGCCCCCAGCAACCTTCCACCCTGACCAGAGATGGGTCAGAACTGTGTATGCTTGTCTGGAGGTATCTAGAGGGATTAAGAAAAGGGGCTGCCAGCAAGAGACAGCAGCAGCAGCAACAGATCTGGACCATACAGCAGCTAGACCAGAAGTCCATCACAGGGCTTCAGGGTCAAAGTTCTTTTGTTTTCAGATCGCATTAAGGGTCAACTGGCCCTGCAAAGCCAGTATTCTGAACCTCAGAAGTTCAGGGGTGGAGGGCTAAACTCTTTTTCTTAACTATGCTCATTTGTTCAAAAGGTGTCTCTTCCCTTTTGCTTCAAATTGAGGTTAATTTAGTTGGAAAGAGGAATAAGTTAGCAAGAATGACATCCACAAAAGGCTGTTGAAATGTTTTTAAAATGCATGGACATGGGTGGCTAGGTGACATAGTGGATAAAGCACCGGCCTTGGAGTCAGGAGTACCTGGGTTCAAATCCGGTCTCAGACACTTAATAATGACCTAGCTGTGTGGCCTTGGGCAAGCCACTTAACCCCGTTTGCCTTGCAAAAACCTAAAAAAAAAAATGCACAGACATAAATAGAAGGGAACATAGACACCGAGGACAGTTTTGAAATTAAGTGTGGTCTGGCTTACACATTTCTTAGCAAAATAAACAGCATGAATGAGAGATTTAGGGTGTCCTAAATAATCCTTTTTTTGTGTGTTCAGCTGTGAATATGGAAATTGTTCATTGTGGGATATTTCTGTTTAAAAGTAAAACAATTTAAATCAAGAAGAATATATGATAGTTCTTTGTTTGCATGGCTTTTTCTCCTACATTGTAAATTCCTTTAGATATTGTTTATATGCCTCACACCTAGCATGGTATATTGCTAGTACAATAACGGTCTTTTTTTGGATATTTTATATTTCCAGTGACACGTTATGAAAGTTTTTCAACATCCATCCACATGCATAGGCATATTTATAAGTTATATAATTTCTTTCCTCCCTTCCTTCCCAACCCACTACTACATTGTACATATACATTTGTGTTTAACATATTTATAGATTAGTCATTTTCTGTATGAGGAATTAGGACTAGGGGAAAAGAAAGTCAGATAAGAAGGAAAGATACAAGAGAAATTTTTAAAAAGTGAATAAGGTTTATTCTGATTCTGTAGGTCATTCTTTGTTTTGTTTTATTTTTTGTTCTCTGGAGGTGGATAGCATTGTCCAGAGCAGGTGTTCCAGGGTTGTTCTAGCTCTCTGAACTGCTGAGGGTTGCTTTGTCCCTCAAGGTCTAATGGAATGGAAAACGGACCTGATGAATTTACATCTGATGTTCCTTTGATGGGTTTTATAAATGTGTAAATTTTGTTCAGTACCATTTTAGCTAACTTAAAAGTTTGACAACTCATTGTGGATTATATTCACAATTCTCTTGGTGGTGCAGTGGATAGAATTTGAGCCTGGAGTCAGGGAGACCTGAGGTCAAATCCAGCCCCTAGTTGGGGGCCTGCCTCAGTTTCCTCAACAGTAAAATGGGGGTTATTAGAGTCCCTCCCTTGGGGGCTGTTTGTGGTGCTGTGAAACCAGTGCCTGGCGGGGAGGAGGCCCTATCTTTACTCAGCAGGTTCTGTTGTTGCGATGATGCTCCCTCACGGCCAGAGGCTTGGGGCCAGGTGTAGCTCATTCTGTTGGGGGCAGTGATCTAAGCAGCTGTGGCCCTAGGGTAGCTTCTCTCTGATTTGAAGACCCGTGCCAAGCCTGCCTTGTACCTCAGTGGCCCAGTGACCTGGGCAAGTCCTGCCATCTAGAAGATGGCAGGAACTATAGTATCTCCTTCTTGGTGTCTCTGGAAAGCCCATCTCATGATGACCTACATGGTGGTGACTGGAGGCACTGGACCGCTGCCTGGCGATCATTGATCACTCGACTCCTTGGGTCGGCTAGCATCGATCAGGGCCTACCGTGTGCCCGTCGTTAGTTAGGTGACTTCAGCCTCAGCTCCTGGAGGCAGCACCATGCAGTGTGGGGGGCCCAGCCGGGAAGAGACCCCTGTGCAAGAGGGCTGGGCCTCAAACCGGAGCCTCCGGGAGGGAGGCTCGGGAGCAGCACTGCAGAGGGCCTTCCAGACAGCCTGCTGTCATCTCCACTGCGGTTTGGGGAAGTTGTAGCTTTTTTTATTCCCATTTTACAGATAAGGATTTTGTGGGCGTTTGTTTTGCGTCTTCGAAGAAGACCGTGATAGCAGGGAGGTGATGCGATGGTCAGCGGGGCCAGAGCCGTCTGGGTGCATGGCCGGATAGGCATCGGGGCCAGCGGAGATGGCCCCGGAGGGAGGCCCCGGGCTGAGTGACTTGCCTAGGGTCACACTGCCGGAATGCGGGGCATGGGCCGAGCTGCAGCTCGGCGCCCCCTGCCTCGGGCCTGGCCCCATCCCTGTGCCACCGCGATGTGGGCCTCGGGGAGACCGAGGTTCAGTGGCTGGCCCGGGGGGAGGGGGCCCCGCGGCCCCCCGCGGCCCGGCCCGAGGGGCGGGGGGCGGCGGCCCGGCCTCGGGGCCGCCCGGGCCCCGCCCCTCGCCTTGATTGACGGGCCGGCGGTCACATGACAGGCCTCTATTTGAAGGTCACCAGCAGCCCCGCTTCCTCGGGAGACGGAGGGGGAGCGAGCGGAGGAGCGGGCGCGGAGCGGAGCGGAGAGGCCGGGGAGCCGGGAGCGGCGAGGCGGGCCGGGCGGCGGGCGAGGCGGGCGGCGGCAGCGGCGGGGCGGCAGCGGGGCGCAGCGGCGGCGAGGAGGGAGCCCACGCCAAGATGGCCGACGGAGCCGCCGCCGCCTTGTGAGCCGCCGCGCCGGGGAGCCGGCCCCAAGGACAAAAGGAGCCGCCGCCGCCGGGCCCCGCGCCGCCGGGCCCCGCCGCTGGATGCTGCGCGCCGCCCGGGCCTGGAGCGCCGCCAGCACTGCTGCACTTTACCAGGTGGGCGCGCGGGGGCCGCCGGCGGGGCCGCGGGGGGAGGGGGCCCGAACTGGCGGCGGCCTCGGGGCCGGGGCGCCCGCGGGGCGCGTGTGCGCGTGCGTGTGTCCTCCCCCCCCCCCCCCGGCCCGGGGCTCCCCGGCCCGAGGCCCCTTCCGGCCCCGTGGGCGCCCAAAGCGGCCCCTCTGGGGAGAGCGTGACGTCATGCGGCCGCCTGGGGCCCCCGAGGCCGGCGGGGTGCGCGGGGACCCCCGGGTAACAAAGCGGGCCGCGGAGAGGGGCGCGGGGGGCGCGGCGGCCTTGCCCCTTGTGTGGCAGGCGCAGAGAGAGGGAGGACTCGGGCAGCGATGCTGTCACCAGGCGACCATGTTCCTTGCCATTGGAGTGCCAAGGGTGGCGAGTCTTAGGCCTTCCGAGGCTCGCCGCAACCATCTTGCTTCGTTCCCTCGGTTGTGGTCTTTGTAGAGGAAAAGAAAGGCTAAATGAAAACGAGGGCCCAAAGAAGGCAGAGGTGCCGTTTTTAATGAAAGTGCTCATTTGGGGCTCTCCTCTTGCTGAATCCCAATGCTCTCCATGGGGGCCGGACGTGAGTTTCCAAGGGAAAAGGTATAATTCAGCCAGCTGGAGGTGAGGGAAACTCAGTTTGTTGTTTTGAATTAAGAACCAAGAAGCCAAAGTATGTTTGCTCCTTGGGCAGAACGTTGGGCATTAGCATCCTGGCCGACAAATTTAAGACAACATACTCAGAATAACAATGCATTATTCCGTCCAGTCATTCATCAAAAATTTCCCTTTTCAGTAGACGGGAATATTAGAAAAATGGGATTCGTTACCATTGGAATCCTAACAAAATGTATTTGAAATCTTACAGTTGTGAATAATTTCAGGTTAGGAGCTGCCATTTTGAATCTTTTTCTGTACAATAAATCCTGATGGCAGATTGTTACGGGTGTGATTCTGAGGCATATAAAAATGGGTGATAGATATCATGTGCACAGGCATTATTTGAATGTACCATTCTCCTAAAATCTTTTAATGTTAATAATTGGGGGGGGTCACATTCTGAAGAGTTGCTTAAAAAGTCCAGTTGATGAGATTTGGGATATTCACAGAGATATTCATCGTGTTTTAAAAACTACTGAAGATGCTCATTTCTCGTTTTTCTTTTAATATCCTGCCAACCCAAACTCCTTATACTTAACCCTATGATGAAGCCATCTACCAGTATTCATGGTCGTTTCTTAGAAAAAACATGATGGTGTCAAATAGTAAACTTAAATTTTTCAAAAAAAAATCCTCATAAGTGATGTAAATAAGTGTTCCTCCACTAGCAAATTAAGTCTCCAGTGTTGTAGAAGAAATCCTTTCAATCTCAGTTGGAATTCATGATCATTTGAACCCGCTTCTTTCCTCTAGGCTGGCTTTCAATAAAGCTTTGTATTGGTTCTTGATTACCATATGGTAGCATAATATTACTACTCTAAAAATAACTTTAGAAATATTGAAGAAAATACTTGTGTCTAAGAGGACTTCTGTGCAAAGACAGGCAGATAAGGAAGTTCCAGGAAGGCCTTGGGGCCTGGAATTTAATTCTTGGATAGGTCTGTGCTCTCATGGATTCAAAAGTGCAGACCATCTCATGCTTTTTCATCCTGGAGGGGAGACATGGCAGAAAAAAATGAACTGGATTCTCTGCCTTATATGCCAGATTGTGTGGATTACTTCCTCTGGATTTTTGTTGTAAGATGAAGAACTCAACTGAAAGGGCCTTTGAGGTCCCTTTTCACTATCTCACAAGCACTCTGGCTTTATCTGTACAGGGGTCCTCCTCCCCCCCAGTCCATTCTGCCTTTATAGGTGGTTACTTGCTGCTACGTGGACACCACATTCATGGCCATAAGTCAAGAGAACATAGGTATAGAATCAACACTAAGACAGGGTGGATGGTGGTGGTGGTGTTGGGAGGCGTGGGCAGGGCTGCAGCACTTGGGAGAATCAGGTATAGCCTTTCCTAGAAGGTGTCCCTGGAGCTGAGGAAGCAGACAGGAGAACATTCCAGGAATGGGAGACAGCTTCTACAAAAGCATTCTCCAGAATGAGACATTGTGGCCAGAACTCAGAGTAATGGAAGAAAGGGAGTTTCTGTGTATTCAGTTCAGAAGCATGGGCAATACCACCCAGGTGCTTGTATTTTATCCCAGAAGACTTGGCAGAGCCAGTAGGGAGGGAGCTATGGGACAGGCCCCTCATAGTGGTGCTTTAGGAATATCACAGTGGTAGCCATGGGAAAGAATGATTGGAGAGGCTGGAGCCTGTGTGTAAAATACTGCTGAAGCAGTCCAGAAGAAAGGTGAGGAGAGCCTATACCAGGGGGATTGTAGAAAAACGGGGGGGGGGGGGGGGGAGCAGGAAAAGACTTGGCTCTAGGGAGCATGATGAAGGGAAGAAAAAAAAGGGTAACTAGGAGACTTCAAAGAACTAAATTGGAACAGAAACAGAAAAATGAAAAGGAGGAAAAGTCATGAGTTCTGTTTGTGGTACATTGACTTTAAGGCACTTAGGGCACATCCAGAAATGCCTTTGCTCTCCTCATTTCTTCCTTTTGTCTTCCTCAGTTTCTCCATCTCGCCTCCTCATCCCTCGTCTCCTACCTTCTTTCCTCCTCCATCTCCTCATTTTCCTTAAGACATAGCTCAAGCACCACCTTCTCTGAGAAAACTTCCCTAATGAATTCCCCACCTGCTAGTGCTCTTCCTCCCCGACTAATCCAGTGCAGTGTTAGTGGGTGGAGAGGTGCTCACAGCTGGGGATTGCAAGAGGCCTCATGGGAAAAGGTGGTGCTTTGGAGCGAAGCTTCGTCAAAGGCCCAGGCTGAGCAGGTGGAGGACAAACTATCTGGTCTGGGGAAAGGGAGCAATAACCAGAAAGTTGGTCCTGGAAGGACCCGGGATTGTCCCAAAGTGGGAATCCATCCTTGCTGAGGAATGGTGAGATTAGATGCCACCTTAGAAGCATCTGATGGTTGAATCAATAAACTGACGCTTTCACAAACAAATTAAAGCAAAGGTTCTTAGTCTGGGATGCCCAGACCCCAAAGAAGGCTATGATTAGGGATATGTGAACTTGGGCAGGAGAAATATAACAAAAAGGTAAAGATTGTAAAGGGCTATAAATGGCATTTATTTAACGTATATGTCAAAATATTTTAATTGGTTTCCTTTTATAATCCTATGTGTTTTATTTTATACATTTAAAAACATGAGAAGGGACCCATATGCTTTACCAAATTTTCTGAGGGGACCATGATTTAAACAAAATAGGAAAAGCAAAGAGGGCACAAGACAGAGACCTCAGAATTCACAAGTTGCTATGATAGCTAAGGTGTGATCAGTGCCTTCTGAGCTGGGGCTGGTTCTCAAAAAACAGGCTCCTTAGAGTTGGTGGTAGGGCCAAACGCTTTCCAGCTGACCGATCTGGCATCCTGGATCTGACACATAACTCTTCCTGGGTCTACCTAGGTCTGCACCATTTCTAGAGTCCTCAACCAGAGACTAGTTCAGGAGCCCATCACTCAAATATTTAATAATCACTCTTAACTGCTCTTCTCTCCCCTGAACCCCTCTCCCCAGTCCATCCTCCACTCACCTGCCGAGGTGATCTCCCTGAAATGTGGATCGGCCCAGGTCCCTCCCTTACTGGTTCCCTGTTTGGCTCTAGGACCCTTCGCGGTCTGCCTTCAGCCTAGCTTCTTCCCCCTTTTCGTGCATCTTGTCATCCAGCTGCAGTGCACTCCTGTTCTTCACATCCATTTCTTGTCTTTGTGCAGATTGTCCTCCAGGCCTCAAAGCTTCTCCCTCCTCAGCTTCTCCTCTGGCAGTTAAATGCAGGAGCACAGGCAGAGTTTCCCTGTCTTACCAGCCTCTTGTGCCTTCTGCCTCTTAAGAGATTGACCCAGGGTTTATTTTATCCATCTGGTTCTTTTCCTTTCAGATGGGAGGGAGATTGGTCCTTTTTGTAGACAGTGGCGCTTGACCTGGGCCTTCCAAGAAGTTCAGCTTCTGAGAGATAGTGGAGGAGGCTCATGTGGGACTTGGTTGTCTTCTCCTTGGGGCTGCAGGCCAGCCATCAACTTGCCTTCCCGGGGTGGGGGGTCCCTGAGGCTCTTGTGGGTCTGGTCACTCATTTTAAGATAAGTTTTGTATATTCCTTCTTGTTGACATGATTGGATCTGAAGATGCCACCCTTGATTCATGATTTGGGGAGGCTCATTTTTTTGTTTTCTGGTATTCATGATGCATTTGGAACCACTCCTGCTTAGCAGATGAGGGGCTGCTCTTGCTCACAGGGTGAGCTACACAGGGTGTTACTACCTGTTACCAGACTGGAGCTCAGCAAACATTGATTGGTCGTCTTTGGAGCCTTGAACTGTGCAGTGGTACTTTCACTCTGGTCTCACTGACCAGTATAGGGTAGTTCTCCATGCTGGATGTCTCAGCTTCCTCCTTGTGAGTTCTAGGGGTGGGAAAGAAGGGGTATCCTTTCTGATTTCACTTAGCACAATGTTCTGAACACAGTAAACATTTATTAAACATATACTGAATAAATAACTAAATGGGTATTTGAGAAGAAGGATTTATCTGTTTTGTAGCAGCTATTAATAATAATAAAAAATGTCATAGAAGATGAAGTGATTGGAGCTCAAATAGCAAATATTTAATAGTATAAGGTGGGGGAACCTCCTGAAACTCACCTCTAAGCTATAAGATCTTGGGATCCTCCTTCTGGAAAAGGACGTTTATGATTCCACAAAGATTCTCTACCTTTACCATGCTTTCAGGTCCTGTTTATGCAACTGATCTCAATAAGCATCAGCAGTATGAAGAAGGGCAGCCATGCTGCAGAGCCTTTGTCCAGTTCTTATAAAGCCTGTCTGACTTCTTTCAGGCCCTGGGACCATTCTCTGTGCTCTGTGGGAATCCTGCTCTCAGTATGTGGCGTAAAAAAAGTCTGAGAAGCAAAATTTTAATTGAGAAAAAGGGACTATACAGAGACCTTTTTTTTAATGGATTTTTAAGTTTTGGGTTTTTTTTTTTTTGCAAGGCCATGGGGTTAAATGGCTTGCCCAAGGCCACACGGCTAGGTAATTATTAAGTGTCTGAGGCCGGATTTGAACTCAGGTCCTCCTGACTCCAGGGCCGGTGCTCCATCCACTGCACTACCTGGCCGCCCCAGATTTTTTTTTAAATAAATTTTCCGGGGCAGCTAGGTGGCGTAGTGGATAAATCACTGGCCTTGGAGTCAGGAGTACCTGGGTTCAAATCTGGTCTCAGACACTTAATAATTACCTAGCCGTGTGGCCTTGGGCAAGCCACTTAACCCCATTTGCCTTGCAAAAATCTAAAAAATAAAATAAATTTTCCTTTAATTCATTCTTTCATTATCTTTTATTTTGTTTTTTTGGTAAAGCAGTGGGGTTAAGTGACTTTCTCATGGTCACACAGCTAGGTAATTATTAAGAGTCTAAGGTCGGATTTGAACTCAGATCCTCCTGACTCCAGGGTTGGTGCTCTATCTACTGCACCACCTAACTGCCCCTTTCTTATGGATTTTGATGATGTTCTGAGTCTTTATTAGGATGTGTTCAGTTTCATTAACAATCTGTTTAAAGCTATTTTCACCTCTGGGGAAGTATCATGGCTATATTTTGGGAGATCCTGTAACTTTCTAACTAATAGAAAATGGTATTTTTTTCATTTTATAGAATTAAAATAATTTTGGTGGCATAGAAATTGCTTTCATTTCAGGAAATGAATATATTTTGGAATTTTGGAAAAATATATTTGAATGTATTTCAAAGAAATTCTTTTTGATAATGGACAGTAGACTAAGTGATTAGGTATGGCCATTCAACAAGTATTTATGAATCTGTGTGTGTGTGTGTGTGTGTGTGTGTGTGTGTGTTTGTGTGTGTAGGAGGACTTGTAGAGGTTGGCAGGATACCAGGGACTTGACCCTTAGTCTCAGGGACTCTTCTTCTAAGTGCAGCTTAGAAGATAGAAGCAGAGCAGCCGAGATACAGGGCTCTTAGCTGTGACCAGTACAGAAGAGTGCTACAGACTAGCTTCTGCCTTGGCATGGTCAAGAAACACTTAGCATCTGTTTTTCAAGGAGTTTGATAGGAAGAGATTGGAAGGAAAGATGTTTCCAAGGAAGGGGACGTCATGACAGAGACCTGGGGGTGGTGATAGACCTGGTCAAGGAGAGCAGCTGGTTTTCTTTGTCCTCCCCATCTCCCAATCTTTCTCCTTCTCTGCCCCCTTGCAGTCACTACCCAACCTGCCTTAGGTCTCCCTTCAAGTCTCTTCCCCAGGCCAAGCCTCCTCCCCAGTACTCCCCCCTCAAACACAGGTGGTCCTGTTGCCCATAGTATCCACCACAAACTCATGTTATTTGAAAGCCTGGCTTGCACCCTTTTACTCCAATCTACCCAGTCAGACTTGGGCCACCTCATTTCTGATCACAACAGTGCCCATCCTAGCCTGCTCACTCTATCCTCACCTATAGTGCAGCTATGTGGATCCTTGGGGCCTTTACCCTGAGCATCCCTCAGGCCAGGAAGATGCTGCTCCCTCCTTCCTGCTTCCTTCAGAGCTCAGCTCATCACCCACCTCTTAGGGGAAGACTTGAATGATCTCCTGAAATGCTTTTGTATTGACTTCTCTCTGCAGGTGTGGTGTTTCCCCTCATCCAAGGCCTCTTTGTCACCCGGTGCCTGGCAGAGAGGAGGTGCTTCATTAAATGAATGTGGGTTGATTAGATGATGAAGAGCAAGAAATATAGGGTGATTAGAAAATTCGTGTGCAGGATGGGTTTTGTCCAGGCTTGAGAACTGAGGACTTGAAAGACTGGACGGTAGGGAAGAGAAGTTTCCAAGGGAGAAATGGGTATAACGTGATCATGTATAGTAGGGGAAGAAAAAGCAGGCAGTGATGATTTCCAAAAGGAAGTCAAGAAGAGGAACCCAGTTTAAGGGAGGAGAGGAGGCGCGCAATTTTAAACTGGATTAGGTCCAGGTTCTGTGCAAGGATCCATCAGGGCAGATAGCTGAAAGCAAGGACTGTTCTAGAGCTCAGGCCAGGGATGGGGGAGACAGAGTGGAAGCCTGGGGAGTGTATGTGGTGGTGGTGGGGGATAATAAAGAAAATGTTCCTTTTAACCTTTGAGAGTCTGTAAGTTCATCCCTATTGATAGTCCCTTTACTGATGAACCTCAAAAAGGTAGGGTATATGGTGTGCCCTTGCTACTCTACCTCCTTTATAGTCTTTGCTGGCATCCGGCCCCAGCTCAAGCCATACTACCGACCTTTTCAGATTATTAGGACCAGAGGAGGAACGTAACTTTTTTTCTTTTCTTTTCTTTTTCTTCTTCTTCTTCTTTTTTTTTTTTTTTTTTAAGGTTTTTGCAAGGCAAACGGGGCTAAATGGCTTGCCCAAGGCCACACAGCTAGGTACTGATTAAGTGTCTGAGACCGAATTTGAGCCCAGGTACTCCTGACTCCAAGGCCGGTGCTTTATCCACTACGCCACCTAGCCGCCCCCAGGAGCATAACTTTTAAAGACCCCCAGTTTAGTTCCATGGCATGGCGAAGCAACAGGGTAGGCTTGAAGGACCGGGAGAGCATCTGGTAAGAAGAAATGGATGTTCAAATTGAGGTTCAGAAAGCCAGTGGCATAAAGAGAGAATGTGGAGGATGCATTTCTTTAGCAGGTCGCTTGGGGACAAAGCCACCTTGAGACCTTAGTTGAAAGTTGAGCTTGTGTGAGGGAATAGTGAGACACAGTCATTCCAAATCAGGTAACAAGTTTCTGTCTTTTGGTAGAGAGGGTTTTCGGGCACTCAGAATGTGGAAACATTCCAGTAACACTCCCAGGGTCACCATGGGAGTGAGGGTCAGCAGGAGTCCTTGGCCTCAGGCCAGTCCCTACCCCTCTGCGCCTTAATTAAGGAGCAGCAAGACCCTGCATCAGCTTCCCAGGGAGACCTGTTTCTCACTCCCTCTGACCATGACTAGCTCGGTCCTGCTTGGTGTCATTTGTGCCACTTTGGGTTTCATTTCTAGTCCAAATGCTTCCACTGATTGTATTGAGTTTATTTGGATGAGAATCTTAAGAGTCCCATTGGTTAATGGTTTCAGCTCCTCATTTCCTATCTAGAGTATTCCATTCCACTGCAAACACCAGTAATTAGAAGAGGAATTGGCAGTGTTCATGTTCAGGGGAGTGAGGAATCTAGAATCTGAGGCATGCAAGAAGAATAGGAAAGAACTGCAGAGTTTGAGAGAAGACTCAGGGAAGGCCAAGATTAGAGCTTCAAGTAAAAATGCCTCCTGAATGACGGATTCAAGATCATGGAGCA
Organism: Macrotis lagotis; assembly: GCF_037893015.1. Lineage (NCBI taxonomy): Eukaryota > Metazoa > Chordata > Mammalia > Peramelemorphia > Peramelidae > Macrotis > Macrotis lagotis. The sequence continues at coordinate 332,727,233 of NC_133659.1, forward strand.
TCATTTGAATCAATTTGTGAAAAAAGTCAACACTGAACCAGTTCCCATTCCACTAAGTGCAAGGTTCTGTTGGGGGCTTTGCACAGACCTCTTGACACTTGGCTCATGAGGAGGAATGAAGCCATCTAAAGAGGGAATGGGCTGCCCCTAGTCTCCTTCTCTTGGATGAGTGACCACCACCTTTGATTCTGGGACAGAAGTGGACCCATGCTCATGTCGTGGGGGCAGTATTCATAGAGGGGGAAGATAAAGATGAGTGGGACCAAAATTGTGAACTTTGTCGGAAGCCAAGGAGATGAGAACACAAAGGAGATGCTCAGGTCCATCCTCAGGAAAGCATATGAATAAGGAGATAAGAGCCGAATTCAGAGATCAAACATTTGATGGATCTTTTCCTCCTCACTAAGTGTGGTTATTGTACACAGAAAAATGCTTAGTGGCCCCTTTCCCCAATAATGGGATGGTTTATTGGGCAGACAATATATGAGCAGCTTCTTAGGATGTGGCTTCCATGGTCCTCTGGAGGACAAGAGTTTCCCTCCTCTGCCTTATCCGGTTCACCAGGCACCAGCTGACTTTTGAACTCTTTCCTTTTCCTTGGCTTTTTGGGATGCCTTTCTCCCTCCTCTTGCTCCCTCACCTCCTGGCATACTCTGTCCCCCACCCCTCTGTGAATCTTCTTCCACCCTCCCATGGAGATTGTGTGTTACGAAGGCTGATTGTTGTATGTGACATGGGGACCCATCCTCATTAATTTAGTACCTCACTAGCATATTAAGTCAATTTTCTAGGGTAATAAAGGGGAAAGGGAGAACAGGTCTTGAGCTGTTCATGGACCCTCCCAGGTGCCTGGTGCTGTCAGTGTTGGCGTATGATAATGATAGACTACATTTAAGGATCTTTTTATGGTTGATTACAACGCTGTTTACCCCCATTATCTCATTCCATCTGCTGTGTATGTGAGCAGGACTTATCAGTGTAGGTCACTTGCAGCTGAAGGCAACTCGAACATAGTCCTAGGAGTTGTGTGGGACTTAGGGTGTTGGCATAACCTTAAACTTTCTTGAGGTGAAGCTTGTTCCCTTTTGTCCAAAAACAACCCCTCCAAAAGCTGTGAATGATTGCTTTCAGTCTTTGGAGGTTTGGGGAAGCTGAGCAACTGTGGGCATTATCAACAGGGCAAAGGAGTTCAAATAGGGGTTCCTAAATTAGATCAGTGAACTCTAAAAATATTTTGGTAACTATATTTTAGTATACTGGATATCCTTAGTGGTCCTATGTATTTTATATTATGTATATTGCAGTATTCTGAGATGGCTTTATAGGATTCCCTAAACTACTAGGGTGGGGATGCTATGCCAAGGTTAGGAACCCTTCCCAAAAAAGAAGACTGGAAAGTGGCTGCACAAAGCAAGATGTCCTTTGTGGCTGCCCCCTTCTGGGCACCGAGGCTCTTCCTATCCAGGTCCTTGCTTTCATCTCAAGGCTTTTGGGCTGCTGTTGGCTTCACTCTGATCCAGCAACAAGCTGTCTCAGGCCAAAGTGCCCTCTTGGTTTTTTTTTTTTTGTTTGTTTTTTGTTTTTAATGTAGCTGTGCTCTATCGATAAAATATTAGCAACCCCGTAAGGCTGGGGACCCAGAGGTCTTTGAATAGAACCTACAAAGGTTCACCAGACATTTTGTGTTCTGTATGACCCTTCTTGTGTTTGGTGACAGTTATAATCTGCTCAGATAAATGACTTATTTTATAGTATCTCTATAATAGTCTGTATACAAAATTTATATATAAAACATTATACATAAAACATTATATATAAAACATGAATCTCATTTTAATCTCATTTATGTTTAAATAATTAAGATGGGGGCGGCTAGGTGGTGCAGTGGATAGAGCACCAGCCCTGTAGTCAGGAGGACCAGGGTTCAAAACTGGCCTCAGACAATTAATAATTACCTAGCTGTGTGACCTTGGGCAAATCACTTAATCACATTATCTTTCAAAAAAATAGATAAATAAGAGTTGGTCAGTTTTTTTTTTAGGTTTGGCATAATATCTTGTACATACTAGGCATTTAATAAATGCGTAAACTGGATTTGGTTTACTTTATTGGTTTTCTAGTGTATGAACAATGAGTTCCCCCCCCATCTAAACCCCATTATGGAATGTGCACATTTATCCTCATGAAGCCCACCCTCCACTAGCATTTATATGAAATGAATGACAGTGTTCTGAATCTCACACCACAGCTCCCTTTTTATCCTCCTACACCCAGTCTTCATTTCTGTCTTCTGCTCATGACTCTATTTGTGTTTCAAGAATTCTAAGGGGGAGGGGGACATGGTACAAATAGGGGTTTGAGGTTGGGGAGCCCCAGGACAGGAGAGAATGAGGATGGAATGACTCCTCCCTTGTTCAGGTGTCCCTGTGGCAGAGGATGGTGGTATCTGAGGGGGAAAGGCTCACTGTCCATTGAAGAAGGACCTCACTCCTGGTGACCCGGCTGCAGGGGGCTTCAGGTTGGCCTGGGAGTGTCCACCATTGTCCCACCACCTTGGACAAGAGCAAAACTGGGGTGTGCTTGGTCATACAGTATTGTTATGTAGATAAAGAGAGGTCATGGGATGTGCAGTGTTTTGTGGACCTCCCTAAATGGCAATTTATTTATTATGGAAGTACCACTCCAAATTTGTTGTCCCGTAATGCCCAAAGTATTTCCAAACAAGACCCTGAAGGATTTGTACTATCCACAAGGCTCAAGCAGATGCCCAAGAACATCAGTTTAGTAGATACTGCCTGTGAATAAGTGAAAATGTTAATGATAGATCCCTGTTGAGAGGAGAGGTGCTGTATAGTAGGTGCTTCAGCTAGGAAGTCTAGGAACCATGGATCAATCAACAAACCTTTATTGGGCACCTCCTGCAGACCAGATACTACTGGGTTTACAGAGATCAAAGTTAAGTGGTCCCTTTTTTGAGAGAGCTTGTGTCCAGTCAGAAAAGACATGTTTGTGGCCATATGAAAAACGACTGCGATACAATTTTGGAGGGGTCAGGAAGGACTTCATGAAGAAAGGACCCTTGAGTTAAACCTTAAAGGAAACATAAGGAGAAGTCTATTCTAGTCATGGCAGTCAGCCAGGACAAGGAGTGGAGACAGGATTCCCCCATATGGCAAACAAATGAACCAGTTTGTCTAGACAATGTTTTGTGTAATAGAGCTGAGAAGGTAGATGGGACCAGGTTGTAAAGAAATTTTAGGATCAGAGAAGTTGGTATTTGATCCTATAGGTAATAGGAAATTATTGAATTGGGGGGTGACTTCATCAGACCTGAGCTTTAAGAATAACATTTTGGTAAAATGACATGTTGTAGGACCAAAAAAAACCCCTAAAAAACCCAGGTAACATTAAAGCTCTGTTGTTGCTTTTTAATTTGTTTTTAATGATCGTTTTTTTTAAAATTGAGCTCCAGATCTTTCCCTCCTGCCATTCTCCCATCCATTGATTCCCCAGCAGTATGTTAATTATACTTAAGAAGTTATGTAAAATATTTCAGTATTAACCATTTTGCCCCCCCCAGAAAAAAAAAAGGAAAGAAAGAAGGAAAAAGCAAGAAACAGAATGTGAAAAAAATATGCTTCAATATGTTTTCATTTTTCTCTCCGGAGGTAGTAGAGCATTTTTCTCCATGAGACCTTTGGCATTTTCTTGGATCATTGTATTAATCAGAGTAGCTAGGTCTTTTTTTCACAGTGGAGCATCACTACAATGTTGCTGTTCTTGTATACAATGTTTTCCAGATTCTGCCCATTTCACGTCTTTGCATCAGTTCACAAAAATCTTTCCATCAGTTCACAAAAGTCTTTCCAGGTTTTTCTGAAACCGTCCTGCCCATCATTTCTTAGAGCATAAGAGCCTTCGATCACAATTACATACCACAGCTTGTTCAGCCATTCCCAGTTGATGGGCATCTCCTCAATGTCCAATTCTTTGATCTCTTTGGGGTACTAGGGGTACAAACCTAGAAGTAGTCTTGCTTGGGTTGAAGGGTAAACATAGTTTCATATCTATAGTTCCAAGTTGTTCTCTGGAAGGGTTGGACCAGTTCACAACTCCACCATCAATGCATTAATATCCCTAATGCTACCTAATTTGATATGTGGTTGTGCTTCAGAGTTGTCTTTATTGACATTTCTCTGATTATTAATGATTTAGAGCATCTTTTCCTGTCACTATTGAAAGCTTTGATTTCTTCTTCTGAAAACTGCCAGGTTTATCAATTTGGGAATGACTCTTTTTATAAATTTGGCTCTATTCCATATTTAGGAAGTGAAGCCTTTATTGGAGAAACTGGCTGTGAAAATTTTTTCCCAATTCCCTGTTTTCCTTCTAATTTTGACCACTTTGAGTATGTGTAAAACCTTTTTAATTTTACATAATCAGAATTATCCATTTTATTTCCCGTGATCCTCTCATCTCTCATAAACTCTTCCATTATTGTGGATCTGACAGATAAAATTTTCCATATCCCTTAAATTGTTTATAACACCCTTTCTGTCTAAATTATGTCCCCATTTTGATTTTATTTTGGTAGAGTGTGAGATGTTGATCCATCTCTGGTTTCTGCCAAACTGCTTTTCAGTTTTCCCAAGAATTTTTGTTAAATGGTGAGTTTTTTTCCCCCAAATTGGGAAATCTTTGGGTTTATCAAACAATAGACTACTTTAGTCAACTTATTGTGCACTTAGTAATCCTCCCCTGTATGTATATCTTAGTCAGTACCCTATTGTTTTGTAGAGCACCACTTTGTAGTACAATTTGAAATCTGGTTCTAAGTTTATTTCCTTCACATTCTCCCCCCCCCCCCCATTGATTTCCTTGATATTTTTGTCTTTTTGTCCTTCCAGATAGTTTTGTTGTTATTTTCTACCTCCATAAAATAATTCTTTTGTTGTTTGGTATGATACTGAATAAATAAATTGATTTAAATACAATTGGCATTGTTTTATATTGGTTCCGCCTATCAATGGAGCAGTGAATATCTGTCCAGTTGTTTAGATTTGTCTTTATTTGAAAAGTCTTTCATAATTGTGTTTATATAATTCCTGGATTTGTCTTAGCAAGTAGACTCCCAAGTATTTTATATTATCTACAGTTATTTTAAATGGCATTTTTTCCAGTTGAGTTTTGTTAGAAATGCTGATGATTTGTGTGGGTTTATTTTATATTCTGTAGCTTTTTACTAAAGTTTTAATTATTTCAACTAGTTTTTAGATGATTCTTTAAGGTTCTCTAAGTATACTATCATACCTTCCACAAAAAAATGATAGTTTGTTTCCATACTGCCTATTCTAATTCCTTCAGTTTCTTTTCCTTGTCTTACTATATTTAGCATTTCTAATACAATATTGAACAATTGTGGTGATAATGGACATTCTTGCTTCAATCCTAACCTTACTGAGAGGACATCTAGCTTTTCTTGATTACATACAATGCTTGTTGATGGTTTTAGATATGATACTGCTTTTCAATTTAAGAAAGGCTCGATTTATTCCCATGCTTTCTGGTGTTTTTGGCAGGAATGGGTGTTGTATTTTGTAAAAAAAAAACTTCTGCATCTATTAAAATAATCATATCATTTTTGTTGTTTTTTGTCATTAATATGGGCGATTTTGCTAATAGTTTTTCAAAAATTGAACCAGTCCTGCATTCCAGGTATAAAACCTGGTCATGATGTATCATCTTTGTGATATATTGCTGTTCTTGCTAGTATTTCATTTAAATTGTTTGCTATCAATATTCATTAGGGAAACTGGCCTATAGTTTTTTGTCTATTGCTTTTGTTTTTTTGGGGGGGTTTAGATATTAACCATTTTTGTGCCATTAAAGGAATTTGATAAAACTCCTTTACCTATTTCTTTTGTATATAGTTTATATAATATTGGAATTCATTTTTGATTAAATGTTTGATAGGATTCACTTGTAAAATCCATCTGGTTTTGGAGATTTTTTTTAGGGAGCTCATATATAGCTTATTTAATTTCTTTTTCTAGTTTAGGGTTTTTAAGTAATCTATTTTCCCCCATTTCACTTAGTTTTACTGGCATACAATCAGGCAAAATAACTTCTAATCATTGCTTTAATTTCATCTTCATTGATGATTTCTTTACTCTTTTCACTTTTGGTATTGGTAATTTGATTTTTCTAAAATCAGGTTTTATTTGTCTTTGTTTTTCATAAAAACCAGTTTTAGTTTTATTATTTTAGTACTTTTTTAGCCTTTAATTTTATTAATCCTTCTTTTGATTGTCAAGGTTTCCATTTTGGTGTTTAATTGGGAATTTTTGATTTTTTTTTTTTTTTAGATTTTTTAATTGCATGCCCTATTCATTGATCTGCCCTTTCTCTCTCTGATTGATGTATTCATTTAGAGATATAAATTTTCCTCTAAATATTGCTTTGGCTGCATCCCTCAAATTTTGGTAGGCTGTCTCATCATTCTCTTTAATAAAATTGATTGTTTCTGTGATTTATTCTCTGAGCCACTCATTCTTTAGGATCATATTATTTAGTTTCCAATTAATTTTTAATCTATGTTTTCATGACCCCCTATTGACTATAAATTTATTTCATTATAGTCTCAGAAGGGTGTATTTAATTTTTCTGCTTTTTTGCAATTGTAAGGTTTTTATTCCTTAATATGTGGCCAGTTTTTGTGAAGGTATCATGTGCAGTTGAGAAAAAGACTTCTTTCTTTTCCCATTCGTTTTTCTTCAGAGATATATCATTTCTAACTTTTATAAAATTCTTTACTTATGGTTAGATTTAGTTTGTTTTTTTTTTATTTTCTCCTGTAACTTTTTTAACATTTCCTTTACAAATTTGTTTGGTAAATTTGGTGCCTTTGTTTGGTATTGCTATTATTCCATTGTCTATGGAGATTGTAATTGCTACCTCTGCCTTTTTATTTCTCCTGGAACATAACAGATTGTTCTGCAGGCTCTTATTTTCTCTCTCTCTCTCTCTCTCTCTCTCTCTCTCTCTCTCTCTCTCTCTCTCTCTGTGTGTGTGTGTGTGTGTGTGTGTGTGTGTGTGTGTGTATTTCAAGAGTGGTTCTTGTATATAAGCATACTGTTGGATTCTGGTTTCTATTCTGTTCTTCTCTCCACTTCCGTTTTATGGATGAATTCTCACATTGTTGATGGATCAGTCTAGACATTCTGGAAAGCAGTTTGCAACTCTACCCCAAAAGTCACTAAACTTTGACCCAGCAATGCTTTATGAGACCTATGCTACAAAGAGATCAAAGAAAGGAAAAGGTTTCACATCTACAAAGAAATATTTATAGCAGCTTTTGGGGGGTATAAAAGAATTGAAAACTAAGGGAGTGCTCATCAGTTGAGAAATGACTGAATGCATTATGAAATATGCATGTAATGGAATATTCCTGTGTTATAAGAAAGAGTGAAAGGGATAGTTTTAGAGAAACCTGAGAAGATCTATATGAAGTGAGAGAGTGGAGTTGGCAGAACCTGGAGAACAATTTATATAGTAATCACACTGACAACACAAACCTTAAGAATGATGATCAGTAGAGAGTGACCAGTCATGATTCCAAAGGAGCAAGGATGAAACATGCTCTCTGATGGACTTAGGGTGAAGAATAAGGCCTTTTTTAGGAGATTGAATGCTCTCTTCCGAGAGCTCCACCTGAGAAACTTGCAGGCTGTCAGCCCTTTCAAAAGGGCTCTGGTCCAGGCTCGAGCCTATTTGCTGCCTTCCTTGTCTGCACTCTTCAAGTTACTGATTGGAGTTTAGATTTGAGCAAGAGTTGGCTTCAGTTGGACTCAGCCTTTCAGGCTGTCTGGGGAGCCCTGCCGGTTCAAAAGAACTGAACCACGAGCTTGCTTTGGCCTGGGATTCCTGCCAGGGTCATTCCAATGCCCTCTGAGCCCAGCCAGGAGGTACTTATGAGAGTTCAAGGTTCTGGAGAGCCCAATTACCCTGGTCTCTGAGTAATGATCATGGATAGATCCTGTGTGTGTGTGTGTGTGTGTGTGTGTGTGTGTGTGTGTGTGTCTTTAGATACACATATACTGTAGATCATTTGCAGGAAGTTCTGAGGATTATTCTTGGTGGTACATAATGAAATGATGACCTCTTGGGGGGCAGTGATTTGCTTGTAGACACAGAGATCATTGGGATGTGTGGTCTGGGCGTGAGGAGTCTTCTCTCCCAGACAGCCCAACAGATTAGCAGAATATTAAATCAAAAGACTGTACATACTTGCTAAATGTGTACTTAATTGTGGTCAATTTGAATTAGTGGAAAGCATGATTTATTCTCTTTTATTTTTCAGTGACATGAAAGGATGGTTGCTTTTGAGTCTCACATTTTTCTTCACCTCTCTTCCCTCCCCCTTCCCTGCATTGAGCAAGCAGACATAGGTTGTACATGTGCAGTTGTGTTCATCATATTTCTTTACTAGTCATGCTGTGAAAGAAGAATTAGAACTAAGGGGGAGGGGGAAGAAACAGAGAGAGAGAGGAAAAACTTATGTTTTAAAAAGTGAACCTAGTAAAGCACAATATATTCTAAGAAGCAAATTTATTGCTTTTAAGTAGTAGCTAGAACTAACCAGTTATTATAAAATTGAGCCAGAGCTTTTTCCCAGGTAGATAAAGATAATTTGTAATTAGCACCATCCTTTTTTTTAAGGTTTTTTTGCAAGGCAAATGGGGTTAAGTGGCTTGCCCAAGGCCACACAGCTAGGTAATTATTAAGTGTCTGAGACCAGACTTGAACCCAGGTACTCCTGACTCCAGGGCTGGTGCTTTATCCACTGTGCCACCTAGCTGCCCCTAGCACTGTCCTTTTAAAAGGCATGACCCGGACTGTTGAGCTGGGAGTAAAACCAGGTGCTTCTCTGAAGAGCAGAAGGCTTTGGTCCAGTTGAATTCCAAACGTGCTCCTCTCTGGCCTGATCTGAGAATAGAGGAGGATAGGGAGTGAGTGGGGGTGGGTGTCCAGGATGCTAAGGGCAGCTGAGGAGGCTGGTGGCAGAGCCTTGGCATTGCCAACTCCAGCCTGGTCTTAGCACAAAACTTTAGCGGGGGCTGTAGAGGGTGAAGGAGCCATCCTATCTCAGGGACCGGCTCCTTAATGAAGTCGATCCAGGATGGATTTGGGGGGGAGTGGCTCCATTTCACAAGGAAGAATCCGTGTTGGAACATTCCACAAAGGCTAGTTCTCTTAATCACTTGAATGATTGGTTATCAAGGGATGAAAATCTCAGCTCTAATATTCTGAGTAACCTACACAGTGCCACAATTTTATAGCTGGATAGACTTTAAGAGATAAGCTAGGCCAAACTGTGGTATATGTGTCTTTTTTTGTCTTTTTTTTTTTGAGGTTTTTGCAAGACAAATGGGGTTAAGTGGCTGGCCCAAGGGCACACAGCTAGGCAATTATTAAGTGTCTGAGGTCGGATTTGAACTCAGGCATTCCTGACTCCAAGGGTTGGTGCTCTATCCACTGTACCACCTAGCCGCCCCCTGGTATATGTATGTCATGGAACACTATTGTTCTATTAGAAACCAGGAGGGATGGGAATTCAGGGAAAACCTGGAGGGATTTGCAGGAACTGATGCTGAGTGAGATGAGCAGAACCAGAAAAACACTGTCCACCCTAACAGCAACATGGGACTGATGTTCAACCTTGATGGACTTGCTCGTTCCATCAGTGCAACAATCAGGGACAATTTTGGGCTGTCTGCAATGGAGAATGCCATCTGTATCCAGATAAAGAGCTGTGGAGTTTGAACAAATTTCAAGTACTATTCCCTTTAATTTAGAAAAAAAAACCCAGATATCTTATTGTCTGATCTTGTTATCTTATAATTTTTGTTCTTCCTTAAGAATGTGATTTCTCTCTCATTACACTCAATTTGGATCAATGTACAACATGGAAACAAAATAAAGACTGACAGATTGCTTTCCATGGGGGGGGGGGGAGGCAAGTAAGATTGGGAGAAAAATTGTAAACTCAAATAAAATCTTTAAAAATTAAAAAAAAGGAGATAAGCTAGTCCAATGCTACCCTCTCATTTTATAGATTGGAAAATCAAGGTCCAGCATCAAAGTGATCACTCCAAGGTGATAGAGGTGGTTAGTGGCAGGGCTGAGTGCATTATTGATTAAATTGGGATGCAAGGTAAAAATGTTGGAATACAGCTTTGGAGTCATAACACTGGAAGAAAATAATGTTGCTAGAAACCATTGACTATGAGACATAAAGTAAAAACTGTGTTAGTGAGAAACCAGTTGACTTACACATCTTAATGTTTTTGAAGCTCCTAGTCCTGTTTGAGCAGATGAACCTATCATGTGGGTCAGAAGACCTATTCCTTGCTTAAAGCCCATCTGACCAGACACAACTGAGAAGCCACTTCTCCAATGCTAATACTTCCAGGAGGTCAGGTAGAGAAAGAGGTAGGGTTTGGGCAGTAATCCTTGCATTCTACTGGCTTGATTTGAAGAGCATAGAATAAAATTGGGATGGTGTGTATCAAGTTTTTTCTAGGATTTTACTTTGTCCTTTGCCACAAGATATTGGTGGAAAAACTGCAATTCTACTCATGGAGCAGAGACAAACTAGGTGACCATGAGGTTCGTCTCCCTGTGCTGCCTTGATTTCTCTGATTGCATGAAGAGGAGCCACCTTGCCACCTTTGGTTGAGGCTGACCTTTGTGGGTGAAGGTGGCTGTTGCAGAGCTGTCCCCTTCAGTGGTCTCTTCAGGGACAGTGTCCCCTAGCTTCACAGGCTGACGTTAGTTAGGCTGAGAGGTTAGAAAAGGTGTTCTCATAGCAGGCCTTGGGATCACCCTGCCTTGTCAGAAGGACCTCATTTCTACGGTCAGGTTTGACACCTGACTTTTGGACTTTATCCTGTCAAGCAAAGGGAGCTCATGGTCATTTGAAAAAATATCCCTTTTTCTGAGTCCTGGACTGGTCCTTCCCAGGCAGTGTCAGGACCTTCCAGTACATCACAAAGACTCCACTGGTGTGTCATAGCCAGCCAAGCTTGTCCACAACACAAGTGCTCCGGGCCCTGAGCCCTCTGCATGGATTCCCTCCCACCAAGGTTGCTTCCGAGTGTGTGACCCTCTATTCTTACCCCATCAATCCATGTCCCTTCTGTCATCAACCCACATTGGAAGTCAGCTTCCTGCCAGGCCCTCCATTTGGGGTTTCTCCCACCTCCTCCAGGTAGGCCTTGACCTGCTAAGGGGGGTCAGCATGTTGTAGGAAGAAAAGGAGGGAGGGTTGTGGAGCATCCTGATGCCCTGGACCTGCTGGGTTGGGCTCTTTTTCAAATGCAGACCCCAGTGGATGCTCTCATGACAGTTTGCATAAATCCTTGAACTTAGGCACCATGCTTTCTCTTCTGACTTGTTCCGGCCTAACTGAAGGGTGATGATGCCCAGGGCCTGAAACAAGCCTTTTTGCGTGTGTTCTCAGGCTCAAGCCTCAGGGCAGTCTTGTGGGATGAGGCTGGCTGCTGCTCCTCCTGCCAGCGCCCACTTCATTTCCTGGCACTCTCTGGGCACAGCAGAAACGTCCCTCCCGACACTCCGGGGAAGGCCAGTCTCCTCTCTACAGCTAGAAAGCGCAGTAGCCTAGGAGCAGGTAGGGCCAGGCCAGCTGGCAGCCATCTCCTCAACTGCCTCCTGCTTTCCCTCTTTTCCCTTCTTCAGCCTTTCCCCTTGCCCCTCCTTCCCTTCCTCCTGGTCCATGTCCTGTCCTTGTCCCAAGCGATTACCATCGCTTTCTCTTTGCCTCTCTGAAGACTGAGTTTTTGGAGGTCAAGAGCTTTCCCGGCCTGTGGGAGGGGGGCGGGGGTGGCCACTGCGGCCGTGAGCAGCTCCAGGTTATTGGCCTTTGAAGGTTTTCTTGTGGTCATTGTGCTCAGGACTGGAGCCTGACCTATGCTTCTCCTCCATTCCCCTCCCCCCCCCCTGTCTACCTTGTCTTGTCTTTCTTTACTTTCATTTTCAGTTTCAAATGCTGCCAAGTGAATAGGATAATTTTGGTCTGTACAATTCTAGGAAATGATTTTTAGGATTAATTTAAAATAGTTTGTGTTGTTGTAAGATCTAATTTGATGACTGACCATGATTGTGGATGTGAACATGAGAATGATGGCCCTCTGTATGGATGCCTTCTTCTGGACCATAAGTTGAACCATTGTCTTCGGTGACCTCTTATGCTGGTAGAAATCCCAGAAAACCATGGTTGCTCCATCCTGGTCACTGTTTGGCCTCCTTTATGCTCTGTGACTGCCATTAAAATGACTTTTCAAAATTCCTTGAAGGATTTTATTGATGGGGGACCCATTCACTTCTGAAATTCTGCTAATTTGAATTTGCTATTTTGTTACATGCATTATCTTATATAGACAGTATCTATACCCCAAATTGTTTGACAAAGTCCTCAGCCATGTAGCCAAATGGGCTAGCATCACTATTTGCTTTTCCTATCAGTTTTTATCGCTTATCTCAGTTGCATCCTTGTTGCAAAAAGGCATAGAAGAAAGAAATGAATTATCTTGTAAAAAGGTGACACCAAATTTCCTTTGTACCTGGGATAAAAATAATTTGTATATTCTTTGAATGAAGTTGAGAGGATTGAGTGGTGGAAGATAGGAAAACTGAAGTTGTTTGGGGTTTTTTAATGTGTGGTGTGTGTATGTTTGTTGGATTGTTTACCACTAGTAGACTAGTTACTTGTAATTGGATGTCCATAAAAAAATTAGTATTCAGTCTGCATGAGCTAAAGTTTTTCTGGCTTGTTGACAAAACTAAATAATGAAAGGCAACAGGTTGTTTCATTGCTAGTTTCTGAAAACTACTGATAAAATGGACATCAAAACTTGGGACAGATGAGTGTGTGTAAATCTACTGCAATATCTACTAACTTGCAAAAGCAAGAATTTCCATTTTCAGGGGCTATATGTGGCCATCATCTGCAGAGTGTCCGACCTCAAATGATGGAGAAGCTGCCACTTCTTGTGTCCCTGGAGCACTCCCAGCAGCTGCTGCTGTGCTTTGAAAGAACGCCTCTCCCCAGAGGTCCCTGACTGTCCATTCCTCCTGGAAGGGGAATTGAAGCATTGAGTGCTAAACTCAAAGACTCTTTGACAGATGTTGAATGTGATAGGGAAGAGGAAAGATGGGCCATGGCTGAATGACAGTTGTGTGTCAGCCTTGCTCCAGGTCACTCCTTCCGGCACCTGAACAAAATGGAGAATGATTCCCTCTTAGTCTCTGTTCCCTTGGCAGCATTTTGGCCATCATCCCTAGCCTTCTCTGATAAGAACCTTTATCCAAACTCGTTGCCGTCAAGAGTTAGTGTTGGCCAGTGTCTTCTTGTGGCTTTACAGAGAAGTGGAGTGACTGTTGGCCCACCAGACGTCTCTGACTGAGGCGGTGCCAGTGAGGTCTGTGGTACCTTTCATGTGTCTGTGTGGGAGGGTCTCACATTTCCTCCATGCAGGTAATGGCTTCCCCCTCTATCCCTTAGATCTTCATGATCTGCTGGCTAGTTGTGGTATCTCTTCTTTGTATTGGGAGACAGATGCCCATCAATAGGAGAAAGGTATAAGCAAAGGGTGTATGGGTGGAGGCTAGCAGAGACGGCTAATGTAAAACCAGAAAAATAGTCCTTTTTTTCAAAAGAGGCCATCAGAGAGGAGGGGATAAAGGAAATGCTTCCAAGGCTGTGCGAAAGTAGAATGGAGAAGAATTCAGAGAAGCTTAGGAAGTTTTGGGAAGATGTTCAAAACCTTAAAGTAAGCAATGGTATATACAATGACTTGTTGAAAGAGAAAGAATGAAGTAGAGTGCTGCGTAATTATACCCAAGGCTGCCCAGGCACAGAGCTGAGAAAATGCGCCTAACTCCTTTCTCAGCAGAAGTGAAGGACTGTGGCTAGGAGGCAAGTACTACATGTGCTATTAGGCCCAGTTGATGCATTGGATTGGTTTGGCTGAACTACCCTTTTTTTTTTTCCCTATTTCTTTTTAAAATCTTTAATAGATTACTTGCTAGATAGTGATATATTTGGAAGTAAATGAAGGTGATGTGAAAACAAGAGATAGAAATAAATATAATTATTTAAGAAAGATTTTAACTTTGAGTATAATAGTCAAGCAGTAACCTGACTTGACAAGGAGTCAAGGTCTTCCCAAGTATCTGGAGAGTCGGCAGAAGGCCTCGGATGGTGGACTTTGCGCTTCTCCCAAGAAGCCATCTTCCAAGGTTAAGAAATAGACCTGTTCCTGGAAAGGGGAGAGGCAGCATCTCCCAGTGCTTGGACTGGCACTGGTCCCATTGAGGAAGGAAAAAGAAGGCACTGTCTGCTCCTACCTCCTTGACCCAGGTTTCACAAACTGGATGGCTGCTTGCCTTTCCTCACTTTCCCACTTTTGCTTTCACAGCAACCCTCCCCTCTGAGCCACTGGAGATCAGGAAAGGGTTCATCTCTGTATCTTTTTCCATCACACTGCTATAGGGAATTATTGAATGATCATTTCTTGTTAATGGATCCCATTCATGCCTACCCAGATGACTTCTTAGCTGGGACTCCTGTAGCTCCCTCCTTTCTAAACCATGCCGAGGGGCTTTTCTTGTGATGGATGCTTCCTGTAACTCCTTGTTACATTCTTCTGTAAAATACAGATCACTCAGTCTTCCATTTTAAAGGCCAATTCAGATGGGTTTCAGTCGCACCTTTCCAGATGGATTGCACATTATTCCCTTTCACAACATCATGTTTGTTTTGAACTACATTCTCTTTCTAAACTCTGCCTTCACTTTCCCACCTCCTCACACATGCCGTCTCCCTTGTCTGTTGAGCCCTTCCCTCTAAGGCGGGGGTGGGAGCCTCTGGCCCACCAGCCATAATGATCTGGTATTGCCAAGGTGAAATTCAATAAATCTGATGCTTTTTAGGATTGAATTGATTGTTTGACCAGATACAGTTTGTGAATGATGTTGTAAATAACCAAATAAGGTTCTCCTGTTCTAAGATAAAACCCTAAGCGTCCTTCAAGACTCAGCTCAGATGCCTCCCTTTTGGAAGCATTTCCCTTATCCCCTCCTCTGATGGCCTCTTTTGAAAAAAAGGAATATTTTTCTGGTTTTACGTTGGCCCTCTCTGCTCCTTACCTAGCATGCTGTCTCATGCTCAACTGGCACTCAATAATGTTTAAATTTATTTGCATAAATTGCATCCTTGATGTTATTGCAGTCAAATTTGGTTTTGCTGAAAGCCACTTGGATCACATGCCTCCTCTCTGTAGGCGATTCAGAGAGCCCTTCCTCCAGGGTCATCCAAACCCTGCCTCCACTTCACTTAAATTCCAGCCCCCAGATAGCCTACCTTGCTCATCCTCACCTCCTCTCCAAATTGCCCCTGCCTTTTCTCTGCCTGTAGAGCATCCAAGCTGGCTCAGGACCTGCCTTGAGATAGAAGAACTCTTCTATACTACAGGGTTCTTTCCCTTTCATTTCAGCTTCTGTAGCTCACTGATTTATTTTGCTGTTACTCACATGTTGCTTTTCAAGTTTTGCGATAGTTGAGATGACCTTTATACTTAACTGTATATTCCTATAGCATTTAGCTGAATGCTCTTGGGTAGTAGATGCTTAGTGAATATTTGTTGAATGAATACAAAAAATAGTGTTCAAAGAAATAGTGTAGAGTTTGTAGCCTCAGATGTTGCTCGTTTTGCAACCCTGAGTACATCACTTAACCTATGACTCAGGTTCTTTCTTAGAAAAATGAATACAATTATAGCACCTCCTTCCCAGGATTGTTGGACAGTTAAATGAGATAGTATGAGATAGTATTTGTAAAGTGCTTTGGAAACTTTAAAGTGCTGTAGAAATAATAGCTGTTGTGTTACAAAGTTGTTTTTTTTTGTTTTTTTAGTTTTTGTCTTTTGTTTTAGTTTTTGCAAGGCAAATGGGGTTAAGTGGCTTGCTGAAGGCCACACAGCTAGGTCATTATGAAGTGTCTGAGGTTGGATTTGAACACAGGTCCTCTTGACTCCAGGGCTGGTGGTGTGCCACCTAGCTGCCCCCAAAGTTAAGTTTTATTCAAAAGATCTTTGAGTTTCCCAAAGGCAATCCAGTTTCTTCTCCTCTTTAATTCTGGGCTTGACTCTTTCATTTGTTGATCTGTGAAGTCTTTAACTTGGTGGTTCATTTTCCGTGTTTTCTTATATTATTTTTTTGCATTCATGTCATATGTTTTTGAGTGGGCCTATGATCCTTGGATTGTCTCTGCCTAATCAGGTTTCCTTGCCGTAGTGAGTGTAACTGTTCTTTGCTTCTCTTCTTCAGGGCTGTCCATCACTTCTGTGTGTTTGCATTCCTAGTCTATTGTTCTTTTTTGTTTCTTTGATGAGACTCGCCATTGCAGATTCCAGTTTTCCTATTCTACCTGTTAGTTTTGCTTTGCAGGTGATAAATTCTGTTCTCGCCATTCTCACTTCTCTCTCAGACCACTCAGAAATAGCATGTTTGGTTCCACATTCTCAGATTCCTTTGGATCTTCTTTCTCATCAAAAGTTGTATCATCTCCCCTTATTTTGCAGCCTTTATTCATAGATGCTCAAACCTGTTTACCAGATCTATATCCGACAGCTTATGTTCAAGATCTTTGAGTCAACTTGCTGAGACCTTTGGCAGTTTTCAGTTTTTTTTCTCCCCGCCCCCAACACCCTGATTTTCCCTGTTGTTCACTTCCTGACTCCCTACCTCTGAGAGGGGCTGAATCACATGTTGGGCCTGGCCCAGTCGCCATCATGGCTGGGGTGGTGCTCTGGTGCTGGGTGTCTCTTGGGCTCTTCAAGCTTGCACCCCCCGTCTCTTCTCTTTTTCCTGCTCTTCTGCAGCTTAGAACGTTTGGCCAAGGTGTGCACTGGTAGGTTGCTCTCCCCAAGGGCTGAGGCCCATTCATCAGTGTCCCTCAGCCTAGAACCAGGATCTCCAGCCCTGGAGAGGCTCAGTTGTTGTGCAAGCCCATGGCTTGGGGCTTTGAGGGGGAGGAGTTTGGGTTTTGTTCTGGTTTTGAATTCTGGGGATCTTAGAATGTGGAGACAACTTAAACAGCTTTTTTTGTGTGTGTGTGCATCATTTCTGTTTTAGAAAGTTTGAGAAGTCCTGGGGACCAGACCAATGACCGTGGAGGTCAAATATTCTTTCATTTGAATGATCTGCCCAAGGGCATGTTCCAGTCTGGTCAGTAGACATTCTTTATCTATTTGGTTTTTCTTGTGTAGATGATTAGATTAAATTCTCTTTTATAGATCTCTTACTTGGGGAGGTGCCAGGTTCCTGGGCCACAGTGTAACTAGTACAATCTTATCTTTTCCTTATTTTTTTTAAAGAGTCCCTCACTATCCGTAGGGAATCAAATTTTCAGCTTAGATTCTGTGTTGCATCTGTGACATTGGTGTAATACTTTTAGCAAGTCTTCACTGTTTTATGCTTTGCATAATATTGATGAAACTTAGATCCCATCTTCTGATGGTATTAAAATTGTCTCTTCTATCTTTCAAGGAATTTTGAATAGCTTTTGGTATATAGATCTAAGACATCTTTTTCCAAGAAAGGCATATTTTTTTTTTTTTTTTTTTTTTTAGTTCTCTTTAGCTCCTGCCAGTGTTTACATGGCCACAAGTCAGGGAATCATCCAGTATCCAAAAAATTAAAAAGGAAACTCAACTCAGAGGGTTATAGAGAGAGGCACATGATAGGTGTGACCAGGCTGCGTCATACACCAAATAAAGAACTTCAAAGATTTGAAGGGAGAAAGGTCACCAGGGAAATATGTGGCTTAAAAAGGTAACTTGGCTCCCATGGCAAAGCTGAGGATGAGGGGCAGACAAGACAATGTGCTAGGCTATTCCTCTCATGAGGCCTGGGGAAAGAGCCCCATGCTGGCTGGGTGCTGGATGGCACTGGTGGGAAGACAGGAGCAAGTGACACCCTAGTCCTTGTGATCTGTATCCTGGCAGGGACTGTCTGCATTGATGAGGTCCCAGGTGTACCAGAGTCATTTTGAAGACACCGATCTTCCTCCCTCAGTGGTTAGAATTATCCCAAATCTGTCAAGTATCTGAGACTTGCTCTAGCCAATCACCAGTGGTAGTGTCCTTGTGTTTGTGTTTTGTTTTATTTTAAGGTAGTCTCATTGTAGGGCTTGTAGCCCTTACTCTGAAAGCATGATTATCATAAGCACTGCATTGTCCTCTCCTTTCTGTTGAAAAAATCCTGTCACTAAGATGCCTACTGAACTCAGAGAAGCCTCCCCCCCTACCCCTGAAAGACATGTGGCCCAAAGAGTTTAGAGAATCTGCGAAAGAACCCATATGGACAAAAATATTTAAGGGAGAAATTTTTGTTGTAGCAAAAAACTGGAAGCAGAGTGGGTGCCTGTCAGTGGGGCAGGGGCTGAACAAGTACTGATGGTTATGTTTGTGCTATAATAAATAACACAAGATGGAGTCAGAGAAACCCCGGAGCACTTGTATGATACAGAGTGACATGAGCAAAGCCAGGAGAAAAAATGTTTCATAACTACAGCAAAAGTGACACTTTCAAATTTGAATGCATCCCTGCAGATGCTAATTGCCTTAAAAAACTACAGATTAATGTTAGTGTGGCATATTGTGTTTTCTACACTTTGTTAAATTTTTCCTAATTGCATTTTAATCTATTTTGCATTGGACTCAGAATTAAGGCTGTTGGGAGTTGGTCACCTCAGCTGGAAAGGAAAACAGCTTGGAAAGACAGGGGACTCTCCCTCTGCACAGGGAGCAATTGTTCTTCCCACTTGAGGGTGACCAGTAGGTGATGGCCTAGATGGAAAAAAGGAGTCCTGCATTTGCAGCCTTGGATGGATTGATTCTGCTCCAAGAGAAGGGGCTGTCAGAGACCGTTGTGGAAGAGTATTGTGATCTAGTAAAAACCTGCTTCCAGAGGGAAGGTCAGAGAGGACACTGAGAAACAAGAAGGTATTCTTATGTTAGATATCATAGGCATTTCTTTCTTTGGTTCAGGCTATTCGAAATAGTCTATATTTGTTAATGTTTACAGATTTATTATGAAAGTAAGTGCATAGTGTGAGGACAGCAACGCTGGAAGCCCAAAGGTGGCTCTTGGCTGTGCTTTCCAGAGAACAGATGGCATCCTAGAAATTGTATCCAGAGAGAACCTTTGAGGGGCAGCTAGGTGGCACAGTGGCTAGAACACTTGACCCTGGAGTCAGGAGGACCTAAGTTCAAATCCGGCCTCAGACATTTAATAACTATCTAGCTGTGTGACCTTGGGCAAGTCACTTAACCACATTTGCCTTGCAAAACCTCCCCCCCCCAAAAAAAAGAGCGAGAGCGAGCAAACCTTTGATCTTCTGTGGGCAGAGGGGTTAAACAGTAAATATTTCATCAGTTCTTCCTCTAAAATGTTAAGCATGAAAATAGAGAAATACATTGAGGTCATTTTGGAGAATGTGAAAAATATATTTTGATATTTTTCCCTTGCTTCAGAAAGTCCCTGAGAAATCTTACATCCTGGAAAGAAATCACTCAAACAGCCACCTATTAGTGCCCAGCAGGACCCTGAGTCCTGAGGGGTCAAAGAAAAGTCAGCAACACAAGTCAGAGCCTTCAGCCAGGGATGGGTGAGCACCACCCCCTCAGTTTACTTCAATGACTGTGGTTGCCCTTTGTGGTAGAAGCGAACTGCAGTCATAGACATGATGATGCCTCTGCATGTCCTTCTCATGGCCTTTCCCAGAGTCTGACTGGAGAGGAAACAGGACTTATGCTGGTCTTGATGCCACCTTGACCCTGTACGGATACGTGATTGTTAGCAAGGCCCCGTGGTGCTCCAGCATCACCAGAGAGAGCACCGGATGTGAGACTCGAATCCAGACTGTCTCTTGCTTTTTAAATAGTAGGACAGTATCAGCTGGCCGCTCTGAAGTCTGCTCCCCAGAGTCTGAGCTCACCAGATGCCACCTGAATCCTCATTGCTTTCCAAGGCACTTGGGGCAAACTCAGTCCAGGGTGGCCCTGCCCTTCACAAAGAAAAGAGAACTAGTCCCATCCCCCCTTCCCCCGACTTGTCTCCCTCACTCTGGATTTTGGGATTTGAGCCTGAATCCCTTATGGAGGCTGTGGTTCACCTATCTTTCAGGACCAACTGACCCATGTTCAACTGCTGCTCATGTGGGGCAAGTGTATGAGGAAGAAGAAGCCTATGAGGAAACAGGCTTGCTGCCCATCCCCAAATTGGGCCCTGTAGCAGAATTTCCTTTGGGACAGCAAGAATCCACTTCTCATTTCCAAGTCTGTGGTTTTTCCCATTGGCCTCTCACAATTCCACGTAGCTCCAGAATCCTTTCTAAGTCTATACCCCTTCTCCTGTGCTCCCTGCTACATTGAATTGGTTTTATTCTTTTGGTCGACTTGTGACTTGACATTGGCTAGAGTCCCTTCGAAATGCTCTCCTGAATCCAAGTCTTCTGGGCTTTGATTGTCATTCTTTTTTTTTTTTTTTTGCATGGCAATGGGGTTAAGTGGCTTGCCCAAGGCCACACAGGTAATTATGAAGTGTCTGAGACCAGATTTGAACCCAGGTACCCCTGACTCTAGGGCCGACCCAGGTACTCCTGACTCCAAGGCTGGTGCTTTATCCACTGCACCACCTAGCCACTCCTCCTGATGTTCATTCTTAATCCACTTTACAATGCTGCTTCTCACCTTTGGTTTATATAAGCCTTATATATTTGTAAATAATCATCCATATTTCTGTAGCCATTCCTGTGTTTTTAGGGCTTACTGGCCATTCATCTGCTTTATGATGAAGAGGAGGTTTAGAGCTTAGCACAAAAGTCATCCTTTAGTTCAGATTGGGGATTTCTTTGATTCAAATTTTGTAGACTGAAAATGAGAAAAAAAAAGAATTTGTTCTTTCAACTCCCCCCACCTTGAGATGAGGAAACTGAAACAGGGAGATTAAGTTGCAAAAACTTACTGACTCCAAACTGACCCCCAGTCTTCAGAGTTCCAATCAGGTGCTCTTTCCCCTAACCTTGGTCAGTAAAACATCTAAATTCCTGAAATGTGTTAGACATAGGTAAATGTATTAGTAACACACACATACATGCACACACACATATTATATACATATATACATATATATTAGTTGGAGATAATGTTATTGAGAAGTAATAAGTTTTTTTAAAACCCACTCATACCATTTATTCATTCAAAGGAGGGGTTTGAGCTTCAAAAACCTTACTTTGAGAAGATATTTAAAAGAGCTCTGAAGGTAATTTTAGGGGAGAAATTTTATAGGCATTTTTGAGCAATAGAAATATGATTGGAATAGCTAAGTATAGAACCCATTCTTTGAAATGGATACCAGATGCATAATTTCTTACATTTGTTAATTAAAATATTTGTTTTTAAAATCTTTTAGTAACTGAGGGAGAAATCTCAAATCTTAGCGATACTGAAAAGGTGACTAGCAATTTTAATCTATTTATCTACTTACTATCTACTTTATGCAAAAGTCTCTTGCACATCATCCCTCCATAAATTGAGGGGGCTTTCATAGGGAATGAGCAAAGCTTCTTTCCCAATCAGTGTTTAATAATGGACCAATCTTTGCTGTCTAACAGCTGACTGAAAGATGTAGAGAATATCAAATCCCACTGTGCTTTCTGGCTGATTACAGAAAAGCATTTGATTCAGAAGAACTCCGACAGCAAGGTCTCCCCTGTTCCTACCTCAAGATCACGTCAGTACTCTTTGGAAGTCATCACAGCAGAAGTCAATGCAAGGCTCTAGGATAAGAAGCATCAGCTGAGGTGTACTGATAGCAGATGGAACAACACAGGTTTTCCAAGGGTCCTTGCCGCTTTGATACCTGAGATCCAATGTAGAGTCTGGTTCAAGTTGGAGATTTTCCAGGTATGTTGAGATTCCCCCAGTTACTACTCCTATTTGCAAAATACTGTGGAGCCTTCTAGAAGAGACTGTAATCACTCAAAGGCGTTTGCCCTGGCCACCAACACTAGAGAAATTGAAATGACGGAAAATAGTTATTTCCCAGATTTTGCCATGTGCTTGGAAGGATGTGCTCCAGAGCTTGTCCCACATTATGATGTGCCCGTCTGGACAGACTGGACAGATGGCAGTAAACTGGACCCAGAGTTGGGTGCCAGCAGCTGGAGGGCAGGGGGTTTGCTGTCAGAAGTCTGTAAAACAATTTTCTTTTTTGCTGATCATGAGGCTTTCCCATGAAGGCAAATGTCCACCTTTTTAATACTAGCATTCAACTGACAGTGAGAGCCTCTGAAGAACAAAAGCTGAGGGCTCACTGAGGGAAGGGCAGGGTCTCTGGGAGAGGACCCAGGCCGCCACAGAATTAGAGAAGCAGGTGCTCCAAACAAGACCCAGAGGAAAGGATTCTAGGACAAAAAGAGAAGCTGGGCTGGCTGGGGACAACCAAAGGACTACCAGCATGTGGATAGAATGGACAGACCTGTCTTAGGTGGGGTCTGTTTCGTTGGAGAGCACTCTCACATTCATGAGCTCCCTGATCTCTGTGAGTATAAGTGGTGAGCCTTCTTCAGCCATCTTGCCTTCACAAGCCAATTGTGGGAGAAAAGTCACTCAGCCAAGAGGTTGACCTGAGGGACAGAAAGGACCTCTAAACATTGAAATTATTCATAGTTGTGCTCTGGTAGCCAAAAAAATTGCACAAAAATCTGGAAACAGGTACTTGTCAACTGGGGAATGGCCAAAACAAATGGTGTTATGTAAATTAATAGCACATTGCTCCAGTTAATATAATGGACTTCATCATTATTTTCTCCAAAGAGCCTAGGATGTGGCCCCAGTCTTGGAAGGAGGGCCCATTTCCCTGTGCTGTTTATTGTGCTTGAAACAAATTTGTTCACTGTTAATTCCAAAGGTCAGGAAGGATCTGCTGTCTTGAGGGCAAGAAGGTGGGGGGATCCCTGGGTAGAAAAGGGGCACGCACTTCTACCGTCTCTCCCTTGGATCACTGCACCAGCCTCTTTGGTCCCTCTGCTCCAGGGTTCTTTTCTCTCTGATCTATAAGCTTTACACAGATACCAAGGAGCAAGTTGCAGTGTGCCCACCCCTCACTCCCAGTCTTTCCCAGCCTGGTCTCCCATATTCTGCTTCCTCTCACTCCCTGTCTGGGTCTTTGCCTGACATACCTGGAGTGTGTTCCCAAACTCCCTCAGCTTCCTTCAAACTCTTACTTTTTCCTGGAAACCTTTCCTAATTCTCCCAGGTGGCTGTAATGTCCTCCCTCCCAACCATCTTGTGTGGATCTCTTCTTTCAGACCTAGAGTTGTGTGTGTACTGCTCTCTTGGGGTTGAGAAGCAGAAGAGGGATTGTTGCCTTCTCTGGATCCATAGGGTCTAGCCCTTAGCTTGGCAGACACATGGAGTCTTAAGTAATTTTTCATTGATTGACTAGTCTCAAAAACCAAGAATTGAGGAGACTCAGGTACCCGCACAGCCCTGGCCCAGAATGGGTGAAGGGAATCATTAGAACTTGTCAAAGACTAGGGAGCATCAACCATCACAGACTCATGGGTTGATTTGGGCAGTAAATGTAGTATTAAAAAAAAAGTAGCAAGTTTAATGTGTGCAGAATTGGCTTGGTTTGTGGTTACTGATCCCGTAATGAATGGCTCTGGGAAAAAGGAAGTTTACAGGAAGTATTTTGGTGAGTCTTAGGGGAGCTTCCCCCATCCCTGAGGGTAAGCTGCTCCCCCTTGCTGCCTCCAGGGGTGTCACGGCACAGCAGAAGGCAGAGTTCCTGGTAGGATCTGGCCCTGTCCTCTAGAAGGCCACATTCCAGAGGGAGAGACCATCTAAGGCAGCTGCACAGAATCCCCACATCCCCCTTCCATGGGACTGGCAAGTCTTAGCTCCAGAGGCCAAGCTGCAGATTCTGTTTGCCTCTGCCCCTCTCCCCCTGGCTCCTAATTCTTCCCTTCTTTTAATTAGAACTAGCCTTCATGCCCCTCAAAGATGGCCCCACTTTCTTTCCCTAGGGTGAGATCTCTAGACCCTTTGCCACCATCTTGGACCCCATCCTCTGAGGGTTTCCAGCTCATTCTAAGACTCAGCGTTTTGACCCCCAGAAATGAACAGAGGCTGGTGATGGGGGCAGATTTTGGTTTGCCCATCCTATTGCTCACCCCGAATGACCTGGCATTGGAGCATTGCCTCCAGGTAAGGTAGAATAGGCCTCGGGCATGTATGCTGGGTGCTGCCAGGAGAAGAAAACAACAGTGGTTCCTGTTAACTTGCTAAGTTTTTAAAAGAGTACACTCTATTAGAAATGCCTCTTTTCCTAATACAATTTAGGTTTTGGAGCCTCCTTTCACAGATGAGGTGCACCCTGACCTTGACCCACAATCAGTGACTACTTGAGAACTGTCCCTTCCTCTTGCCACCCCTGACACACAGCATAGTCCCCATTGTGCCCCAAACTCTAGACATGGTGCTGTCTCTCAGGAGTCCTGCACAGGCATCCTGGGGGCCACAGACTTGGGAAACCAGGACTAGCCCAGAAATAACCCCTCAGGAGGCTTTGAGGGGAGGGCTGCCCAATAGCCTTCCTTAATTTCCTCTTCTTTCTGACTGTGCCTCCACCTTAGGCCAGCCTTTGTGGGTCCACTGAGGAAGTGATTGCCACTTGACCCTGTTCCTCACCACCTCAAACACAGCAGGGTGGGAAACCTTTTGTCCCTAAGCTGCAAAAAAATGAGCCTCAGTAGCTTCTTGTGGGTTTTTTTTTAAATAGTGTATTTGCTCCAAATCCTTTGTTTCCTCTAAAATGTTCAGTGTTTCATTTCTACTCCCTTTTTATTCATTGCAGAGAGCAGTGCACCTGGATTGTGGAAACCTTTAGTTACACTTGGAATTAGCAGGCAGTTACAGCTCTGCTTTGGCTTTTCTTTTCCCTTTGAAAGTCTGTGTTCAGGGGTGGCTAGGTAGTGCAATGGATAAAGCACCGGCTATGGAGTCAGGAGTACCTGGGTTCAAATCCAGTCTCAGACACTTAATAATGACCTAGCTGTGTGGCCTTGGGCAAGCCACTTAACCTCATTTGCCTTGCAAAAAACCTAAAAAAAAAATTTAAAAAAATCTGTGTTCTAGAAAGAAGAAAAATGAGTGTTTTTGGAAAGTAGTTGTTAGATTTTCATGAATAGACTGGTTGGTCTCATTTATTGGGAAAGGATGCTCCGCATGTAGCGTTTAAAAGAGGTCAGATACCCTCGGCCTCTGTAGACGTCTGTCCTGCACCTTGGGTTGGGTTGTTCACAGTCACCTCTTCTCCTGGGGCATCCAAGTTTCCTGAGCCTCTGCCACTCTCTCAGCACCACTTCTGATCCTCCAGCTGGGACAATCCCGCATGCGCAGGCGGGCAGACACTTGGGAGCAGCCGCTCCATTGACCCATTGAACACCTCACTGGAGGTGGGTAGACACCAATTTGTTCATGCAAACAAGGTCAGGGTGTTGATGGACCCTGGAGAGGCAATACGTGCTCTTCTGAACTTGTGAAAGCCACCAGCTCCCACCTCAGAAATGACCCCTTGTGTCTTGTATCTAGTCAGACCTCACAGCCTGACCTTCCTTATCAACCTTATACAAAAGGAGTCTTTCCCCATTTCTCCCTTTCCTTTACACACATTCTCTCCTTAGACGCTTAACCTTCTGGCTCCAGGCTTCACCACTTGGTGGGAGCTGCCAAGTCCTGTCCCCCTTTTCCTTTCTTTATCATAGATTTTTCTGTGAGGGAGGAAGATAAGAAGAGCCAGAGAGTGGAAGGAGCTATTCCTTAGATACATGAATGGCAGAGCCAGGATTTAATAATCGTTGTTATTACTAATTTGTGTAACACTTTGTAAGACTTTACACCTATTTTCTTACTTGATTTGAGCCCTGGTCCTCTCACAGCAATGCCAGCATTCTTTCTGCTGAACTGTCCTCTCTCTCTTTTTTCTTTTTTGCAACTTACTGTTTTTCATACAAATATTTTATTTGTTTTCCAATTATAAACAATAGTAGTTTTGCAGTTTTTCCCCCTCCCCCTGCCCCCCCCAGAAGGCAGTCTGTTAGTCTTTACGTTGTTTCCTTGCTAGGCATTGATCAAAATTGAAAATGTTGAGAGAGAAATCATATCCTTGAGGAAAAATTAAATTTTAGATTTAGCAAAATTATATAGTACATAAGACAATTTTTTTAAAGAAAAAAATTGAAGGTACTAATCTTTGGTCTTTGTTTAAACTCCATAGTTCTTTCTCTGGATACAGATGGTATTCTCCATTGCAGATACCCTAAATTTGTCCCTGAATATTGCACTACAAGATATTCACGTTTGTGAGTTAAAACATGGAATGACAAGAGCTTTTATCAAATCTAATCCCTTTTATAATTTTGTTGTCATCCTCTTTATGGCCTGTGTCTGTGCAGTAGAATCACATTTATCCAAGGACTCTGAGCATGTACGTGTGTGTGTGTGTATGTGCACGTGTGCATGCTTCAATGACTACCCTGACTCTCCTTGACTCCCCTTCCTAGCTCTTGCTAGCTTTAATTCTTGTGTCTATGAAGTTGATTCCCCAGCCTCTTTCTGTTTTACTGGATGCAGCTGAGTGATACAGTGGATAGAACACTGGCCTTGGAGTCAGGAGGACCAGAGTTCAAATCCAGCCTCAGCCACTTACACTTACTAGCTATGTGACCTTGGCCAAGTCACTTCACACTGCCTCGCATCTGGGGTCATCTCCAGTTGTCCCAATTCCTATCTAGTCACTAGATCCAGATGGTTCCAGAGGAAAAAGTAAGACTAGTGACTTAGCACAGCCACCCCCAGCCACATCCTATTCATGTGTTTGTCATGGTATCCCTTCCTGATGTTGTGGTCTGCTTTGAGAACAAAGGACAAACATCATCATCATTTAACCTGTCTCCAGAACTCCTATTTCATATTTCCTATTTTCCCCTGGATTCATGCCCCTAAACTGAATCAGTGGATCTCCAAGCTCCATAAAGCCAGCCTCTCCCAGGGTCAACTCCCCTCTCTGTTAGAGAACTGAACTGGCCCCCAACCCCAGGTCTCCTCTTTTCAGTTGCAGGAGGGCCAGAGCTGAGACCCAGGCCTTGCCCTGTACACAAGGTTCTGGAGGGGGTGGCAAGACCCTGTTCTTCTTGGAATTTAAAGCCCTTTAGATGATCTCATTCCATCTCATCACCGCAGGTGAATTTTCCATTACTCCCCATTTTGTTGGTGACATGCTGGCCAAACTAGCTTTCTTGCTGTTCCCATACAAGATGTCCCATCTCTTGACTTTACATAGACTCTCTGTGGCTGTTGTCTGGAAGCCTGGAATGTTCTCTTCTCCCCTGAGCTCAGGATTCCAGCCATTCTTTTCTAGATCAGGGGATTGAGCTCTCCTTTGAGTTCTTGACGCCAGTGCTACTTGCTCCATGAAGCTTTCCCTCATTCCCCTTCCTCACTTAAATTGAATATTCCCTTTCTTAAACTTGGTAAAACATCATCTGTCCCATCTCTCCCTTTGTGTCTCCTGTGTTCTTGTAGCTAATTCTATCTCAAACACATACATATATGCATTTTCCATCTCCAGGTGTGAGCTCCTGGTGAGCAGGTCTGCATCTCATTTCATCTTTTTGTCTCTAGAACCTTGTACATAAACATGCGTTGAATTTGACCATTTCTTAGGTCAAGAATCCCATCCAATTTGAAATCTCTTTTTCATCCCCAGATGTGGCCTCAAGTTCTTTCTGGATCTGGGCCTCTGTACATTTCCTGTGATTTGTGGTCCCCTAGGGACCTAGAGTGGCCAAGCCCCTAGGCTGGGAAATGAAGTAATAGATCTCCTCAGTAATGCTGCAGAGGCAGTAGTGATAGGAAGAAGTCATATGGACAAAGAACTTTCCTTTTTTTATTTAAATTTTCTTTTAAATTATATTTAAAGATAATTCTCAATATTCATTTATAGAGATTTCTCCCTCTCATCCTTCCCCTCTTCCACCTTAAGATAACAAGTAATCTAATATAGTCATGTATATACAATTGTGTTACACCAATTTCCTTGGTTGGTTGGTTCTTGTCCTTCATTATCAAAGAAGACTAAAATAGCATCACTATGTTTGAGACAAATGATAGTGTGTCCGACTGCGACTGATCAGACCAATATGAGCTTGGAATGTTCTACCATAGGTTGGGCACACATAATCCATGTGAACCCCTGGGATGGGTTCTCTAAGCTGCTTCCATGCTGGGTGGTCCTGTGCCAGGGTCTCCCATGTTGTACAGTCAGTTCTAAAGGTCAACAGTGAGACCTTCAGGGTGTGCTGGTGTTGCTTCTTCTGACACCCCCCCCCCCCCCCCCCCCCCCGCTGCCATGTGAGCGCTTGCCCTGGGTGAGTTCTCCATAAAAGCATCTTCTGGCATACCTCTGTCATTCTAACAATGCATCCAGCCCATCATGGCTTCCCTCTCTGTAATAACATTTGAATGCTTAGCAGTTTAGCTGAGAAAGGATCTCAGTGTCTGGGATCTTCTGCCAGGTTACCTTTGGAATCTTCCTTAGGCAATTTAAATGGAAGCGATTTGGTTTCCAGACATGGTGCCAGTAGACTGTCCAGGTGTCACAGACAAATAGCAATGAGGTCATCAGAACACCTCTGTAGATCATCAGTTTGATAGTGAAATACCTTTTCTATCCACACTTTCTTTGGGAACCTCCCAAATACTGAGCTAGCTCTGGCAAGACAAGTGTCAACCTCATTGTCTGTGTGTAATTCCTTGGAAAGGACACTGCCAAGGTATTTCCATATTGGTCATACTGTGAAAGAAGAATCAGAATAAAGGGAGGAAAAACCATGAGAAGGAAAAAAACAAAAACTAATTTAAAAAGATGAACATTGTTAGCTTTGATCTGCATTTAGCCTCCATAGTTCACTCTCTGGATGTGGATGACATTGTCCATAGCAAGTCTCTCAGGACTGGTCCTTGACCACTGAACTGCTGGGAGAAGCAGCATCCATCATAGTTGATCAGCCCACAAGGCTGCTGTTTCTGTGTCCAATGTTCTCTTGGTTCTACTTCAGTTCATGCAAGTCTTTCTCAGGCTTTTCTGAAGTCCACTGTGCATGATTTCTTAATAAAACAATAGTTTTCCTTTACATTCATTTACCATAGTTGGTTCAGCCATTCCCCATTGCTGCTACCAAAAAACTTGTTATAAATTGTACATGTGGGTCTTTTTCCATTTGGGGTTACAGACCAGTAGTGATGTTGCCAGATCAAAGTAGGCAGTTTTATAGCCTTTTGGACATAGCTCAAAATTGCTCCCCAGAACGATGGGATCAATTCACAACTTCACCAACAGTGCATTAGTATCCCAGCTTGCCCACATCCCCTCCGACATTTCTTTTTCTTTTTTTCTTTTTGCTCAAGGTCACATAGAGAGGTAATTATTAAGTATCCGAGGTCAGATTTGAATTCAGGTCCTCCTGACTCCAGGGCCAGGGCTCTTCTAAAGTGCAGGATTATCCTTCTGTTACTATCTCCATTTTAAAAATCTGGAAAAAGATTTAAAGCGTTGGTCAGCTGGTGAGTATTAGAGCTGGAGGTCAAGGCCACGAGGGTTGTGCCTCATTGGAGGGTCAGCCAGGGAGGCTTTCTCTAAGGAGCTGTTGCTTAGAGTGCCCAAGTCTCCTGCCTGTGATCTCTTCCTCCTTCCATCTAGAACATGTTACAGTCTAATTTTTTCCTTCTCTTCTGGTAGTAATCTTAAGATCAAGGAACTTTGGAGATCCTAATCAGACTTCTTTTTACATGAGAAAACAGAGAAAAATTGGAGGTGCTCTTTTGACCCTGGGGTCTAATGTCTTTCTTTCCTCCTTTTCTCAGCCTTTGTTCTATAGGACCTCACTGTAAACCTGTTTTCTTTCTCCTTCAGCCCCCCCTTTGGAGACAATGTTCATCATTGCTTCCTTCTCTTTTTTGTTAGTTTGCCTAGTATTACACCTTCTCCTGGGATCTCATTCTAGAGGGATCTACATTAAATGCCCAGAATTTGTATTTATAATGAAGGAAAACAAACTAGTCAAAATTTTCTTAGTCATGTAAAATCATTAGGCAAAAATCTTATCAGTAGGTGACTGCCACCCTGACTGCTGAAAAAGCATTAGGAATGAGGTTAGAGGAAGACACTTCCTCAAATTGATGACCCTATCCTTCTGGTCTGAGCAAAAAGTGGTTGATAGAAGACCAGTCAGTGATAACCTTGACCTTACCAAAGTGAGATCTGAGAGAAGGCAGGTGGTAGCCTTTAGGAAAGGGGCAGGTGGAAATTAGGCCTTGGAATGATTCACTTTGGAAGTCCTTTGTGTAGTCACCATACAGATCACAGAAAGGAGAAGCTGACAGACTAGATCTGTAGCTTCAGGATAAGGAAGGGGCTGGGGAGAGAAGCAAGCCCTCTACTGATGACTTTCCTTGGCTTTCATTTTCATCTCCAGGGTCTGGGGAGGGTCCCATTTGGACGGCAGAGGTCATTCACCTTCTGAAATCCTGGCCCTGCCATCTACTGTTAGTGAGCCCCCTCTCCACCAAGCCTTAGCTATCTCCCCTATAAAATGAGAGCTTTGGACTAGATGCTCTATGTTGTCCCTTCTCACCGCAGATCTTTGATCTTATAAAGAGTTCAGCAGAACCCGCTGGCAGAGTCTTTGGCTCTCAGAGCAAGATGGGGCATTCACCTCCTCCATTCCTGGCCCAGGTCTCCTCCATGGTGTCTTTCTGCGTAGATGCCAACTAACCATTTATTGATTGAGAAATAGAAGGCTAAGAGTTGGGTCCCATGATGGTTGGTGATACAGGTGCAAATTCCCTTGACTTTTTTCATTGTCTTACTGAAATGTGCCTTGAGACTCCGAGGTGTATCTGATTGAAATTTTAGGAGCGATCTTGTCCAGTTTTCTGCGAGATTTACAGAAGGCTTAAATACATTGGTTAGCCACTTATTTGGTATGCAGAAGAGATTGGGAGAAGTTAAATTCAGAGTAACCCCCCCCCCCCCCCCCCCCCCCCCGCCTTTAAAGTTTTGATGATAAATTATATACAACTGACACTGGCAGAACAAACAATCATTAATAATGTTTTGTTTCATTTAACAAAGTTGAGAATTTTTATCATTTAGAATTGAAAAGCTTTGTATTGCTTTTGATTCAAGAAAAAATCTACTCATTTTTGATAAGCTTCCATTTTCTACTAGTGGGAAACGTGGCTCTAAGATGACTTCAGTTAAATTGTTTAATAGACATCATTTAGATAAATTTATCATGCAATTATTAAGTTCCCACTGTGTGCTAGACTCGGTGGAATAGAAAGATTTTAAAATGGCTTTCTTGCTGTCAAAGAGCTCACATTTATTTAGAAGTTTGTTTTTAAACCCATGGACAAAACTTAGTCACAGTTGTAGGGATTTTTCTAGCCAGATGCCAGCTCCCTGGCTTGACCTGCTTTCCCTACCTCCTCAGCTTCCTGCCCAGCGCCCAGGTCCTCTCTTGGCCCTGATCCGGTTCCTGTGTGGTTTCATTCCCCACAGCCGCAGAGCTCTGAAGGTTAGCCACTGGCTTTGCCTTTCCTTGTGTCCCTGTCTCCTAGCCCAAGTGTTACAGGCTTCATCTGCTTCCTGACTGCCAGATCAAACCTTTTACAGACTGGCTCCTTCCCACCCTATTCTACAAGAGTCCCTCTGCGGGTTCCCTGGGCTGGAGTTGGCCCCTTCCTCACTCCTCCTACTGGGATTTAAGGTCTGTCCACATACCCACAAGAGATCAAAATGTAATTGAGCCACATTTATCAAAATAAGTAAATATACAAAATAGCTAATGTTGAAATGTGGCTTTCTAAGTTGGGGATGTGGCCTACAGGGCTCCTTCACACCTTTTGGCCACCATTTACATTTGACTCACCAGGAAGCCTTTCCTGATCTCCACCCCCCCCCCCCCCCACATTACCCTGGGTTTATTTTATATTCCCTCTCATGGTTATGTTCTCTCCCTTTCCCAGTGTTTGAGCATCTTGCTGATAATGTTGCTGTAGGATATGTAGCTGGCTAAAGGTTCAGGCAGAGCAGGAAAGAATTCACGTAAGAGACCAGCTCTGACCCAGAAGAAATTTTAGGGACAAAAAAGGTTTCACAGAAGCTAAGGGAAAAGAGAGACTAAAGGGCAGGAAACCACTGATTCCTAAGCAACCTAAACAATCTAAACATCCAAAGCCATCATGAAAAGTTGAGCAGTAAGGAAAAGTATAGGAACAAGAGAGGTTACAGGAGCACTCATACTCCACTTCTTTCAAAGGCAAGCCATTGAGATAAGTAGTAAAGAAGGGCATAGGGGAATGACTCTTCCCCAAGAGTGGACTAGTTTCCCAAAGGAAAAAAAGCGTTTTTTTTATTGACTCTTTTGTATGTGTATATACATGGGGACATTTGAGTAGCTATTATTTACAGTTTTCCTTTTCACATTTGTAATACTCTTAGGAAAAACCTCACATAAATTATTTTGAACTGCATTAGAACTTTGAAGGGTTTGTGTTCTGGTGGCAGAATGTCTAAAGTCTTTGGAGTGACCTAACCTGAATGAAAGGGAGACCAAGGAAAGCCAATGGCTAATGAGGAACTCACACTCATTATGACAGTAGAGACAATGTACAATAATCCTTCCTTTAAGGAAGCCAGGGGAACTAAGAACTGAGATCCAGAGAGAGCAGAATAGGCCAGGCCAAGGTAGGAGGCAGGAGGTGGGACATCCTGGGTAAGGATGGCCGGGGAATGGTGGTCCAGGCTTGCAGGGTCCAGGGAAGAAGACTGGAAAGGTAGGGTGGTTCCACACAGGAAACCACCGTATTTGATGAACTAGAATGGGTCACAGTCAGACTTGAACTTTAACTAGATCAACTGGACAACTGAGAGGGCATAAAGGTCCAGGGTGAGGAGAGGAAGGATTTGCACCAGGACACTGTCACAGAACAGTGTCCTTGTAACAGTGTCACAGGAGGAAAGGGGACGTGTGTTTGTCTCCAAGAAGACCCTTATAAGTTAAAAGGAAAAAAGGAAAGAAATTGAACTGAAGAATGTGAAAAAACAATTACCCTAAGAGACTAGGAATTTAAGAGAGACTTAAGTGGGAAAAGGAAAGGAGCAAGAGTTGGACCGGATGGGGCGGAGCCATATGGCGACAAGAGAGGAACTTCTCTTAGGTGCTCTCTCATAAAACTTATAAACTAAGGACTCTAACTAAATTTTCGAGAGATAGAACCCACAGAGGGACCCAGTGAGGTAGTTCTCCTACTCAAGGTAACCTGGAAAAGAACAGAAAGGCTCTGCTCCCTGGGGTCGGAGGGGCGGCCCGGCGGAGGGGTGGCCCGCCAGAGCGAAAGAACTTCAACCTCCCAGAGGCAGCCCCAGGGCGCTGGGAGCCACGGCTGACAGCAGCCGGGGAGTCTCCTGAGCTACACCCCAGGGAGCAACCTGGGGGAATGGGGTGGGGGTGGGGAACCTCTGCCAGAGCGAGCACATGAAGCCCAGCCCTCAGGGCACACAGCAACCTCTGTAGGACACTGGGGTTCTGACCACATTCAGATCCTGATCACAGTCTAGGGTCCCCCCCCAATAGAACAGCAGGGCCCCCCCCACCTCAGCCCCGTGGAAGAGGGGGATGCATATGGTCATTCACAGACCAGGAGGGAGGACAGAGCCTCTCACACTGAGACCCTTGTGGGAGTGTCCCAAAAGCTCAGGAAGCACCCCCCAAAACAGGCTTAGACTGGGAAAATGAGCAAGCAGAGAAACAAGAGGAACACCATTGAGAAATATTTTGTATGTGAGCCCAAGAAAGATCAAAATACTCAGTCTGAAGATGAGGAAGCACAAGCTCCTGCATCTAAAGACTCCAAGAAAAACAGAAATTGGGCTCAGGCTATGACAGAGCTCAAAAAAGACTTTGAAAATCAAATGAGGGAGTTGGAAGAAAAACTGGGAAAAGAAAGGAGAGAGATGCAGGAAAAACATGAAAATGAAGTCCGCAGCCTAGTCAAGGAAATCCAAAAAAATGCTGAAGAAAATAGCATGCTAAAAACCAGCTTAGGTCAAATAGATAAAACAGTTCAAAAAGTTATTGAGTAGAAGAATGCTTTAAAAAGCAAAGCAAAATTGGCCAGATGGAAAAAGAGATAAGAAAGCTCTCTGAGGAAAACAAATCCTTTAGACAAAGAATAGAACTCAGGGAGATTGATGAATTTATGAGAAATCAGGACTCAATACTTCAAAACCAAAAGAATGAAAAATTAAAAGAAAATGTGAAGCATCTCATTGAAAAAACAACTGATATGGAAAACAGATTTAGAAAAGATAATTTAAAAATTATTGGAATACCTGAAAGTTATGATCAGGAAAAGAGCCTTGACATTATTTTCAAAGAATTACTACAGGAAAATTGCCCTGATATCCTAGAAGCAGAGGGCAAAATAGAAATGGGGAGAATCCAAAGATCCCCTGAGAAAGAGATCCCAAAAACCCAACTCCTAGGAATATTGTAGCCAAGTTCCAGAACTCCCAAGTCAAAGAGAAAATATTACAAGCAGCCAGAAGGTCACAATTCAAATACCATGGAGCTGCAGTCAGGATCACACAGGACTTAGCAGCAACTACATTGGAAGCTCGTAGGGCTTGGAATACAATATAACGGAAGGCAAAAGAGCTTAGAATGCAGCCAAGGATCAACTACCCAGTGAGGCTAAATGTCCTCTTCCAGGGAAAAAGATGGACTTTCAATGAACCAGAGGAATTTCAAATGTTCCTGTTGGAATGGCCAGAGCTGAACAGAAGGTTTGATCTTCAGATACAGGACTGGGGTGAAGCATAGAGATTAGAGGAGAAGGGGAAAATATGAGGGACTTAAATGATGATGAACTGCATGTATTCCTGCATAGAAAAATGACACTAATAATACTCATATGAACCTTCTCAATTAACAGAGCAGGTAGAAGGAGCTTTTATAGATGAAGCACAGGAAAAAACTGAATTTGAAGATATATTGTGGTGTAAAAATGGAGTCAATAGATAAAAGGGAAATGTAATGGGAGAAAGAAAAAGGAGAGGGGGGAATAGGCCAAGGTATTTCATATAAGATTTTTCTTTATTACAATGAGCTATTGTAGTGATATGGAAGGGGAGAAGGCAAGGGGGAATGAGGGAATCTTTGCTCTCATCAGAGGTGGCTAGGAGAGGAAACAGCATATATACTCAATGGGGTATAGACATGTGGAGTAAGAAGGAGAATGGGGGACAAAGGGAAGGGGTGGGGATTTGAGTGATGGAGGAGAGGATGGACCATTGGGGGGGGGGGAGAATGGTCAGATATAACACATTTTCTTTTTTATTTCTTGCAAGGGGCTGGGATTGGATGACCTGTCCGGGATCATAGGGCCAGGTTGATGCTGAGCCTAAGGGGTAGTAGGGGGGCTCGGGGCCTCTTGGCCCCAGGACCAGGGATCTGTCTGCTGCGCCACTCAGCTACCCTATAGCAGAGTCAGAGTGAAAGGAGAGAGAAAATATAGTACATGGTAGTGGAGAAATACGAAAGGAGGGAGTTGTGATCAGCAATGGCAATGGTGGAAAAATATGGAAGTAACTTTTGTGATGGATTTATCATAAAGAATGTGATCCACCCATGACAGAGTTGCTGGTGTTGGAACAAAGACTCAAGCACATTTTTTATTATTATTATTATTATTTTGGGGGGGGTGCAGGGCAAATGGGGCTGGGTGGCCTGCCTGGGGCTACATAGCAGGGTGTCTAAGGCCAGATTTGGACCCGGGTGCTCCTGGCTCAAGGGCCAATGCTCTGTCCACCACCCAGCCACCCCTACTATTATTACTATTTTAATTTATGTTGTCTTTTTTTTTTTGGTTTTTGCAAAGCAGTGGGGTTCGGGTGGCTTGCATGTCACACAGCTGGGTGATTGTTGGGTGTACGGGGCCAGATGTGGGCTCTGGTGCTCATGGCTCCAGGGCTGGTGCTCCATTCATTGCGCCACCTAGCCATACCTACAATTATTACTATTATTTTTTTTAATTTTAATTTGTTTCTCTCACCTTTACTTTATCGCTCAAGCAAGTCTATATTTATGGGGGGCAAGGGGTTATTTCATTTACTCTTAAACAAGAATATTTTATTAATGTAAAAAACATTATTTGTACAAAATGAGAATAAATATTAAATAAAAAAAGATAAAGTCCATAGATGTGGTGCATGAATATCAGTCAGTCAATTAATTTATGTGATTATTGCTTTTTTTGGATTTACCTGATGCATGGTAAATTTTTTTTCAAACTTATTTTGAGTGGATCTTTGTCAAATGTGTTTCTTGTTGAGTAACAGATTGTAGGGTTTCATTTTCTCATCCAATTTGTCACTTTTTCATTTTGGGGGGCTGTTTAATCCTTTCATATTTGAAGTTATGAGTTAAGGTTATGTTTACTTCCATCTGTCTCAAATTTTTTTAAGTTAAGATTTTGCCCCCTTTCTGCTGTTAATGCAATTTTCATTTGTTTACTTTCACCTTTTTTTATATTACTTTATTTTCCTAGCTTTCTTTTCCTTACCCCTGTCCTCTCTTCTCAGTTATTACCCTTTTCCTTCAGTGTTTGTTTATTAGTTCATCTCTTCTATTGGCTATATATTTCTTCCCACTCTTTTTCCTTTGACTCAAGTAGATTCCTGCTTCCTCTCCTCCCCTTCATGAGTCCTGTTTCATCGATTTTTTTAAATTTATTTTTTGGGTCCCTTTTCAGAAAAGACTATGGCATCAGGGAGGTGATGCTGTGAGATTCATGTCAATTGAATTCAAGTTGGGGGGGGGCATGCTGTGCCAAGTCACCAACCTCCCTTTCTCCTCCAGAGCTTCCTGGGTCCAGGGGTGAAATATGAATCAGGACGATTGGAAATGGCTCTGGGTTTGAGGCAGTCAGGATGAAGTGACTTGCCCAGGGTCACACAGCTAGTGAGTAAGTGTCTGAGGCTGGATTTGAATTCTGATTCTCCTTATCTATCCACTGCACCACCTAGCTGCCCCTTAAACATTGATGCCTAGAGTAGAGAATGAGCACCAGTGTTTGCCAGAGGAGAGGAGCATGATGGCCTTCCAAACGTTATCTTCAGTTGGAAGTCCAGATCGACTTCCAATGACTCTAGCCTTGATTGTTGGCGATCTGGTGAGGACCCTACTGGTCTTCAACTTGTTCTCCAGGATTGTGTCCCTTTCACTAATCAATGGCACCATAGGTCTATGCCCATAAATAGCCTTCAGGTCATGGATTGTTACCTTCATGTAAAAGTGAGTTTCCTCTGCCTTTTCATTGGGCCAGTCTCTTCCCAGAGACAGAGGTGCTATCCTGCCTGAATCCCTGCGGAGTTCTCTTTTTTGTAGTTGTCTAATAGCTTCTGAATTTCCCCATTGTTTCTGTCAAATCAGTCTGGATGTTTGCTAGTGTTCCAACCCAGATGAGTAAAAGCCGAACGCCCTGTCCATTCCTTTCCTGCTATGCTGCTGCCAACCCTGTCCTTGGTCTGCTTTCCCTCTTAGCTAGCCAGGAACTAGAAGTGTTCTACTCTGTGGGAGAGTCCTCACAAGGAGAGCTCCCCTAGTGGTGAAAAGAGATGACACCAACACCCTGCTCATGGCCTCTCTGAGGAACTTTGGAAATCATTGAGGGGTGTGGGAGAGGCTGGTAGGGGACACCCAGCATGACACACCCACATCAGAGAAGGCACTGTGCTCTAGGAGCAAAGCAGAATTGCAGTAGCTCAAAGAAGTGTGAGAGGCACAAATTTAGAGTCATCTCCACTCCAGATATTCTTGTGGACTCTTTGTGCCCAACCTGGTCAGTTGCCATTGGACACACTGGACCTTGATCCTGACCCCAATGTAGTGACATCATTTTGGTCCTCTTCCCAAATGAAGGTCAATAACCATTCATCTCTTTGAATGGGGGGGGGGGGGTCAAAGTGTAAAAGCAATGAAGAATAGGAACAAGAAAAGATTGGGAGTTGGAAAGGGATGTTCTCATCCTGGAAGGGGAAAGGAAATGATGCCATTAACAGACTTTACCATAACAGAAAAGATGTGTGGCTGAAGTAAGAGAAGAGGTTCTTCTAATTAGTTTCTTGGGGGAGAATTTGTCCAAGCATAGTCTTAATCTCTAAAAATGGTTTGTGTTTACCTGAATGGCATCCTTACCCCTAGGAGAAATAATATATAGGATTCCAACAGTAGATCTCAGCATGGAATATCATATTTCAAGAACAACATGGAAGAGTGAAAAGTAATTGTGGACCTAGCAAATTCACAATTCATAGTGGTTTCCACTACATACACTGCTTCTAGTCATCATTGTTTCCTTCATAAACTGGCATTGCTACAGGCAGTAGAAAAGGAGGAGAATGGGATGAAATCTGTAAAAGGACCAGCTGATATTTCATCCCCCTCATCAGATAATGAGGGATACTGAAAGAATAAAGAAGGAAAATCCCAGGCTAAATTAGAAAATAAAATTCAGAAGAAGGGGAAATAATGGACAAAGCAATGAAAAAAGGTACAGCAAAAGAAGTAAAATATTGAGGACCCAGAAAAGTGGGATTTCCATCACTAACTTAACTAAAAGACAGAAGTCCCAAAGAGAGGAAAACATAGATAGTAAGGTTTAGACATTCCAGTAGACTCAGGTACTTGGACTAGGTGAGATGTGGGCTTGGGGAGAGCCCTCTCTAGGAACAGACCAGCATCAGATTGTAAGGACAACAGAATTCCTCCTATGTGCTGCCGAGGGAGGGATTGAAGGCAATACAAAAGAAATAAATGGAGGGAAGCTCAACTCTCAGAGGCTGAAGAAAACAGAGGAACCCCAGGGTGACGTAGAGGTCAGATGCGTTCAACCTGCTGTGACCCTCAGGTCTGAGTCCCATTTGGGGTTGTGCTCCTTGGTGGTATAGGTGCCATCATATTCATTAATGGGTATGAAAAGTCCTTGAAAGGTTTTTGTTGGGTGATGGAGCCTAAAAGAAAGCTCAAGGTTGGACACCGTATCACTCACCTCTCTCCATTTCCATTTTCCTATCTATAAACTGGGCCTTCTGACAATACCTCCTCCTTGTTAGGTTGTGAGGATCAAATAAGATATTTAGTAAAACACTCTACAAACCTTAAAATGCCCTCTAAGAACTAATTTTAAAAATGTCCCAGCATCTATACAACTAGAAGGGTAACTGTCACAACTATTGTTAGGTACTTTCTGCCATTCCAACTTGGGTCCTATAATTAGCCAGGTATATTCCTCCCCTCCTCTTGAATCCTGGGCCCCTTTTGTGCTTGCTTCTGGATTTGTAGGAGTTTTGAGGAATTTAGCCTTAGTTTCCCTATGTAAACTCCCAAGACAGTTAGTTTATACATTTTGTCATTATTTTAAATGGGATGTTCTGTCTCCTTTTGCTTAATTTTGTTAGTAATATACAAAAAGACCAATCATTTGGGAAAGAATTAGGAAGGGAGGGAGTTCTTCTCTTATGCTTTAATGTAGTCATCATTATTGACTGTTGGAGTCTGTTAGAAAAAGAGGGAACATGCTTTGGTGAAATGGTCTTAACCTGGAGCCTCAGAACTTGAATGGGGGGAAAAGATATCTTTATTTTCACTTACCTTTAGCTGATGTCCTTCATTTATGAACATCAACAACTAATATTCTAAGAAAGGGTGAATAATCTTTCACCAAATGGTCAAAGAGACCCAAGACTCCTGAAAAAGATCAAGAATCCCTGGACTAATGGGAAGCTTGCTGAATCTGGAATTTGGTTGGGGGAAAGAGAGGATCCAGGACCTAGAGTTGACATAGGCACATCAACAGTTAGTAGTAGACATAACATGGATCATCCAAGGAGATTGGGAGGAGTCATTAAATAAGGAGGAAGACTGAGACTGAGCAAGTATTGGAGGAGGATGTTTTGGAGGACTTAAGAAAAATACTGGTTGAGAAAAGGCCTGCAGAGTTTGTTCCCTTTGGAGAGAGCTCTTTAGGTGGGCGATGATGCTGAAACCAAAGTCCCTGGGGTGAATGAGTGGGAGGACTGTGGGTGTGCAGGCTAAGGGCTTGGGATTTTTGTTTGGTTTTTGTGAATTTGGATGAGAATAGGAGCAGGTAGCAGGATGAAAGTGTATTATTCACAGATTAGCATCCAGTGAGGTTTTTATAAGGTTGGGAGAGTCTTGTTCAATATTGTGGAAAGCAGAAAAGGATCTGTTAGATCAGCAAAGAAATTGAGAAGAGAGGGACGAAGAAGAGAGGATTTATGAGGGCAGAAAGATAAATTTAAAACTCTGTCTCCTTGTCTGTGGGGCTGCCTTTTCACCAGTGAGTGAAGGAAAAGAGGAAATGGGAATAAGGTCAAGGAGCTTTGAGAGTTAGAAAGGTTCAGGAGGAATAGTCTGTTTTCTCAGTCAGCTGTAAAGACTGATTGTTAGTTGAGAAGGGTAGGTAGATTTTATGAAGAGAGGGGCATTAGAGGAGTGAGAAACTTGACTTATTGCATTGAGATTTGGGGAACTTAGATGGTATAAATTTGTAGGACACCTCATCAGAGCATAATGCCATGGTTTTCTTCACCTCTGTTTTACAGTATATATGAATAGAAGCAGAGAAGTCAGATAATGAAATAATTTGGGGCATGACCAACATAGAAATTTGCTTTACTTGACTATATATCTTTTTTTTTACAAGATCTTTTTTCATTTTTATTTATTGCGGAGAAGGGCACAGGGGATGGGGAGAAGCTGGAGAAAGAAAAGTTATGGTTAAATGAAAAGAAATTTAACTTAAAAAACCAAAAGTGTGAATTATAGGTGAGTAAGAGTCAGTTTTCTTAGAGTTGAGAATATACATCTCCTCACTCTTCATTGCAGGGGTGGAAGATTATGAATGGGGAATGTCACATATACTTTTAGTTTTAGTCAGTGTATTAGTTCATCTTGCTCGGTTTTTTCCCCTTTTTTTAATTTACTCTTGTAAGGAAAGGCATATACTTGATAGGAGGAAGAATATATATTTAAAATTTTGTCATAAACAAGGTGCCAATTAAAAATATATTAGAATTAAAGTTTCCTCTATTCTTTAATTGAACTTAAGTGTAAGATTTAAACGGATTTAATTCTAGTGTATTTGATAGGGTTTTGGTTTTTTTTTTTAGGATTTTGCAAAGCAAATGGGGTTAAGTGGCTTGCCCAAGGCCACACAGCTAGATAATTATTAAGTGTCTGAGGTTGGATTTGAACTCAGGTACTCCTGACTCCAGGGCCAGTGCTCTATCCACTGAGCCACCTAGCGCCCCCCCCCCCCCCCCCCCGTTTGATAGGTTTTTAAAGCAATTTCTCTTATTAAACAAATCATCTTAGCTTCCCGGAGGTGTATACTCTGACTTTTCTTTCCACTCTGTTTCCCAAAAAGCCACACAAATTTACATATATAATGATTATACAAAGATTTCTATCCTTGAATTCTTCTCCTAGGAGCTGAGAATCTGAAGAGGCTCCTAGGTCACCTAGTCCAGCCTCCCCCGGTACACAAGGGATATGGGAGGAGACTGAAATGCTTTCACAGTCACAAAATCATAAACGTTTAGAAATCACTTGTCCCAGTTCTCTTCCAGGTGAGGATTCATTGGGAAGGGGAGGCACCTAACCTTTTGAGATGTTGCTGACAGCTTGCATTTTTGTCCTTCATCTCTGGTGAGAGTGGACTACAGGGTTTGAATTCCTCACAGAATCCCAGAATTAGACTAGAATTTCCTTACGCCCCAACAGCAGCCCCAAATGTATAGTGCTCCAGGCTCCATTGGAGAACCTTTAGTGTTGGGATTCCACTCCCCTGGCCCATGGTTTCCTCCTCTCAATTGAAGGGGTCAGCCAATTTAGCCCATCTCTCTTGGAAATCTTCCTAATGATAGGAAGATTGTCCTTCTATGAAGCAGAAGAGTCTTCTCTTTGCATTTTTCACTAATACTTCTTATTCTGTCATCTGCATCTAAACTGGATGAGTCAAACTATATCTTTTCTACTATACTGTAAACCCTAAAGACAAGTAAAATCTATGGTTATGTAAAAATTATTTCCTTTCTGGGTTTCTCACAGGGCTCCTGATATAGTCAAATACTTAGAGATTCTAGGTGTGATTGCTCACTGGAGGTTTAACAGACTTTCCCAAAACAGCCAGTAGGGGATTAGTACTAGTATTATTACCCTCATTTTATAGCTGGAGAAATTAAGGTTGAGAAGAGGTTATGCAATTTGAACAATGAGATCCCACAACTTTGGACTGTCAGAGCTGGAACTTAAAACGACCTTAAAATTACCCCACATCAGATTTCTCTTTCTACTCTATGACAGTGTTTTGGGGAATCTTGGTTGAAGCAGATTGATAGTAGATTTCACTCTCCGTTCTTCATACCTTCAGAAAAGTAAGTCAGAGGGAATATTGCCACAGCATCCCACAAGGTAGTATCTAGTGTCATCCCTTCCTAGACCTCTTGGCCCTAATCAACCCAACAGACTCTTATTAAATTCCTTATCTATGCATAGTACTGTTGAAGATGCTGAGAGAA
Organism: Macrotis lagotis; assembly: GCF_037893015.1. Lineage (NCBI taxonomy): Eukaryota > Metazoa > Chordata > Mammalia > Peramelemorphia > Peramelidae > Macrotis > Macrotis lagotis. The sequence continues at coordinate 332,770,112 of NC_133659.1, forward strand.
TAAGCTTGAAAATGATGCTTGTTCTTCAGAACTGGGGACACCCAGTTCAGTATGTAATTAGAATGAAATGGAAGGGAGCCAAAGAAGAGAGAGCAAGAACATATTGCTAGGAGAAGGGGAGATCCAGGAAAATTTCATAGAAGATGGAGCCATATGACTGAACCTTGAAGAAAATGAGAGAGCAAAATGAAAGAGATGAAAAGTGTTCATTTGAGATGAGACATGGCATGTAAGCTCAGGAATACTTGGAGTATTCATGAGGAAGACCATGAAATAAGACCGGAGAGTGAAAGGTTTTTTAAAAAAATAAATTTATGTGGATTTCTTTATTTTGTATCTATATCTCCCACCCTTTGTCCTTGCTTTCCAAGAGCCTCCCTCTTATCCCAAGTTACGAATTATTTTTTTTTAGGAAATGGAAACTGGGGGGCGGGGGAGTTAGTAAAAACTGATTTCTTGGCAAAGGAATGGGAGAGGGTTCTCATGATATTTTGGTTACAAATTTTTATAATACTTTTAAAAATAACATTACCCAAATTTCCCCAGTATCCTTTTCTTTTCCCTTATAAGATAGCTATCCTATGTAACTTATTTTTAAAGAGGAATAAAAGAAGAAATTGGCAAAATTTATCCATATATTGAAAAAGTTGCATCAGGTAATGGATACCTTTCTAAATATTTTAAATTTTTTATTTTTTTCAATTACATACAAAGATTTTTCACCATTTAGCTTTTTGTAAGCTTTTGAGTTACACATTTTTCTACCTCTCTCCTTTCCCTCCCCCTGCCCATGACAAATAATCTGATACAGGTTATATGTATACAATCATGCTTAACATATTTCCATATTAGTCATGTTGTGAAAGAGATTCAGAGCCAAAGGGTTTGTGGGAAAAACCATGTGAAAGAAAAACAATATAAAAAGTATTAAAAAGTGAAAATAGGATGTATGCTTTGGTCTACATTTAGACTCCATGTGTGGATGGCATTTTCCATCACACATCTTTTAGAATTTCCCTTGATCACTAAACTGCCGAGAGGAACTGCAGGTCCATCATAGTTGATCATCTCACAATGTTGCTGTTGGTATGTACAAAGCTGTCCTGGTTGTGCTTTCATCACTCAGCATCAGTTCATGGAAGTCCTTCCAAGCTTTTCGGAAGTCTTTTTTCTCATGATTTTTTACAAAACAATGATATTCCGTCCAGTTCATATACCATAATTTTTTCACCCATTCCCCAGTTGATCTCCTCAATTTCCAATTCTACAAAAAAGATCTACTATAAATTTTTTAAACATGAGGTTTCTTCCCCCCCCCCCCCCCATTCTTATGATCTCTTTGGGCTGCAGAGCTAGTAGTGGTATTGCTGGATGAAAGGGTATACACAGTTTTGTTGCCTTTTCAGCATATTCCAAATTGCTCTCCAGAATGGTTGGATCAGTTCACACAATTCCTTCAACTGTGAATTAGTTGCCTCAGTTTTCCCACATCCTCTTCAACATTGTTTTACTTTTTGTGATTTTAGCCAATGTGATAGATGTGAGGTAGACTTCAGAACTGATTTAATTTACAATTCTCTAATCAGTAACGATTTAAAGCATTTTTTCCTATGGCTATAAATAGCTTTAGGTTCTTCCCTAGGAACTGTTCATATCCTTTGAACATTTATTAATTGGGGAATGACTTATATTCTTATAAATTTGATTCAGTTCTGTATTTTAAAAAATGAATCCTTTATCAGAAATACTAGTTGTAAAAATTATTTCCTAGCTTTCCACATTCCTTCTAATCTTGGTTGTATTGGATTTATTTGTACAAAACCTTTTAAATTTAATGTAATTAAAATTGTTCATTTTGCATTTTGAAATAATCTTTTGTTTGGTCATAAACTCATTCCCTCTCAATAGATATGACAAATAAATTATTACTTGTTCTAATCTTATCTTGTATAGGATGTGAGATGTAGGTCTATACCTAGTTTATGTCATACTGTTGTTTTTTTTTTTTCAGTTTTCCCAGCAGTTTTTGTCAAATGGTGAGTTTTTACCTCAGAAACTGGAGTTTTTCAGTTTATCAGACATTAGATACTTGAATCATTTACTATTTCTTTTGTAATCTATTCCCTCTGATCCACCACTCTATTTCTTAGCCAGTACCAAATGGTTTTGATGACTGCTGCTTTATAATACAGTTTTAGATTTCTTACAGTTGGACTACCTTTCTTTCCATTTTTTAAATTAATTCCCTTGAGCAACAAAAATTAACATACCCTTTGATCCAGCAATACCACTACTGGGTCTATACTCTGAAGAGATGATGAAAAAGGGCAAAAACATCACTTGTACAAAAATATTCATAGCAGCCCTGTTTGTGATGGCAAAGAATTGGAAATCAAGTAAATGTCTTTCGATTGAGGAATGGCTTAGCAAACTCTGGTATATGTATGTCATAGAACACTATTGTTCTATTAGAAACCAGGAGGGACAGGAATTCAGGGAAGTCTGGAGGGATTTGCATGAACTGATGTTGAGTGAGATGAGCAGAACCAGAAAAACATTGTACACCCTAACAACAAGGGTGGCAACGATCAACCTTGATGGACTTGCTCGTTCTATCCGTTCCATCAGTGCAACAACCAGGAACAATTTTTGGACTGTCTGCAGTGGAGTATACCATCTGTATCCAGATAAAGAGCTGTGGAGTTTGAACAAAGTTCAAGGACTATTCCCTTTAATGTAGAGGAAAAAAACAGATAACTTATTGTCTGATCTTGTTATCTCCTATACTTTTTGTTTCTTCCTTAAGAACATGATTTCTCTCTCATCACACTCAATTTCGATCATTGTACAACATGGAAACAAAATAAAGACTGACAGATTGCTTTCCATGGGGGGGGTAAGATTGGGAGAAAAATTGTAAAACTCAAATAAAATCTTAAAAAAATTAATTTCCCTTGATATCATTTCTAAAAGGAATTTGTAGTAGTAGGATAACAAGAAAATTATGAAATATTTTTAATTCATATTTTTTAAATTTTCAGTTCTGAATTCTCTTTCCTCACTACACAATGAGAAGGCAAGAAAAACGAATCTGTTACAAAAAATCTATTACAGTCCTGCAAAACAAATTCCCTCATTAGTTAAGCTCCTCTCCTCCCCCACTAAAGCAAGAAAAAGAGAAGACGCTGCTTCAGTATGGACTCTTGAGTCCATCACCTCTCTATCTGGAGGTGGACAGTATGCTTCATCATTAGTCCTCTGCAATTATAGTTGATTGTGGTATTGATCAGTTGCCAAGTTGTTTACAGTTGATCATTACAAAATTTTTGTTACTATATACAGTGTTCTGCTTCTATTGCCTTCCCTTTGTATCAGATCATATTAAATCTTCCCAGGTTTTTCTGAAACCAACAATTTCATTATTTCTTATAGCAGATGTTCATATAACCCAACAGACATCAGCCATTCCTCATCTGATGGACGTCACTTTACTTAGCTATTGCAATTTTTGCCATACAAAAAAGACTTGGAATCTTTGATTTCCCCAGCTTCACTCTTTTTTTAAAAACTATTTATCTTGAATTTAACAATTTTTCCTTTAATCTCACTTCCCTCCCCCCACCTCCCACAGAATTTGCCAGTCTTTCAGTTGTTTCCATGGCATACATTGATCTAAATTGAATGTGATGAGAGAGAAATCAAATCCTTAAGGAAGAAAAATAAAGTATAAGAGATAGCAAAAGTACATAACTTTTCTAAAAAAAATTAAAGGTAATAGTCTTTGGTCTTTGTTCAAACTCTACAATTCTTTCTCTAGATACAGATGGTGTTTTCATCGCAGATACCCCAAAATTGTGCCTAATTGTTGCACTGATAGAATGAGCAAGTCCATTAAAGTTCATCATCACCCCCCATGTTGCTGTTAGGGTATACAATGTTCTTCTGGTTCTGCTCATCTTGCTCAGCATCAGTTCATGCAAATCCTTCCAGACTTCTCTGAATTTCCATTTCTCCTAGTTTCTAATAGAACAGTAGTGTTCCATCACATACATATACCACAGTTTATTAAGCCATTCCCCACTTGATGGACATTCACTCAATTTCCAATTCTTTGCTACCAGGAATAGAACTGCTATGAGTATTTTTTTGTAAGTGTTGTTTTTACCCTTTTCCCATGATCTCTTTAGGATGTAGACCCAAAGGTATGCACATTTTTATTGCCCTTTGGGTGTAATTCCAAATTGCTCTCCAAAAAAGGTTGGATGAGTTCACAGCTCCACCAACAATGTACTAGTGTTCCCCACATCCCTTCCAACATTGATCATTGCCCTTTCTGGTCATATTGGCCAGTCTGAGAAGTGTGAGGTGGTACCTCAGAGGTGCTTTAATTTGCATTTCTCTAATTAGTAATGATTTAGAGCAATTTTTCATATGACTGTGCCTCTCTTTGATTTCCTCATCTTTAAATTGCCTTGAGCAGGTACGTTTTAATAGCTTTTGGGACGTAATTCCAAAGTGTTCTCTGGAGTGGTTGGACCAATTCATAAAATCCACTGATAGCACATAAGTGTCTCTATTTCCTCCACATCCTCACTAGCATTTGTCATTTTCCTTTCCTTCATCTTGGCCAATCTGGTGGTTAAAGATGGTACTTCAGGTTGTTTTTAACTTGTATTTCTCTAATGATTAATAATTTGGTTGATTTTTTTTATGTCTATTCTGATTTCTTCTATTGACAACTGTCCATCCCTATCCCTTGACCATGTATCAATTGGAAAATGGTTCAATTCTCTATATTTTTGAGAAATGAGACTTTAAGGGGCAGCTAGTGGATAGAGCACTGACCCTGGACTCAGGAGTACCTGAATTCAAATCTGGCCTCAGACACTTCATAATGACCTAGCTGTGTGGCCTTGGGCAAGCCACTTAACCCCATTTTCCTTGCAAAATCCTAAAAAAAAAGAAAGAAAAAAGAAATGAGACTTTCAATCAGAGAAACTTGATGCAAAAATTTCCCCATCATTTGCCCTTTTTTTTTTCCAATTTTGATTCTATTGCTTTTGTGCAAAAACTTTCTAATTTTATGTAATCAAAATTATCCATTTTGCCTCCCATGATACTCTCTTATCTATTACTTGGTCCTAAACTCTTCTACTATTCATAGATCTGGCAGGTAATTTCTTTCATGCCCTATTAATTTGCTTCTGATGTCACCCTTTATATCAAAATTATGTACCCATTTTGAACTTCTCTTGATATATATATATATATATATATATATATATATATAATAAATATAGATAGAGATATATATACATATATCTCTATCTATCTATCTATCTATATACTATGTGAGATGTTGATCTGTGCAATTGCTTTCCAGTTTTCTTAGCAATTTTTGCCAAATTGTGACTTCTTGTGTCAATAACTGGGGAGCTCTTGGAGTGTTTCAGACATCAACATACATACTGTGCTTATTTGCTTTTTTTATTGTGTTACCTAATCATTTTCATGAATTTACCATTTTAGTTCTTGTGTAGTATTGAATTACTTCATTGATTACTACTTTGTAATAAAATTTGAGGTCTTCTATTTGGTAGTCCGTCTTTCTTCTCATTAAAAAAAACATTCCTTTGTATTCTTGACCTTTCGCTCCTCCAGGTGAATTTTGTCATTAATTTTTCTAGCTCTATAAAGTGATTCTCCGGTAGTTTGATTGCTATGACAATGAATAAGTAAATCATTATGTAATATTCACCTTTATATTGGAATTTCTCACTTATTTATAGGTGTATTTGTGTTAAGAATGTTTTTATTTGGATTCATACAGATTCTGTTTGTGTACTATCAAGTAGACTGAAGTATTTTATACTGTCTGAAGTTATTTTAAATGGAATTTCTTTTTTCTGTCTCTGGGTTATATTGGTAACACAGCAATGCTGATTATTTGTCTGGATTTTTTATATATCCTGCAACTTTGCTGAAGTTGTTAATTGTCTAGATTAGTTTTTTAGTTGCCTCTTCTAGTATACTCTGGGTAAGTTATGTCACTTGCAGAAAGTGATAATTTTGTTTCATTGTTGCCAATCTTTATTCCTTTAGTTTCTTTTTCTTTTTTGTTTTTATTCCTGTAGCTAGCATTTCTAATATGTTGTTGAATAATAATGGGGATGATGGATAGTCTTGCCTCTTACTTGGAAAGGCATTTCAGAAAATGCTTGCTCTTGAATTTAGAGATAACGCTTATTTTAAAGAAAGCTGTGCGTCACTATTGTTCTATTAGAAACCAGGAGGGACAGGAATTCAGGGAAGCCTGGAGGGATTTTCATGAACTGATGCTGAGTGAGATGAGCAGAACCAGAAAAACACTGTACATCCTAACAGCAACATGGGGGTGATGATCAACCTTGTTAGACTCACTCATTCCATCGGTGCAACAATCAGGGCCAATTTGGGGCTGTCTGTGATGGAGAATACCATCTGTATCCAAAGAAAGATTTGTGGAGTTTGAACAAGGACTTTACCTTTAATTTAGAAAAAAAAGATGATATCTTATTATCTGATCTTATCTATTATACTTTGTTTCTTCCTTAAGGATATGATTTCTCTCTCATCACACTCAATTTGGATCAATGTATACCATGGAAACAATGATGGACTGCCTTCTGTGGGAAGTTGGGGGAGAGGGAAGTAAGATTAGGGAAAAATTGTAAAACTCTAAATAAATCTTTTTTTAAAAAAAAAAGGGTGGCTAGGTGGTGCAATGTATAGAGCACCGGCCCTGGAGTCCGGAGTACCTGAGTTCAAATCCGGCCTCAGATACTTAATAATTACCTAGCTGTGTGGCCTTGGGCAAGCCACTTAACCCCATTGCCTTGCAAAAACTTTTTTTTAAAAAAAAAAAGCTCTGTTTCTAAGCTTACTTGTGTTAGTTTTTTTTTTTTAGGTTTTTCAAGGCAAATGGGGTTAAGTGGCTTGCCCAAGACCACACAGCTAGGTAATTATTAAGTGTCTGAGGTTGGATTTGAACTCAGGTACTCCCGACTCCAGGGCCGGTGCACTATCCACTGTGCCACCTAGCTGCCCCAGTTGTTGTTTTTTTTTTTTAACAGAGAAAGGTATATTGTATTTTATTCAAATCTATTTGATCTATTAAAATAATTGTGTTGTTTTTCTAATTGCTATGGTTAATTATCCTTATATATAACTAATAGTTTTCCTAATATTGAACAAGCCCTGCATTCTGAATGTAAATCCAGCCTGTTCATAGAGCATGATCTTTGTAATATATTGCTATATTCTACTTGCTTATATTCTACTTAAAAGCATTAATATTTTAAGGAAATTGGTCTTTGTTTTTCTTCTGATTCTTCCTGTTTTAGGGATCAAAACTATATTTGTGCCAGAAAAAAATTTGTTAGGATTCCTTTTTTCCCCTATTTTTCAAACAGATTATATAATATTAAAAATTTTTTTTAATGTTTGGTCGAATTCAGTTATAAATCCATCTGGTTCTTGTGTTTTTTCCTTTGGGAATATATTTATGCCCTGTTCAGGTTCTTTTTCCTAAGATGGAATCCAAGTATTCTGTTACTTGTTCTGTTCATCTGGGCAATTTATATTATAATTTATTCATCCATTTCATTTAATTGTTGTTTCTATTAAGCTTATAGTTGGACAAATAACTCCTACTAATTGCTTTTATTTCTTCTTCATAGATTGCCAATTTGTTTTCTTCATTTTTTTAGGCTGATAATTTGGTTTTCTTTCAATGAAATTAGCCAGTGGCTTATCTGTTTTATTTTGGTTTTTTTTTCCAAACTAGTCTTTTATTTATTAGCTCAGTGGTGTCTTTACATTCAATTTTACTCAGCTCTCCGTTGATTTTTAAGATTTCTATTTTGTTGTTTAATTGGGGGGTTTTAATGTGTTGGTTTTTAAGTTGAATGTACAATTCTTATTTTTTTTGTTGTTGTTGATGGAAAGAGATAAGTTTTCCTGTAAGTACTGCTTTGGCTGCAGTTCACAATTTTGGTATGCTGTCTTACAGTAGTCATTATTTTTAATGAAATTATTGTTTCTATAATTTATTCTTCAACCCATCCCTTCTTTGGGATTGTTACTTAGTTTTCAATTATTTTTAATCCAAAAATATTCTTTCCCATCAGATTTTTGTAGACCAGAAAAAAATTTTTTAACTTAATGTCTTTATGGGGGTAGAGCTTGAATTAACTTGTTGTAAAAGGAGCCTTGCAATTTAATGTAGAGGCTCACATTTTGGATTTCAGTGCATTCCTTGTTTCATCATCTTTGGTTTACTTTCTGTGAGGAGTCTTTCTTTTGAACTGGATTAGTGAATTTTATCAAGTTCAGAGTTCTAAGTGTATTGCAAATCTGTAATCTTGTTGAGTTTCTTGGCTCCCTGAGACTTGCTTGAGACCCATAGTCCATGCTGCCTGTGAGATAGCACAAAGGTTAGGAATTAAGTTTGTTTGCTTGCTTATATTTATATTTTGGGAATGATACTTTAAGATTACTCAACAGATTAGTTTTCAGCACTATTGATGATTGCTTTTCAATGTAATTTTTTGAAATAAAGTTTGATTACTGCAGAAGTTGCTGTTAAGTGGTTGTTGGAATGGACAGTTCTTGCTAATAAGCTGGCTTATTCATCTAACCATTTCTTGGGTTTGACTAATTAACATGAATTGCTATCAATATTAATATATGATTATTAAGTTTCTGTCATTACACAAACCAAAGAGAGTAATCTATGTTCTATTTATGAAACATAGAATTCATGTTCTAATTGTGTCTTCTGCTTGTTTGTAACTGCGGTTCTAGATCTTAGGCACTATAATACTGGTTGGAATGTCAGTATCTCAATCTTGTAGGAATGGAGTAGGATGGGTCATAGTGCCATTCAGCAAGAGAATGAGGACTGCCTTTAGATGAGTCAATAGCCTAATCATTTTAGGGGATAGGAAAAGGAATATCATTTTGTTAAATCAATTTTTTCAGTTAACATCTATTTTCTCTTCCTTTCATCTTCTCTTCTTCCTCCCTTTTCGAAAAGATAGATCAGGAGAGAGAGAGAGAGACAGACAGACAGACAGACAGACAGACAGACACTAAATTCTTGTTGCAAATACGCATGGTCAAGCAAAACAAATTCCTTCCTTGACTTATGTCCAGATATATCCTTCTGGCTCGTGACACTGGGCAGGTCATTTAACCTCTACTTGCTTCATCTTCCTCATCTGTAAAATGGGATAACAATAGTCCTTACCTCTCAAGGTATCTGTGAAAATAAAAGAGGATTTTTGTAACATCCCTTGCAAATCTTGTAGTATTTTATTTAGTGATCTACATAGTGATCATTGTTAGCTATGATTATCATGGATCCTCTGGGTTTGTGGTTGATCCTTGTATTAGTCAGATTTCTTCAGAAGTCTGTCAAAGTCATGTCTTTAGAATGTTGTTGTTATGTAAACTTTACTCTTTTTCTTCACTCAATTCTGTCACAGCTCATCTAGTCTCCCAAGATTTCTCTGAAACCTCCCCAGAAAGTTTAGAATATGCCTTTCATTATTTTTCTTAAGAAAGGCCTATTGTCCTTGACCTGAGGAAGGTTGGAACATGTCTGGAAAGGACTTGTAGAGTCAAGAGAAATGTCATTTCTCTAGAAGCAAAATATATGTGTCCATGAGAAATGATTCTTCAATTTGCTTCGTAAAAGATAAAGTACCCTTGTAACAATTATCTCTTACTGGAACATTTATGAAAATAAAATCTGCATGTTAAAATCATTAAAACTGCCTGTCATAAATTTATGGACATCGACCAGATTCCCATGTTGGCAGGAGAAAGCATATGTGGAGAGGGCAGATCCATTGGTGAATTGGAGTTGATTACCTGTCAGTCAGTTCTTTGAAGTACTGCTTACTTAGAAAGTAGAATAATGAATCCAACTGGGCGAAAAATCCCTTCAGGACAACCTGGGAAAAGGTTCACAACTATTATTATAATAGTATATGTAATACATAATAATGCAGATTTGTGGTTTCTGAAAGTTAATGCTAAATAGGGAAATAGCTTATCCATTTTCAAGATCTAATCC